>NC_135717.1:111030177-111335954 GCF_964656455.1 Halichoerus grypus
TGACCTGAGCCAAAGGCAGACGCTTAACGACTGAGCTACCCAGGCTCCCCTAAGGTTGGTTTCTTGTATAGGTTATAAAACCGCAGTGTCACTGTTAATGGCTATGTCTTATTTAACATTTTCTTCGAGTTGTAAAGCATCAAATAAGGAAAATAACTCTTGGTCATAAAAAAATAAATATCAAGCATTAAGCAATTTTTATATGAATGTAATTACAATCCCCAGCAATCTGTAATAAATACCTGGCAAGGTTGCTAAGATCTTTAAAACAATACAATGTATCACAGAAGATTCTTTCATTTCAGGCTCTGTGGTGTTTGAATGAGTCACTGAAGAAAGAGAACAAAGAGTTTGGGTTAAAGATCAGTTCAAGCAAATAATATCTCTTTATTACTCTCTCCTGAGTGAAATCTGGGCTGAAGTCATCTTAATAAGTGATGTGCATTTTTGCCCTTGCTTCAGCTTTTGCACAGCAAAGAAACAGTCAACAAAACCAAAAGACAACCAACAGAATGGGAGAAGATATTTGCAAATGACATATCAGATAAAGGGCTAGTATCCAAAATCTATAAAGAACTTATTAAACTCAACACCCAAAGAACAAATGATCCAACCAAGAAATGGGCAGAAGACATGAACAGACACTTTTCCAAAGAAGACATCCAAATGGCCAACAGACACATGAAAAAGTGCTCAACATCGCTCGGCATCAGGGAAATCCAAATCAAAACCTCAGTGAGATACCACCTCACACCAGTCAGAATGGCTAAAATTAACAAGTCAGGAAACAACAGATGTTGGCAGGGATGTGGAGAAAGGGGAACTCTCCCACACTGCTGGTGGGAATGCAAGCTGGTGCAGCCACTCTGGAAAACAGTATGGAGGTTCCTCAAAAAGTTGAAAATAGAGCTACCATACGACCCAGCAATTGTACTTCTGGTATTTACCCCAAAGATACAAATGTAGGGATCCAAAGGAGTACATGTACCCCAATGTTTATAGCAGCAATGTCCACAATTGCCAAACTATGGATAGAGCCAAGATGTCCATCGACAGATGAATGGATAAAGAAGATGTGGTATATATATACAATGGAATATTATGCAGCCATCAAAAGGAATGAAATCTTGCCATTTGCAATGACATGGATGGAACTGGAGGGTATTATGCTGAGCGAAATAAGTCATCAGAGAAAGACATGTACCATATGACCTCATCATATGACCTCACTGATACGAGGAATTTTTAATCTCAGGAAACAAACTGAGGGTTGCTGGAATGTTGGGGGGTGGGTGGGATGGGGTGGCTGGGTGATAGACATTGGGGAGGGTATGTGCTATGGTGAGCACTGTGAATTGTGTAAGACTGTTGAATCACAGACCTATACCTCTGAAACAAATAATATATGTTAAAAAAAGAAGATAGTAGGAAGGGAAAAATGAAGGGGGGGAATCGGAGGGGGAGATGAACCATGAGAGACTATGGACACTGAGAAACAAACTGAGGGTTTTAGAGGGGAGGGGGGTGGGGGGATGGTTTAGCCTGGTGATGGGTATTAAAGAGGGCACGTACTGCATGGAGCACTGGGTGTTAGACACAAACAATGAATCATGGAACACTACATCAAAAACTAATGATGTAATGTATGGTGATTAACATAACAATAAAAAATAAGTGATGTGCACTTTCTAATGAAAGAAAGAGGGAACACTGTGGTTCAAAAGAGCTGTTGATAATGATAAAGATGCATATCGGAATAAAAGTGCAGGAAAGCACAAAGCAACCGGCTTTTTAATGTACTATTTATAATGGGATTTTCACCCTGGTTTGAAGAAGGGCCTTAGCAACAGAATCTTGAACCTCATTGTCATGATCTCTAAGGTCTTCATGTGGGTAGGATGGTTAAATGGCTAATGAGGATATTTGCAAGCCACTTTGAAAATAGAGTATTCTCTCTCTTTCCTTGTTTCTCTGTCTTTTCTAGTGATGCTAATTAACACTTACTTTCTCCTCTGACGTTTAAATAGCATGTACAGAAAAGCCTCCCTAATACTGAGTCTATGATGGGGTGCAACCTTCTTTGTCTTTTAAGTATCTTTGTAGTCACAAGAGAGACAACTCTAGCGTTTCTATATTAGAGGAATTTAGGACTAGAATCTGCATCTGATTGGAAAGCAGTGTGAAGGGGACTATGAAGCTGAGCTTACAGAGCAGGGGGTTTTGTGCTTGTGTGCATGTGTGTATGTGTGTGTGTGTGATAAATTTGAGAAATCATTCATATCAAATAATTTGGAGGGTGCAGCTGGAGCTAAGCAAGATTATGGAAGAGTTAAAATCCCTTCATCCTCATCCTAAACTACCCTTTGGAGATGCCTGTAAACCTTAGTCACATGGTTGAAATCCAAAATAGATTAACCTTTTGCTAAGTACTAACAAAGGCTTCAGATGACAGCTTCAGGGACGCTTGGGTGGCTCAGTCGGTTAAGCATCTGCCTTCGGCTCAGGTCATGATTCCAGGGTCCTGGGATCGAGTCCCACATTGGGCTCCCTGCTCGGCGGGCAGCCTGCTTCTCCCTTTCCCTCTGCCTGCTGCTCCCCCCTGCTAGTGTTCTCTATCTCTCTGTGTGTCAAAAAAAAAAAAAGATGACAGCTTCAATGTATGTTTTTTAGGGGTAGGCTAGATTAGTGTGGTGACCTTTATTTAGGGATTGCCAATAAAGGAGTTAACTCATATATTTTAGATGTTAAAGATGGGAAAAGTAGTACAATAAATCCCAGAAAAGGGATTGTTCAAAAGTCATTAAAATAATTATATTGGATCATATATATTTATAATATTTTAATAAAGCTTCTGGTGAGATGGACAGACACCATACAATATTCTTATTTCTTAACCAGAAAACAGACTTTATTTGCTGTGACAAGTTGCCCAGATAAAAGTTTGCATTTCTACCTCCCTTTCAGCTAGATGTGGCCATGTGATTAAGTTCTAGCCAATGAGCTGGAAAAGCTGTTGGGTGAGTCTTCTGAAAGGCTCCTTAAACCAGGCTAGAGAATGGCTGAGGACCCTCCTGTTTCCTGATAGGATGAAGATACGATGGCTGGAGTTCCAGCTGCTGTCCTGGACTTCACACAGCCTTGATAATAAAAGTCACCGGATAGTGGAAAAGAGAGATGAAAGGAACCTTCGTCCATGTTGACTGTGACATGACATACCTACCTCCAGACTTTCTTTGCATTCAAGAAAAATAACTTCCATCCTATTTAAGCCACTATTATTTCCAGTCTCTGCTACTAACAGCCAAATATATTTCATAAGAGAGACATTTCACTCACCAAAACCATTATGTATAAATACTTCATATTACACAGCTCTTTAGTTTATAGAGAGAGAGCTTGGATAGCAGGCTTGTAAACTGAGAGATGTTGTGTCCTCCAAATTCATTTGTTTCTTGAATTTTGGATAGCAATTATGGAGAATTTGGACACAGGTAGGTTTAAAGGTGAAATGGCAGCTAGTTGATATTGTACATTCCCTGTGTGTAACAAGATAGACAGTGGCAAGTTCACATTTTAATACCAATAATGTGCACCCTGGATTTATTACTGTAAGTGGAAAGTGAAGATACACCAATGAAAGAAATGGCAAATTCTTGCTTTTGTGCTACTCAATTATTAGGTTGGCAAAGGTTTCACGAGTTACTCAGATCCTTCCATGTACTTTTCATTCCTACCTCCCAGTCTATCACTCACCCTTGCCCTTGGCACTTCTGATCAATCTTATTAAACCAGTTGACTTTGATCCTATGACTACACTGGGGTCTCTCATTAAGAAAAAGTTGAGTCTGTCACTACGGATCCCAGATCCAATTCCATTTGGCTTCACTATAGAATTCCTCTGCTTGGACCTGACTCACAGACTCAGAGGGTCCATCCCAGTTGCCCTGATAGTAATACCCTTACCAGCCTTCCGATGATGGCAGGGACTGTTTCATTCAGGTTTTCTGAACTGGTTTCCCTTCTTAACATTCATATCCTGATCCTTTTCTCTCTCTCTCTTTTTTTTTTCTTTTCTCTGAAATAGCATCACAGCTTATGTCTTCACACTCTAGCCCTGCGGTGTGGCCAGCTCATGTGGGTCTCATCGTCCCATTTCCCTTGTCAGGGTTAATTTCACTTCTGATCAAAGAAGCTCATTCCAAGGCCCTTACTCGTTGGCTGTTGTTTCTTCCTGAACCATTATTTCACGGAAGGATAGCACAAGCCCAGTTAAATCACAGCTCACTTTCCCTGGCTGTAGACTTGGTAAACTCCCGTCGACTTTAACTTTGATTCTGTTTGTTTTTAAAGATTGTCTTTCCTCCCTCCCTCTCTCTTTCCCTTCCTTTCTTTCTTCCTCCCTTCCCTTCCTTCCTCCCACCACCATGGTCAGTGCCCTGATATTTTCCTTGTAACTATGGCTCATTAACAGTAAAGTGGAGCAGAGGGGAGAGATCCCCAGTGGATTCTCAGGTATATTCTTTTTGTTGCAGCACATCTCAGATGTTTATAATGGAGCTGGAGTGAGTGTTGGAAAGGATATAGATCTTTCTGTTCTACAGCTCAAGTCTGGGGTCAAAATACATTTGAGGTAATGGGTAATGAGAAAAATACAGCTCAAAGTAAGGCAAATTACACTTTTAAGAATTTAAAGTCTGCCTGTGTGTATGGGAGGCTGTATTTCCCAGAGGGAAAAGCTCCAGGTTTTAATCTCCCTCTCATGACTGCCTCCCTGTGTGATGCTGAATGCAAGACCGTAAAAGGGGAAAGAAAAATGGTAGCAGGGGGGTCATCTCGGAGTAACCCTATTAGCCCACTACTTCCTTATCTCCACTGGGTTGTCTCTTTCTATTCTCCTCACTGCCGTCCTTCTAACATTAGAGTCGTTCTGTGATTTTTCTCTGGTGTCTCCGGATGGTGTGTCGCTCCAGCCTGCTGGTGTTTGGACCCTTGGCTCTGGGCGGCACCTTTTCTGCCTCCTACCACAGCTCACTTGTCTTGAGCATGGACTCATCAAATATTTATCGAGTCCCTCAGCTCCCGGGCTTGGTGTGAATGGCAGACCAAGGCCGTTTGGCTGCATTATCACCTTGCGCTTTGGGCTCAAAACAGTTCTGGGTTTGAATCTTGCCCTGTCACTTGCTGGATATCATCCTGGAAACATTTACTTCACCCTCCTGGAAATCTCAGTTTCCTCATCTGTGAAATGGGGACAATAATAATGCAGGAGTTTGGGGGTTTTAACGATAATGATATACAGTGGCTAGCTCCTAGAAGATGTTAAATTAGTAGTGACTATCATATTATTGGTCACCCTTTCCATAGATCATTTGTGGTCACCTTTAATGCTTCAGCTTTGTGAATTGCCAGTGCCTTACTGAGGAATCATTTTAAGTCTAACGACTGGGGGTGTGGGACGTTTAGGGAGTCAGGGAAGTCCTTGTCGTTTCTGACACTAGAATACCCAAGTATTGGCTGTCTGAGAAAGACAAGCAGAGCGAGTTGCTGAAGACACGAGAGAGGTGTTCTGAGGATACACAGAGGTACGTTTTCAAATCAGGCAGCCTGGTTATAAAACGCCAGGGAATAGCAACAGCAGACCATGAAGCAAAAAGTAGGTCACTTGTTTGGAGTCAAGGTGTCAGGTAGCATACTAGGTGAAGAGCCCAGAGCCATAACAGTAACAGGCTGTGAAAATGGCAGCAGCAGCCGTAAAGCAAAGGGCTGCCTTCCCGCACACGCCGGCCGGCTAGCACTGCTGGTCGGGCACCTATCTGTCTGCCACCCTGGCACACAGGCAGAACGACACCGTCAGCCTTCGGCGGCAGCATCTTGAACATAGAAGACAATGATAAATCAAGAGACGAGTAACCGGTTATGTCCAAGGGCAGGAGGGCCACTCAAGAGAAAGTGGGAATACAGCTGTCCATTGATTTTGTCTGTCACCGGAATGTGTGCTGTGCTTTTCAAATGTTTATAGCTCTGGATTTTAATGTGTCAAATTTCAGCAAGCCTACATGAAACATCTGCTTGTTTGCAGAGTCTTGTGCATGGAAGAGACATTCTGCTATTATAGGATGTTTGGGTGTCATAAGAATTTTTTGAAATACTGATTTTGTGTGCAAGTCATAAAGGATTGTGAGCTCAAAGGCTGGGGCTCCCACTTCACATGCATTTGAGCAGTTGTCTGGGCTGGTCAGCTTGGGAGGAAGGAGAGGTAGACAGAACGCTGTCGGCCTGGGAGGGACAGGAGCCCATAGTGTTGGCTCTGCTCCATTATGCTCCATGTCACCCCCTCCTCTCCACTCCACACTTCCTTCCCCTTATTGATACTCACCTCCTGCCCACTATCCTTACCAGCCTAAAACTCGGGAGAGATGGTTGAGATAAAAAAGCAGCAGAGAGCAGGGGTTTTGATAAACCCTGGATTTGGAAATAGGTGCAAAGAAAGAAAAGACTTAGCCATCAGATGCCAGTGTTTCACTTCAGTATCTGATTTAAGCAGAATCTACCAAATTTCTTAGGCCTCTGAAATTAACTGCACTATGATTATCACCTTTTAAAAAATAACTTCTCCATCATGGACTAAATATTCTTTAAAGTGCTATATTAATATTATCAAAGTTACTGAAAATAAACTACCTGAGACCCAAACTATGATGTGATGCTAGCATTATTTCCTCCAACATCTGATACAGATTAAGTTTTATGCAAAATGGTATAATTAAATTTTATATAAATTAAATTAAATATATATATAATATATATTTATATACATAATATATATATTAATATATATATAATATATATATACATATAAATTAAAATTTTATGCAAAATGGTATAATTAAAATTTCCATGATGAGCTTAGAACAAATCAAAGTTATTTGGAAAGCAGGAGCTATGAAAGAACACAGAAATATCCTAGCTGCCCTAGCGCTTTCAGCCGTCAAGGAACATACTGGATTCTGCAGCATTTGAGTAGATAAACGGCCTTTCAAAAGCCCACATTCAAATGAAGATAAATACTGGTTCTAATGTGCTCCTTTTTAATAAGAATAAATGATGGGTTTGAAGAAAAATTCATATGGTTTTCAACTGTAAGGAAAAATAATTTGGTCAGAAAATGTGCCTTTTCATCTACTCTTAGAAAAGTAATCTTCCCGGATCTCCATCAAAGGTATTGACCTCATCTGAAAAGATAACAAATGGGTTAGGGAATATATTCCTGTTAGTAAGAGTTATGTGTTTAAGATGTAATGACTGAATACAAAAACTCCCCTTGGGAGAAGAATGAGGGTATCAGGAAATACTCCCCTTGTATGACTGCGAAGAATGCGTACATTTATTTATTTCCATTTGGTGTCTTGACTTGACAAAAGAAAAATTTGAATTTATGGCTTTAAATGGCTGGAATACTGGAATGAGCTTAGGATTTTTATAAATTTAGACAACATCTAAGAAGTGCTTCTACTACTACTGAAAGCAGGGAAAACTATTTAAATATTTTAGAGTCTACTGACAAGGAACTACATCATTTTTTTGACTTTTTTTTAAAAAAGCACCTTTTATTTTTCAGACTATAAATTATGTTAACATGTGAGCACAATTATCATAGAGTATTTCCAAAGGGACACTCTTCTTTGAAGGGACACAATTGTTCACATTGGTTGATTCCACTCGGTGGCAATGCAGAATAAATAAAAATATACTTTTTTCCCCCCTAAGCTCAGGCTCAGACTGTGAATTATTTTTTTTATTCTCCACTAGCATAAAATTTACTTATATCAGCTACATTAATGCAAGCATAAGAACTTTATTCTTCAGAGAGATTAGTTTCATGAACTAAATTTGGAGCCACATAGTTTATCTCATGAGTGATGGTGCTATTTTGAAAAACAGGGATGCAAGGAAACTTTTGTCCACTTTTGACTTATCTTACTTGAAAATGTGTATTTAGTGATAGAATAGGTAGATGCTTGCACTTAGTTAGTAGCCTGAAAATATAGGGATGAAGGTTTCTCTTTTCAAGGATGCTCTCAGATGAGTTTATAGAATCTTAAGTGCACCTTCACAGCGTTACTGGGGAAAAAAAATAGGACGTGGTGTTTTTCTCCCTACATACACTCTAAAACTTGAAGATAAAGCTCTACAAATAGATTCTCACTTCTATCCATGTATGTATGATTGGTCCTAAGTGTTTGAGTGAATCAAATTTCCTGTGGGGGACAGAAAGTACGTAAAAGTAAGTGCTGACATATTTTTTCATTTTATTTACTGGAAAATAAAATGAACTTTTACATGAATGTTTGTTTTCTAATTTACAAGTGATCTGCACTTCTACCCCCTCACCCACCTGCTCTAGCCTTCTCTTATTTTTTAATTTTGTGCCTCCTCCCTAAATCTTAACATTTTGATATCGCTCTTATGGTCTCAGTTCAGATTTTGATATCTTTTTTAATGGAGTGAGAAATAGAGATTAGAAAAGGTTTGTATGTCTATAACGTTTTAAAGGAGCTGCATACCTTCATAACACCTCTTCACCTATTATTTATTTCCATCACTTTCTTTTTCCTTCCTTGTCATTTGTGCTCTCAACTGGAAATAACTCTCAGCATCATATCACTCTAGCGAAGCTGACGAGGTTTCCATAATTCTCTGTGCTGTGCTACATAAATTGAGAACACAGGGTTAACTTCAGAAGCCAAAGACCTGGAATTGTAGAGAGAGAAGCAACATGAGGTCACAGCGTACTGATTGAGTCACTAACTGCATGGGGGGAGGAGAGCTTGTTGAACCCGTTGTTTGATTGTTCACCTGATAATTCACTTTCTATGGAATGATGTAGACATAGTCTGTGCCAAGCTTTTACTTGCTTTCTTGTTCCTTAGTTTTGCTAAAGGAAAAAAATGAGTAGGGGGACTTTGCCTGTCTCTGAGTCTATTTATTGCAGGTTTTTCTGATTTTCAATTCTAAAGCTTGATCGGTGGTAGGCTCCACCGTAAGATGAACTTCCCTATCTTGTTTCTCAGAATAGTATTGCATTTCCCCTTATGATATTTTAGAAGGGGTGTCTGACCCAACAGCATTGATTTTCTCAATTCCCATAGTCATGAATGGGTGGTTAAATTGAAATATGCATCATTACAGCACGTATGCATCATTACAGCACGTAACTCTGTAGGCTGATGCTGAATTCAAGAAAGAGTTGTAATGCCATCCTAATAATTTTGTGGTCCTTTTCTCTATGGAAATGATCTAAGCTTACATATCCCAGATAAAGGCAGTTGAGTAAATACGGTAAAACAAAATTAGAAGAAGAAAAAAAAGACAGAAAAAGAAAACCTATGATTATCCACTGTGTAATTTTCAGATGTTCTAGCTCTATAGTTCTTACCAGCATGTAATTAAAGGTGTATTTTCCAAATGGAATCAAGGTATTGCTGTAGGAAAATATGAAGCAAGCATTCTTTATTCTGCAGACATGCAATTTCATACATCTCGCCCACTGTATTGTCCTCGTCATCATAAGGGAGCAGGAAGAAGAGCCCTGCTCACTCCAAAATATAAGACAAATTTGTCTCGAACACACAGAGACAAATAAATGAGTTAAATCTTCACCAAACTTGTCTCTCTATAAAAAGTATAAAGACACAAAATGAATAAAATTTGCATTCATTACCACTTGATATAAATTATTTAGAACCATAAAATTTTAGAGATTAAATAGACTTAATTTTGTGTATGTCCAATACTGTTATTTTTCACATGAAGAAATTTTGTGCCTTAAGTAAAATGACACAGAGGTACATGCAGTGAAACTTAGGTACCCAAAGAGAAGTCATGAAATCTTGAATATCAGTTTTATACCCACAAATGCCTGGAGTTCCTAAAGTTTACAAAAATGCATTGGGACCCTGAAGGTACAGAGATTAATGAACTCCTCAAAGATGATACAGATGGGCAGTGGCAGAGCTGACTAAAACCTACCTTTCCTGATCCCCATTTTCATTCTTTTTTTATACTTCAAAAGAGATTATTTTCAAAGCTCCTGAATTATTAAATCATTGTGTTTCTTTAGTGGGGAAGTGGAGGGATTTGGACCCCTTCTAGAAAGATACATTTTTACGGTATTTTATTTTATTCTGCACATTTCTAGAGTGTCAGCCATGAGGGCAGAGAGCACCACACTGGGTGAGCTAGGTGTGGGTGTGGCCATATGGATGTGGGCCTATGACCTTGATTATCTTTTTCATGGGAACGACGATAAAGAAGTCCAAGATGATGGACCTCAATGCATTTTTATAAACTTTGGGAGATCCAGCCATTTCTGGGCATGAAATTGATATTCAAGATTTCAGACTTCTCTATGGGCACCCAAAATTCAGTCCCTGTGCTTATGTGTATTTACTAAGGCACAAATGTGAGTTGGCTTCTATGAAACACCAGTTTCAAGAAAATAATTGGCTCTTGTGTGAGCCCAGATAATCACCCAGCATCTGTATCAAAATAAGATTTTTCTTTTCTTTCTTTCTTTCTTTCTTTCTTTCTTTTTCTTTTTTTAAGATTTGCTTTTAAGTAATCTCTGCACCCAATGTGGGGCTCAAACTCACAACCCTGAGATCAAGAGTCACATGCTCTACTGACTGAGCCAGCCAGGCACCCCAAGATTTTTCTTTTCTTGCTGTTAAATCTTGAAAAGAAATTCTCAGGAAATAATAAAAACTTCTGTTTTGTAGATTCAAATAAATTCATAATTAATGCTTTTTCAGTAATGATGTATTATAACATGGATCAGTTATGTGACAAAATTAATGTTAATAATTTTATAAGTGGCTATAGCTTAGTATTTATGACATTCTAAGAAGCCCCTTAACTTTTTCTATTATGTTTCACAAATATTGTAGGAAAAAATTATATGCTATCATGATAGTTTGGAATTAAAGAAATCTTTTTTTTTTTTTTAAGATTTTATTTATTTATTTGACAGAGAGAGAGAGAGAGCATGCTCACACAAGCAGGGGGAGCAGCAGAGGGAGAGGGAAAAGCAGACTCCCCTCTGAGCAGGGACCCCGACAAGGGGCTCAATCCCAGGACCCTGGGATCATTGACATGAGCTGAAGGCAGCCACTTAACAGACTGAGCCACCCAGGGGCCCCTACAGAAATCTTTTTTAAGTTCTCTGGATGTATCTCACTTAAAGGTAGTTATACTTATTTTGGAACAAGGTGTTCATACACAAAGAAACCTGTGGGTTCATAGAGTAGAACACAAATCAATATAAAGCAATACACAAGTAAAATGCCATTAAAACAAACACTATTTGTGATGGGAAAAGTTATTTTCATAGTAATCATGTTTATTACCTGTTACTCTTGTGAATCCGTCCATGTGTTTAAGCAAAACTAGTGGTTCAGTACTCTGTTCTCATAGGATACTTATTCCTTAGTTTCTATACAGTAGTATAATGATGGTATGTTTTTACCTGTCTTTTTCTCTACAGGATGAGCAGGGATGATGTTCTCTTAGCTGTTCCTATGGTAGATGGCAAGTGATTGTTGAAAGGATGAATTAGATATTGCTTCAAGTAAGTGCCAATTTGTTGAAATTCGAAAATATTTTTCTCAGAGAATTCTACTTAATAACAGTAATTCTAACAATATTAGACCTATTGTACAAACTGAATCCACATAATATGTTTAAAAGATCCTGAGTAAAAGTCATGGACCCAGAGGGTGTGATGATATTTTTCTATTAAAATTGTGGTGAAGTATAGGAATTTTATTGTAAAAATGTGAGGCCTTGGGACACCTGTGTGGCTCAGTCGGTTAAGCCTCTGCCTTTGGCTCAGGTCATGATCCTGGGGTCCTGGGATCGAGGCCACAAAGGGCTCCCTGCTTAGTGCGGAGTCTGCTTCTCCTCTCCCTTTGCCCCTCCTCCCACTTCTGCTCTCTCTCCCTCTCTCTGTCTCTCAAATAAATAAAATCTTTGAAAAAAAAAAAAAAGTGAGGCCTTTCGCTAGAACAGTTATCCACTAGAATGAAACTTAAAGTTCTATTAAGAAGGAAATAAATGTGTCAGGATATATCAGGTGTGATACTTCTACTATTACATTTCATCCTCACTGTGGTCCAGAAGGTATGTATCATCAGCCAAATATTTCAGGCGAGGTTACCTGCCTCAGAGTTCATAGCAAATCAGGATTTGTACCCAGGCATGTCTAACTCCAAAATATCTACCTTCTTTCCAGGACACTACACATCTACTCAAGGTAAAAGATAAGATGATCAAGAAAAGGATAGCCACATTCTTTTAGGTAAGGCTTAAAACCATATCAAAAAATTATGTGAGTTGGGGCGCCTGGGTGGCTCAGTCGTTAAGCATCTGCCTTCAGCTCAGGGCATGATCTCAGGGTCCTGGGATCAAGCCCCGCATCAGGCTCCCTGCTCGGCGGGAAGCCTGCTTCTCCCTCTCCCACTCCCCTGCTTGTGTTCCCTCTATCGCTGTGTCTTTCTCTGTCAAATAAATAAATAAAATCTTAAAAAAAAAAATTATGTGTGTTAAAAAAAAATGTTTGTATGCTGATAGTGAATTAATTGGAGTACCTTCCAAATCAGTTCAAGTGCTAATTCCAGTTGTTTTCCTATTACTGCCGATAAGAAACATTCTGCGCCAGCTTTGCAGTTTTAAGTGACAAATTACTTACATTCATATATACATTCTCAGAGCACTAAAACACTGTGAAATAGATGCAAATGTCTGGCATTGATTTTTCAAAAATAGTGATCAACCCATTAGCTAAGGTTTGTGGATGTAAGGGAAACGGAACAGACATGAGGAAGTTCGTTATTACAGGGAGGGGCACACTACTCAAATTCTTCTCCTCAAATAAGTCCATCGAATTCACATTTAGAATCCTGCCTTCCACAGACCTAGGGAAGCATTCTGGTCAAACAAGCCTGTGCTGCTCCCTCCCAAAAAGGGTGATTTCACTGAGGTGAGGAGCTTGCTGGAGCTCGTTCTGGGGAACCCTGGTGTCCAGCTGAGATGTGGTTGGAGAAGGACCTAGCCCTGTAGGTAGAATGCAGCAGTATCTGTGTTAGCACCAGAGGGCACCTTGGCAGGGGTGTGTGCTGCTGCAGGGGGGAGTGCTGCTCCCGGCAGCTGCACTGGTTCTCTCCATGTGCCCTGAGACATGGGCAACCATGGCTCCAAGAAATGGGCTCTGGAACCACAGGATAAATCCAGCAGACAAACTGGGGCCTGTCTCACATGGTTTCCCCGAACTATGTGCCATGCTGAGGGGGACTTTCGGATTACAAAGAAAACCACAGACCCATGATGGAGTTACTTATGCCAGGCTGAGCTACCACACTGGGGCTTAATATTTAACCTACTTGCTGTTTTCAACCTCCTTCAGAAATGTGGTCTTCGCTGGTCCGTCAGGAATTTTCTGGTCAGCACCAATGGGGTAATCTGTCACATGGGCCCTCTCCTTCCTCCTCCCCCAAAGGAAGAGGAGGTAATCCACCAAGGAAGACCCCCCTGGCCTTCCCACTAAGGGGAGGTGACCTTGCCTGGAACAATCCTTTTCTTTTGTTAATAACTTCCTTGCCCCACTTTCCTTCCTTTAAAAACCTTCCATTTTGTATAATTCCTCAGAACTCCCTTCTACTTGCTGGATGGGATGCTACCTAATTCATGAATTGCTTAATAAAGCCAATTGGATCTTCAGATTTACTCAGTTGGATTTTTGTTCTTCAACAGGATCTGTGACAAGAGAGGCTGGTGTGGAGACTGGGACGCAGGGAGGGTGTGAGGGCAGCTGAGACAATAAAGCCCCCTGGTAGTGTGCATCAGAGGCCTCAAATGCTTTCAGAGGCCCTGCCCCGGTGGGTAACCTAGAAATCTGCAAAGGGCCTGGTTGGAGCAGCCATTTTGCAATTCAAGAATGTAGGCCCAGCAAGGCCCGTTCTTCAAATTTTCATGAGAAGCTAGACATTAAAATTGTTTTAAATTTACAACTGGTTTTTAAATATTTACAACTAAATTAAAATTTTAAAGTCGTGAGAAAGTCAAAGAAAATAATCCACAGGCCAAACTGCCCCTCCCTCCCCCCCACCCCCCCATTTGCAAGCTTTGGTGTAGGGCAGCTCTTTGGGACTCTGGAGGGAAAGGGCTACCTCATTCCCCCTAAGAGATGCCAATTTCATTGGCCTGGGTTGGGCCGCAAGTGTCAGATTATCTTAATGTGAAGTCTAGGTTGAACCCTACTGAGTAAGTGGTATGAAGTGACTGGATACCAGGTACCACTGGGCCATATCATCAAGGCTTCCCTGGCTGCCTTTTCTCCTTACACAACGTTATCTGTAGAGTCCACAACATCAAAAATTCCCTCTACCTGCATTTCTCCAACTTAAATGTGCATAAGAATCACTCAGGAGCCTATTAAAATGGAGGTTACTAAACCCTACTGCGGGAGATTTTGATTCAGTAAGTGGATTCTGAAATTTGCTCTTAACGCCCACCTTAGTTTACTGTAACACAGATGGTCTGGAGACCACACTTTGGAAACACTGACTCATCATGGATGCTGTGACTGACACATCTGTTATTCCAGCTCTAGCTTCTCGCCTAAGTTCTAGATCTGTAGTTATGACTACCTACTGTAGGGAAATGTCTACCATCTTTCCCTGGATAGCTCAGACCTACCATTGTCTGAATCCAAAGTGTTGTTGTCCTTCAAAGCCTGCAAAGACTTACATTTTTTATTTCACTGAAACTCATCATCATCCACTTAATTGCCCAAGCCAGAAATCGGCGTTTGCACCTATGGTGGGTGGGGACTAGCTTGGAGTATGTAGCAGGTACCAGCATGCCTTACCAAGTAGCTGCTTTCCTAGCCAGGTCTTGCCATGTCTGTCTAGTTATTTTACCCTGGCTTTCTAAGTGGAATCCAGTTCTTCTGGGACAAACCAATAATAACAACGGCCTTATTTATTGAGTTTGACTGTGTCAGGCACTCTTCTAAGTGTTTCACATGCCTTAATTCAATTTTTGTGAAGCCCTTGAATTCCCTGTTGTGTTTTGGCAGCTCAGTATCCCCTGAAGCTAGATCTCGCCCCCATATTTCCATTTGCCACTGGGGCCTCTGCTTCAGAATTGATAACTTCATCTTCCAGCCGTGAAACCACCCCTCTCACTGCAGACCCCAGCATCTAGGATCCCTGCTGTTGTTTTCTGCTCATGATTCCAGGGATACTGATGGTTGCCCGACTTAGAATCGCATTCAACATGTCTCCTTAGCTATGGTAAGTCAGGTTGCTGCCTACACTCAAACAGTAGAGTGCTTCCGTCAGAAGGGCATTTGGCGATTATCTAGTCCAATTTCCTTACTTTATAGACTTGGAAACTGAGGCCTAGAACTGTAAAGTGATTGGTTAAAGGTAAGGAAGGAGTGAGAGTTAGAACTGAGGATCAAGCCTGAGTTTTCTGTTTTCAGGTCTAATGCTGGAATGCAAGCCCCATCCTAGTAGAGTGACATGACCCTGGGATTTTGGTCTGTGTATTTCCTGTATGTGCCTGGGGTGCAGTAACTGTGAATGGCTTCACGACGGATGCGTCAGGCTGTGGCTGGTTGGCAACGCAATGACTGGAATACCCTTTGACATAAAGAACTGTGGTTATATTATAGGATGGTAATGTTGAATGCAATACGTGTCCTATTTAGCACCTCTAGCAAAAATACAGGAGAGGCAATAGATACAAGGTTGTGACAGCTAGAGCTAACTTAATTATTCTGCCCAAATGTCCCATGAAAGAAGCTCACCTTGGCCACCCTTTCTAAAATTTTGACCCATTTCTTTTTTTGATGCTGTAATTCTACTTACTTTTCTTAATCAAACATCTCACCGTCTGAAATCCTATCATTATGCATTTTTGTGTTTACCATCTGTATTCTCACTTAGAATAATCTATGTGGGAGCAGAGGCTTTGTGGCTTTCACCACAGTAAGGCCAGCACTTGAAAGTGTCTGACCCAGAAGAGCTTCCTGAAAATGATGGTTTTGCATTTTGGAATGGAAGCTTCAATAACAGGCAATACCCTGGCATTTAGAGGCTTGATGTACCTCCACAAAGGAAAGCAAAATAAGTACCCTGTGTTGTGCAAGGCTGGAGTCTGGATGTGAGAGATTTGGGTAATACCATTTGAAGGGATATTTACCAAAAATAATCTTTGTCATTAAGTAAACGACTTCTCCAGTGTATTTTGATCCTATGTGGAAGGAATAACCAACTGCCGTAAGTAAAATTATAACATTTAGACAGGGGATACTTGCTTATTTACAAATATAAATAGAGTAGCTTGAACAGTGTCCCCCCTCCCCGCCCAAATTCATGTCCACCCAGAACTTCAGAATTTGATTTCATTTGGAAATAGGGTCTTTGTAGATATAACTAGTTAAGGACCTTGAGATGAAATCATCCTGGATATGGGGTGGGTCCTAACTCCGATGACTGGTGTCTTTATAAGAGAAGGGTGATGGAAATGTGGACACTCAGAGACATGGAAGAGAAGATGATGTGAAGGTGGAGGTAGAGATTGGAGTGAGGCATCTTTAAGCTGAGGAACAGCAGGAGCCACCAGAAGCTGAAAGAGGCAAGGAAGGCTTCTCTCCCAGAGCCCTCAGAACATAGCCCTGCTGGCCCAGAGATTTCAGACTTCTGACGCCCAGAACTGTGAGAAAAAACATTTCTGTTGTTGTAAGCTACTGTTTGTGGCAATTTGTTCTGGTAGCCTAAGAAACGAATACAGTGAGTACAGGAGATATTTGCTTCCTTGTGGGTAGGAGGATGGTCCATTAGTCCACAATATTATGAAGTTAAGGATTGTAACACCTAACAGCTATGAGTGCTAATTTGGAGCAGATGATCCTGTCTGTGAAACTAAATGACATCTTAAAACTCAGAGGAGTGGGCCAGGCAGGCCTCCAAGCTGAGCAGCTATGGTGGAGGAGGGGACCCAGACACTGAAAGAAAGCAGTCCAAGCCCCTTCCTTATTTCTTCCTATGAACCAGGGAGGTGGAAGTTCGGGAGACTTGCTCCCTCTAATCCATGAGGGAGGCCGGGAGAGCAGCCTTTCCAGTCTGCTGGAGTGGAGGGTGAGGCTTACTGCTTCTCATTTCATGGCTACATGAAAATACTACCGTTCTCTTCAAATACAACAGGAAATAATTTTCATTTCTTATAATTTAAAATTCCTGGTGTCAAGTATTTCTCTGACCTTCCCTTTACTCCTGCTTAGCCTGTCTACCTGCCCCCACCCCCTTTACTGCTAAAAGGGCTGGAACTTAGAAGTCCCTTCCCAACAACCTGGCTTTCCCTACTTCCCCAAATGACATATTTCACTGTCCCCTACCCCCTGATCCTATGAAGGGACCTTAGCAGTCCTTCTCCTCCTCCTCCCCCCTCCAGCTCCTTCTCTTCAGCCCCTCTCCCTGCTTTCTCTGCTACCCTCTTCCCTGTCTTTCTCTCCTGCTTCAACATTTAGTTGTTGCAAACCTTCCAGGTAATGAGCACTGTTCTGGGCTGTCCCATTTGCCTGGAATTTCTTTCTCTCTTTGCCACTTGTCTAAATTCTCCTTATCCTTCATTGTTTGCCTCAAGCTTCTTCTTCCATCTGGTATTCTCCAGCAACTCCTAAGGACAGTTTTATTTCTCCTTTACAAATTTCTATAGCCCTTATGGTCAGTAAAATGCATTTGGCCCCAGTCATATGTCCCTTGTATTACTATTTATGGTGATTAGAAGCCATTTCTTGTCTGCTCATTTAGATCATGAGTTTCCTGAGGAAGCAGACACACTGTATTTATCTTTGAAACCTCAGCACCTTGCAGTGCTTTGATGGTCTAGTTGCTTTGGATATGTTTATTGATTGGGTGGCGTATTTGGTACTTTTAAATGAAATCAGGAGCTCTGGAAGGCCAATATATTTTTGTGTTCCCTCGAATCAAGCCCCCTCCCCTTGGGCTGGGTCTATCAAACCAGTCTAAGTGGGTCTGTTGGAAACAGCTTGGAGGAGGAAAAAGACCATTTGTTTTAGGAGAAACCAAGCAGGCAGAAAGGAAAAGGTCAGCTCAAAACTGTCCAAAGGCAGATTTGCCATTTAAAACCAACAGTCACATTCCTGTGGATGAAATCATCACTAGTCTCAAGCAATCACTACCCCCTGGGAGTGAGGCACTGGCCAGTCTTTAGGGTCTCGGTGTGTGTAAGAGAGGGTTGGGGGGCAGAGGAGAAAACAAGAAGGAACTGAAGGGAGTGGGCAGTGAAACAGTTGCCCCTCTCTATCATCATAAGAGGAAGAGCTCTTTGAAGGAACTATTGCATTTATGTGGATTCTTCAGGACTGTATATGAATCAGGGGTGATCTTGGCCACCAAGCAGGTGACGGCTCAACTTCTGCTACGACTCTCATCCTCTCTTTGCTTGACTCCTTTGCTTTAGAAACTGTACAGAAAAAGCTCTTTGTCCAGCCACTTACAGGGTAAAGAGAAGGCCAGGTGAATTGATCCTTTGGTGAAAGAAATTGTGGGACATGTAGAATATTAGAAGGCAGAGATGAGATGAAGAGCAATGATAGTAAAAAGAACCTTTATGGAGAACTTAACATGGACAGACCAAATGTTAAAAGGGTAACACACATTATTTAATCCCTCTAACACCCTGTGAGGCGTGTGTCGCTAATTTACAGAGACATTCGGTAATTTGCTTACTGTCACATTGCCACAAGGTGTGTGGCTGAACCAGGATTCTGGGGCTCAGGATCTAATATTCCAAGCAGCAGACATGCGATGAGCATCTCTTCCCAAGAAAAATTCAGGACATATGGACTGAAATATATTAGTCCACATTGGGTACAATGGAACCGGACATTTGCAGTTAGGACTGTTGAGGCAAATGCTGAGAGTAAGTCACTGGCCTTCAAATACCAGAAGGTAATTATGTTCAAATTTCTATTCATGCATCCTCGGCAATAAGGAAATTATGCTGTTTATATTTGGAGTGTGCAATTAGCATCATCCCGATTGACCTATTGGAAGTTAAAAATAGTTTTGCTTAGAGTCCACCAAATCACTGATGAAAGTTTTCCTGATAGACTTGGTAGAGATGACTGATACTTCTGGCTATCGCTTCCTTTTGCCATTTAGAGAAGGATACAGTTTGGTCATAATCATCATTTTCACCTATTTTTGAAATGTATATTGAACTTGTCTTTTTCTTTTTAAAAAACACAGAGTATAACTGTATTACTAACCTACTGGGATATGTGAGGTGAACATACATCAGCTCATGTGGTTACTTCTGATTTCTGCACTTTGGGGTCAGATTTTACAAAGGAATTCTATTTAAACAAGACCCATTTTTAAGCCTGTCCGCAGGGTTGACTTTGTACGTGGAGGTGGAGTAGGGCAGATGATTGGATAGTGTGATTTGAGAGTTTCCTATCATTGTCCTGACACTGTCTGAAGCTGTGGCAAATTTGCTGATCTCCTCTATGGAACATAAATGGAAAAAAAAGATTGTTTGGATTACAGTATGGATAGGTTGAGTGGGAGATCTGAAGCTCTGCCATCTCGGTTTCTTCCTGAGGCTTCTATCCATACCGTTTCTAACACTGCTGGTCAACACTAGAGAAATGGCTAATTTCTGTGAGTAAGCAATCACCATCTGTGTACCAGACCAATAGATTTTGGCCCTGAGAAAAGTTTTCTTAGAACATCAATGGGAAGGAAGAATGATCTTTATGGACCACCTATTATGTACTTGACACTGTATAGGTATCTTACACACGTTAGGACATTTAAATCTCCCAACAGGCCTGTGTGGTTGTGACTGTGATGGGAAGAGATTGCAGAATGGGAAGCACAATAGCCTAATCCTGAGTCGATCTGTCCTTGAACAGACCAAATGACCTGTGTTGGGCCCCTACGTCCATATCTAGATCTAATATCTCACCACTTCAATGGTGAAGAAAGGGAGATCTAGGGATTCTTATTGAAATGTTATAGGAGTTGTAGTTAGGGTTGTGATGGAACAGAATTCACACCAATAATCCCTATTCTGGGTCTTCTAACTGTAAAACCCACCTCCCTTTGCTGGTACATGGGGAGGAAATATAAGATAGAGCTAAAAGTGGATTAGCAAGTCTCACTGCCAACCTCCTGGTCCTTACTCCACCACTCCGGCTGGTCATGAGGTCTTGCATGAACTACTCAGTCTTCATGTGTCTCTTTCCTCAAAGGTAAACACGCAAGTGATACTCATAACAGTTATCTCATAGATCTATTGCAGAGATTCAACATTTGGATACATGGAGTGGACCGGTAGAGGACAAGCCTTCAAAAAGGTGAGCTTTTATCACTACATGTTATTGTGACAAAGATTAAGTGCAGAGGCCATTCCCTTGCCTGGTCTGTAAATAGGGCTGGACTGGAGATCCTGGCTGGCTCACAAAACAAAAGGCACAAGCTTCTCGGTCAGTGGTAAAAAGGGAGCATGGATAGTTGAAGAAAATCTTGGTCATTTCAGTATTTCGCCCTGAAGTGGTCCTGGAGAGTTATATTCTTTAAACCTTGAGATCTCTCAACTAAGAGCAAAGAGTAAGCATTGGTTGAGCTTATTCTTGAAATTATTATTAAAGAAAGCGAGATCATATGTTAAGAAGACAGGGATCCAAAGGTAAGGTAAACACCATGTAACTGAGGGCAGACATTTCAGTTCTGATGAACTTAAGTTCATTCTAGTAGACACCACATAAGTCAACTGATTGTGGAGGGAGTGCTCTCTCTCAACTAGACAGAAGAGAAGCTGCTTATGGATTTGTACCCCACTATCCTCTGAAATACACTATGTTTTACAGACTTTCAATGATGGAAAAGGGCCTTCTGTTTTGTTTTCTTCTGGGTTTTTTTTTGGGGGGGGAGGGATGCTGTTTAACAAGCCATACACATCAGTATTATGCTGCATAATTTGTGAAACTTTAATATTTTCCAGTTTCAACAGACTGAAGACTCCTTGCTTTAAATGAGGATACAAGGAAAATATAGCACATGGAATGCATGTTAGAAAAGCTACACAGTTTAATAATCCTTTGGAAAATAATCCCGATGATAATTATAAAAACACAGTAGACTCTAATAGCCTGTGGAATTAATCTACTATTTATTGAGCCATTTTTATGATTCACTACATTAGGGGTTGAGGATGCACTGGTGAGTAAGATTTTGTCTCTGCCTTCAAAGAGTTCATAGCTTGGTGGGGGAGAAAAAGACATTGCAAAAAGGTACAGCCAGTGTAAGGAGTGTCATTGTAAAATGTGCAAAGGGCTAGTATAGGAAACAGCTCTGTCTGGGAAAGCCTGTGAAAGCTTCACTAAGGAGAATCTTACCACGTTAAGAGTTCCGTAAGATGATCACAAACTATGACTGTACTGTAGATACATGTGGTCATTCTTAGAAGCTAGAACAGATGTCAAAGCTATTGAGAAGCCTGGCAGTGGACTCCCAGTTACGCATGTGTAGATTAGCTACATAGCGGCCTTGGGAGTGGCCCTCTCTGCCCCATCTCAAAATCTGCTGACACCTCAGCTCTTCCTCTCGCTACTCAGTGCATTCCTGAATCATGCTGCCACCCAGGAGAGAGGCTATTTTTCTCCTCATAAGTTTGCTACTGTAGGCATATAGGAAGGATCCCATTTTCCATCTGACGATACCAACTAGGGATCACTCCCATTTAGCACAGAGTATCAGTATGCTGGACAGCAGACTTTAATACATTATAAGCAGCTGGTAAACTAAGGTAGCAGTTGTTCTTAGGGGTGGAAGAAAACAAAGGCCACACACCTACATGACAGAAAAGAGGTTACATCAGGAAGACAGGAATTGGTCAAATGTGGTCAAAGGTCTTCCTCCACCATGATGCAAATAAACCATTTGAGAGCTACAGAATGATAGGCTCCTGAGAGCTTCTAGCTTCGAAAATGCTAAAGATTGCACACAGTGTGTGTGCTTCTGGTATATGTATGCATAAACGTGTGTATGTATGAGTGTATGTGTGGGCTCATATATGCGGGTATGGATATGTATGCATGTGTACATATATTTGTCCATTTCTAAGAGTGTATGAATGTGTGCGTGCTTACAGATATGTGTGCAAATGTGACTATATTTGCGTGGGTATGTGTGAGGCAGACCGGGCAGGCTGGAAAGTAAGTGTAAGACTTCTGTCCTCGCCGGCGGTCCCTTCCCACCCCACCTCCACACCACCGACTGATAAAAGCAGAAAGGATGCTCTATGACCTGAGACTGCATTAGAAAGTTTGCGGTTCTTTTGAGGCTATTCTACCGGGGAACCTCATTGGTCTCCTGCAGGATGGTGGATTTTACAAGAAGTCTGCGGATTCCCCCAGGACGGAGGGACTGCTGCTGACAGGCTAGCCTGTAGCCGGACCGCGCCCTCCCCCCTCCGGCCTCCACCCCACCTCCCCCGCCCCCACCTCCGCCGCTTCCCAAGTGGTCCCCAGCCTGCAGCCGCCGGCTCTGCAGAGGCGGGCCCGGCCGGGGCTGGCTCGGCGCGGCGCGGCGCGGCGCGCGCGGCCCGCGGGCTGGAGTCGGCCCGCCGCGCAGGAGGGCGGGGAGGGAGCGGGAGGGCGGGGGCGGCGGGAGGCCATGCCTCCAGCTGCGGAGGCTGCCGAACAGCTGGAGCCATCGCGGTCACCTGCGCGGCGCCGTCGCCCTTGCGCTCCGGCTGCCGGGTCCGCGGCCGGCGGACTTTGCGGAGGGCGCCCGGCGTAGGCGGCGGCGAGTGTGGGCCGAGCCGGTATTTATAGCTCGGTGACAGCAGCGGCGGCAGCGACGTCGCCGGCCCGTCTCGCCGCGCTTCCCAGCGAGGCCGCCGGCGCGGCGGAGGGCTGTGCTCGCCCGGGTCTCCGGTGTTGAAGACACCCCACGCCCGCGCGGCCCCAACCGGTGAGTACGCGGGCCCGGGCGCTGGGCGCGCCTCCCCCGCCGCCTGGAGCCCTGCGAGCCCGGCTGCCTCCTCGTCCCTGCCCGCGAGTGCGGCCGCGGCCCCCGGCCCCCAGTTCCCCCCGCGCCTCGCCTCGGTTCCCGAGGGTGGCATGCAGCGAGCGAGGCAGGGTAAAGTGTCAGGGAGGGGGACCGTTCTGCGAAAGGCCGTTGAGACTCCTAGGTGGAAGGCTCGCGGTGAGGAACCCTCCAACTCCGGGGCTCCGAGGGTGGTGAGGGACGTCGCCAGGACAGACCTTGAACTTTCCTCGCTTGACTGATTCCTGGGATGGGAACGCTGTAAGAAGCCCCACGTATTGTTTGTTAATTAAATTAACAGGTTGCCGTTCAGGGGTGCTCTCCTTAAAAACAAAAAAACCCAAAAAGAAAACTTAAGTGTTTACTAACTTTATCGTGACTAAACAAAGCTATTTGTCGATTCCTGTTTTTGAAAATGCCATAGGCCCACAAGTGTGTTAGACCCATGTGATAACATTGGGCTGCCATTATTCATTCTACCCTCTGTGGAACAATGAACTGTGTGTGTGTGTGTGTGTGTGTGTGTGTGTGTGTAAGATGGTAGTAAACATCACATGCTTATTTTAGTATTTATGTGTCTAATGAACCAAAAGAAAGTATGTTGAATAAATGCATTTACCCCTAGTTATAAATGATATATTGTTTGAAATCCATAGAAGGACTTCTAGGAAGAAAAAAGTTCTTCCAATTTATTGAATATAAAGAGTAGTAGAAGCTCTGTAAAAACTATTTTTGTTGTATTGAATTTTTTGCCATGCCATACTTTCTAACACCCCTTGCCCCCTCAATGTGAGTAGTTTTAAAGTAATTATGGATTTTGAAATTTTGGCTCAGGTATTTATCCCTACCCCCATTCCACCTCCATTGGATCCTTGTGCTCAGAAACCAATACTTGTCTGTTTTATTTAATTTGCCCCTTTAAACTGCCAACCACTTAAAAAAATAATTTCAGATATGAATGAATTTTATTTTATTCATTCACTGTTACTTTCTTTGGTGTGTGTTGAGATTCTTTATCATAAACAGATATCACTGAAAATGAGGTCTAAACATTTGTAAAGAATTCATTGGTGAATATTTTTCAACTTTATAACATGAAAGGACTCGTAAATACTTTGCCATTTTAATGAAAAGTTAACTAATGTCTTTGTTAGGAGAGAACCCCAGACCTAACTTTGCTTCAGCTTCTCTGTTTTAAAAACTTGCATGGTTTAGTATTTTGTTATCCCAAAGACTGCAGGTTAAGAACGAGGGAAGAAAAAAAAAAAAAAAAAAAAAGAACGAGGGAAGAAAATCACTTAAAGGTTGAAACAATGTGAAGAGAAAGTCTGGGAAGTGATTTATGGATGCAATCCTCTAATTTAGCAAGGGTACCACAAATACTATCCTGGTATCTATGCAAAGCCACTTATGGTGGTTTCATTGATTGACTTAAAAGGTTGCTTTTTATTTAAAAGGCTGTGTGGTCTCTTGTATTGGACTAAAAGCAAAAAGTTCCTACTTTATTTCTGTTATTATTGTTATTTGTATTTTTAAAACCTGTATTAACCATTCACATTATGTAAAATGCTCTATGTCACCTCCTCATGCCTGCCTTTTCACCTAACATTTCAAAATAATATACCAAGACTAATCCTTACCTCAGGGCTGGTCCAGGCAAATATGTATTTCGTTTCTCCATCTTTCTGCCATTTCTCCTTTTACAGACTTGAATATCCCATTATCCAGAGTCTGTTCTCCCTGGAATGGAATCTTCAGTGTTTTTTTTTTCTTATCCAGAGCTGGTCTGTTATCCAACCATGATCCATACTTTTTTTTTTTTACATTTATTAATTCATCAGCAAATATTTGTTGAGTGCCTACCAGGTGCAAGTCATCACCTAGTACTTAACTGCTTCCTCATGCTCCTTCTTCCTTCCCATTGGAACTTTATTCTGTATTTTATACTTCTCAGTGTAGGGAACATAGTAGTTATTAAGAGTATTGACTTTGGGGTCATACAGAGATACTTCTGCTGTTTCTGCCAGTTGGCAGCTGTATGACTTTGGGCAGATTATAACCTTTCTGAGTCTCTATTTCTTCATTGGTAAGTCCAAAGGGTTGGTATAAGGACTAATTGAGGTACTGAATGAAAAGCGCTTGCCTGACCCATAAAAAGCACTAAAAAAATGTTAATTTTTATTCTGTTGTCCATGTCTACTTCAATGGTGTTCATCTCAGGAAATGGCAGGTCCATTCTGGCTTTTGCCAGGCCATGTCCACATCCACTCCATCACGTAACTCTTGTCAGCTCTTCCTTTATTTATGTATTTAAAAGATTTTATTTATTTATTTGTCAGAGAGAGAGTGCACAAGCAGGGGGAGAGGCACAGGGAGAGGGAGAAGCAGGCTCCCTGCTCAAAGACATGGGGCTCCATCCCAGGACCCTGGGATCATGACCTGAGCCAAAGGCAGACGCTTAACCAACTGAGCCACCCAGGCACCCCTCAGCTCTTCCTTTTAAATCTTTCTAGAAGTTCATACATTTCCAACCATTAGACAGAGTGGCCCCTCTGACCTGTAAGCCACAAGGGCCACTCTCCGGCTTCCAATCTCACACAGGGTGAAAGCCCACATGCACACGATGGCCTTAATGCCAGATCCTGACAGGCCACATCACAATGGGATGCTCCCTTGCAGACCTGATGAGGTCTGCACCCACCCCTATCCAGTCATAATAGTTTCTTTGCTGTTCCTTAAATTCACTAATCATGCACTCAGCACAGGTCTTTGCAAGGTTTTGTTCTCTGTATCTGGATCACTGTTTCCCAGATACCTGCTTGCCTCCCTCCCTTCTTTCAGGTCTCTTTTCAAATGTCCCCTTATAGTGGGGCCTCTTCCAACTTACCTCCCTCCTGACATTCCCTATTAACTTTCTCCATCAACTTATACTTTTCTAAAATATTATCGATCCTGGTTTTTTTTCTGCTTAATGTCTCTTTCCCTCAATGAGATGGTAAGATGCAAACAACAAGGGTGTTGTCTGTTAGTAACCCTCATGCATAAGCCGGTGCCTGGCACAAATAAGCAATTGGTAAATATTGAACAAATGAATGATGAATGTTATCATGGAATTAACAAATCTGGACTTCATCACTTTCTAAATATGAATTTGGATAGGTAGCTTAAGCTTTCTGAGCCTTATTTTCAATATTTGTAAAATAAGGACAACATTCATCCTTTACCTTGTACAGTTGTATTAAAAATCCTTTAACTCTGAGAATAACATATAAAATCTTCCAGTCAATGTAATGTATAGTTGATATTACTTTCATGCTCATTTTTAATGGGAATGACCAATGACCATGACTCACTTGTATTTTAAATGGCCTTCGCGGTAGGAAGTACCTGGAAGTGAGCAGGCACTTTACAATGAAATCTCCTCCAGTCTTCACTACAGTGCTCTGAGGGAGGTACTTTTATTGGGATTTTACCGGTGAAGAAATGGAATCTCAGAGAGGTTAGGGCTTTGTCCAAGATCACAGAGCTGGTAGGTCACAGTCAGGTAGAACTGGACCATATTCCTCCCACTACACTAGGCTGCCTTCTGAAAAACAGATGTTCCTGATTCCTTTGAATCATTCTAATATCGTTCTAATGGTGTGATTTTGCCCACTAAAAACACTAAGAGGTAAAATGTGATATAAATATAGGCGGCTATCTTTATTTATCTTTTAAGGAAATAATATTAAACAGTTTAAAACTGTGTCTGCCCTTTTGACCTTCAATTTTAAAAGCAGGTATCCCAAGTGCCTGGGTGGCTCAGTTGGTTAAGTGTCTGCATTTGGCTCAGGTCATGATCTCTGGGTCCTGGGATCAAGCCCCACATCAGGCTTCCTGCTCAGTAGGGAGTCTGCTTCTCTCTTTCTCTCTCTCCCTCTGCCCCTCCCCACTGCTGATTCCCTTTCTCTCTCTCAAATAAAATCTTTTAAAAAAATTAAAAGCGATTATCCTTGAGATTAAATGAAATGATTGTAAGAAGTGTTCTGTGAACTGCAAAGAACTTTACATATAGTGTATAATACTATAGTAGAACTAGGTAATTGACGAAAATAGACTTTAACTTTGTCTTGTGCAAATACAGCCCCAAACTGCCCAAGTACAGCTGTATGTGTCACTAAGTGCATCCCACAAAAAGTGAAGTACAGGAAGAATTTTAAAAATTCTTTTTCAAGAAATTGGATTCAAGATGCTTGAAATAAAGTCCATACACTTGGCATAGTCATCTTTAAAAAACACTTTAAATAAGAGCTAAGAGAGATTACAGGTGAATTTTCAGACATAAATACTAAGGAGCTTCAAAAAATTTAGAGAGATTATTTTTTTATCTTAGGATAGTGCTCCACAATGGAAATGATCTGTTGTGGTAACTGGTTAGGTCTTCCTAGATGTTGAGACCTCCATTAGCAGAACTGTGCATTCAGCATGCTCTGCTTGGCTGGTGATAGTGTCTTTTGCATAGCGTATTAGTTCATCAAGGACTTTTCCATATGCATCCATAAATTTTTAAAAATGTAGGTGATATACTCCATCTTGATCATATTTGCCATTATGTGAGAACTGTTGCCTGAGCCAGGGTCCCTGCTGAGAAAAATGGAATTCACCCTCCTGAAAGCCTTCAGTGTTTTCCTTTATTTGTAAAGGCCCTCATAAGTAATGAAGGCAGGGAGGGTCCTCTGCTTCAGTCAAATTTTTACAACATTTATTAGGGCATCTATGTTGCCGGAGTCTAGGACCTGATTATCTTTTACTTAAACTGTTGAAGTTGCCTATAAACTTAGTTTCCCCACGTTCATTATGCCTCATACCAATTTTTCATTTTCTAAGCTGACAGAGAAATCTTTCCCAAACTCTGTTCCAATCGGTTGTATCACTCTTCAGTTCTGAAACTTTTCATTCTCTATTCTCTATTCAGTAAAATACAGAACAACACTTTTGCATGATCTTTCTTGAATTGGCCCCAAATTATTGTGACCTCTCTCAAGATACCTCAAAGGCTCTGTGTGCCAGCCACCCAGAACTACAGATGCACCTCTCTACCAGAAGGTCTCTCCTTTGTCTTTGCTCAGTGTCCTCCTGACTGGAGTATCCTTACCTCTTTCTCCTTCTTCCTTTGCATTCCTGTCCATTCTGAGCCTTTTGTATCAGCTGACATGCAAGACTTGTAGTAAAATGTGTGGGATCCCTAATATCTACTATAAATATTAGTCCTTCTAGAGTTAGAAACCATGACTGATGACCTGTGGATTTGTGTAAAATTCCAGCCTGTCATTACCACCTTCTTCAATCATTGCTATAATGTGGAAAAGCAGAGGCTTCCAAGATATTGGTAGCAACATCTACATAATGATGTCATTACTTACAAGAGCGAAGTGGATGGGTGGATTAATCTAGGTCTCAGATGCAGTGCTGTTTGAGGGCATAGTTGGAAAATCACAGAGTGAGCATCAGTAATGCATTGCATAAGAACAATCAGATCAACTCAACTACTTACGCTGATGCTCAGAGAAGAAGAACAAAACTCAAGCAATCCTGTCATCAGTCACATGACCAGTTCTTTCTGATCATGCTTGCAAGGTCCACTGGAATAGTATTAGTAGCCTCGTTCATCCTCAAGCACTGTGAATCTTTTATATCAGACAGCTTTATTCTCAGGAACTTTCTAACCGACATGTAACGGGCCAGATTTTGGAATTTGTCTATGTATGGGAAGGTGTGGTGTAGAGTGTTAAAGCTTCATGGCTTGGATTTGAATCCTGGCCCTGGCATAAACAACTTTTGTTATTCGGTACAAGTTACCAAGCCCCAGGTCTCAGTTTCAAAATTGGTAAAATAAGAGTATTTTCTTCATTGGACCGCTATGCAATTTAATACAATTTGAAAAGCTCCTGAGCATAGTGTCTGGTATGTGGTAAATACTCAGTAGATGTTAGCTCTAGCGATAATGGTGATAACGCAGAAGGTATGCCGAAATGAGATGTCGGGTGGGAGCACATTGCGGCTGCTGGCGGAGTCAGTGTGGTCGTTTTGGGGTCCCAGTGCTTTTCTCCTTTCCTCTGTTAGTGGAAGCTAATGGCAGGTTGCTCTGCCTTCTCATCTCGCCTGAACAACA
The DNA here is from genome assembly GCF_964656455.1 of Halichoerus grypus. Taxonomy (NCBI): domain Eukaryota; kingdom Metazoa; phylum Chordata; class Mammalia; order Carnivora; family Phocidae; genus Halichoerus; species Halichoerus grypus. The sequence continues at coordinate 111,059,473 of NC_135717.1, forward strand.
AGGAGGCTTTTCTTTCTAAGTGTAGCACTCACCGCATCCAGTAGATGTTCATTGATTGCCCACTTTGAGCCTGGCCCTGTGCTGTGGCCCGGAAGTGAACAGCCCTTCCCTGAGCACCTTATGACGTAGTGAAGGAGACATACACATAAGCCCATAATTTTACTGTCATACACTAAGCGCAAAGAGAAATCACATTTATTTAAGATAAAAACTCAGCTATGGTGGCAGAATTGAATTTAAAAAAATTAAAAGGAAAAAAAAATTAAAAGGGTTTGCAGATTATATCCACTGTGCATAGTCCATTTGAACAAGCTCAATCCTGGATTATTAACATGAGAGTCACTGAATGATCATATTGCTTCATGTGAACTACAGAGGTGAAAACAGTTTTGGTGCTCTGGATACATGGTACCAAAGGCCGAGATGACTAGGCAGGCTTTGGGTGACTTTGTGGGTGAGATCAGGAAATGGGGATATGTAGAAGTTTTATTCAAGTTATTATGTGGGCTTGAAATTTGGGACCCCCTGGAAGATAACCCTGCAGCTTTGGCATACGAAACAAGAATAAATATCAGCCACGTGTGGCATAAAATAGAAAGACCAATAATTCAGCGAGTATCTAAGTCACTGAATCTGTTAGGAGAAATAAAGAATAAGCTATAAACCCGATGGGAAAGGTTTTATTGGAAGAAACATTTCTAGCTTTGTGATATATTAGAGAGATCAAGGGCTAGGAATGAATTTGGATTCAAATGCTGGTTCTTCCACTTACCGGATACGTGAATTAAATAAGCAGCAACTTTGTTTACTTCCATGTAACATGGGGGTGATGGTAGCATTCATAGATTCCTGTGGGAATTCAGATCTATACAAGGGCAGGATTGTTGCTCAACACTGTAGTTGTCTCTCTTGAAAAATATGAATACCGAAGACGAACAGCTGTCTCCAAAATTTTTTGAATGTTCTAAATCAGTTTGACGTGTGGACATTACATAGCCCACAAAACAAGATTCTAAAGTTAAAAATAACAATAGTAAAATAAGTATATGCTAACCCTCCACAAAGCGTTTATTAAAAAAACAATCAAGGCCTTATATATTCAATGTTCTAAATCCTGCCGCCTTGCTTGAGTGTGGGTGGGGGGAAGGGAGGCGGTGGGGCAGTCAAGCCAGAATTGCCCACTTGTAAGAGAAGCAACATAGAAACCTGTTAACTTTTTCTTTTTCTTTTCTTTTTTTTTAGGGAGAGAGAGAGAGAATGCACTTGGGGAAGGGGGCAGAGGGAGAGAGAATCTTAAGCAGACTCTGGGCTGACCGCACATCTCAACCGGAGCTGGGGGGGGGGGGGCGGTGGGAGAGCTGGGAGGGGGCTCGATCTCACCACTCTGAGATCTTGACCTGAGCCGAAATCAAGAGTCAGGCACTTAACCACCCAGGCACCCTGAAATCTGTTAACTTCTTAAATGATACTCCTATCCTATTCTGATAGGCATCTAGAAATGATTCCTTGCTTCGACTCATTGCCCTTGAGGTGATTTCTATGTATTCTGTTGTGGCAGTGGTCTTTAGACATTTCTAAAAATGTTGCATGAAACCAAATTGACAACCCATTCTGGCATCCTTGTATACTGAATATCATGAAAATGCATGATGCTCATTTTTGTTCTTCACCACTTTGCTGTCTTTGGTTTGAGAACGAACTACTGCTGTATTAGGTGATGAACCTCACATTAGAAAAAAAAAAAATCTTTCTAAAGTCACCATTCCTGAGCTATCTGAGCTACAGCCCCTGGGGACAGATATTTCAGAGTATTCACAAAGATCACAAGGGACTTGAAATTGCTTAGAAGGTTTATGAATCCAAGGCACAGCGACTCTTCATTTTGCTGAGTTACACTGCCCGTCCTTTTGTGTGTTTACATTGCTTTTCTAAAATAGTGACAGCAAGTCTTCATTAACTTAGATTGTGGGTTTAATTGATATTCATCACCCTAGACTATTGGACAAGGACTTGGGAGCCTTGGAGCCCATTCTCAGGTCTTCCATTGACTTAGAGTTACTTCAGGCTTGTGGCTTGATCTTTGTGCTTTTAGCCATGTGTAAAATGAGAATATTTATCAATGGGAAATTTATCAGTTTTTCAAAGTGCTTGGGATTAGTGAAGGGTTCTTTCACTTACATATTTCTTCCCTGGGTTATAGAAGTATACACTGTAGAGTTACTATAATCATCTCTAGAGAAGAATATGTCTGCAGAAAGCAGTCAAAGGATGACATCCCTGGGGCTGGGCCCTGGGTCTGCCTTCTAAGGCGAGGAAATTCCTGGAGTTGACTGGGCTGACTGACTTCAGAAGCTCAGATCAGAGCTCTCCTGGTGGCCGACTTTGGGCAAGTTACATAATCTGCGTGAGCCTCAGTTCCCTCCCTGTGAAATAAAATGATGGGAATGATAATGATAGTATTTCAGAGGGTTGTTATGGTGAAAATGCGATAATGATTCACGTAGACATCCAACACAGAACCTGCATGTCACATGCTGTAGGCTATGTAAGGGTCCTTTTTTCCCCTCCCAGTTCTAAACAAATTGAGAAAGAAGAAAAAAGAATTGGCAGATTTCAATGCAATTACCACCCTTATTGTTATTTTTTAAATCTCAGCTTTTATTCAGCTTTGTGGCTGCAAACAAAGAAATATAGCTTCGTCTGAGTACCAAATGGGTTCACCAAAACTGAGTGTCAGAATTGGATAGACTTAATAACAACCAGTCACAGGCTTGGTGGACTTCACGCAGGCTTGTGTTCTTGGTAGGAAGGCTGGCTTCCAAAGAGGAAAGAGGAGCTGAGCAAGACTTTGGAGGTGGGTCTGGACATCAGCATTTTAAAAAAGCTCTGTACTCTGAATGCACATCCGGGTTAGGACCCACAGCTGGAGGCATATTATGTATTTTGCAATGCCTCTGTGCCTTTCCAAATGCCAAGACTGAGCATTCTTCCCTTCTTCACTGGGGAAAAAAAATTCCTACTAATCCTTCAACCCTGAACTTGAGTATGTCCTTCTCTGTGAAATCTTCCTCTTTTCCTCACTTCACACAAGCAGAATTGTCCAATTGCTCCTGCATGTAAGCAACTACTGTACCATAGACTTAGCTATTTCCTAAAACTTAGTCTATGTTGAGGCTACTTGACGATTGGACTATGAACATTTTTATAAAAGTCCATTCACAATGTACAGAAGATGGTCTGAGAGTATACCCACCAAATTATTAGGGGATCCTAACTGTGAGGAGAAGGATATGGGCAGAGGAGGATGTTTATATTTTGTTAATATGTGCTCAGTTTACTCCTACATTGCTTTCATTTTTAAGTGACTCTCTATTATGATTGTAACCTAAAAATAGTTATTTAAAAGAGGAAAAGTATTGTGTTGCTTTTTTGCTCTGCATTTCCTCCGGAGGTGACCTCTACAGGTCATCTCAGTCATCACCCCGATTTTGGACAGTGTTTGCATTTCCCTTCTGCCCCTGCTCTTTTGTTCTCCTTCTACCCCACATCTCCATGTGGTCAGAGGTATGACTGGATGGCGTTGAAAGACAATATTTACTTTCCTCGATCTCAGACTTGTCTTGGTGCCATAAGTAGGTGCAGGTAGCATCTTTTCTAAATACCTCTTTCTTGAGCTGTTATAAATCTGAACAGGTAAAGGTGGAGGAAGACTATTTGGTTTTCTGCTCTCACCCTATGTATCTTTTCTTCTACAGGTCAACAACGGAATTGAAGTTTTGAAGGATGGGTAAAGACTTTCGTTATTATTTCCAGCATCCCTGGTCTCGCATGATTGTGGCTTACTTGGTGATCTTCTTTAACTTCTTAATATTTGCGGAGGACCCAGTTTCTCATAGCCAAACAGAAGCCAATGTTATTGTTGTTGGAAACTGTTTTTCATTTGTAACAAATAAATACCCTAGAGGAATTGGCTGGAGGATTCTGAAGGTGCTTCTATGGCTACTGGCCATTCTCATAGGACTAATAGCTGGCAAATTTCTGTTCCATCAACGTTTGTTTGGTAAGTACCCATGAAATGTAATGTTGATAATTATTGAACTCTGTTCTTTAAGATAGAGCTCTGTTATTTCTAAATGCCAATTTAGGATGCATTTTAGTTTGCCCTCTAGCCTTAATTTGCATCGCACTGTTGGAGCTAGGTTCTTCCGCTAGCCTCTGTTCAATGGTGTACTTTTCTATGGCCTAAGGAAAATTATGAGGTAAAATTAGTACTAAACTTATTTTCAAAAAGTGGCTTTAGACCTAAAATTAATGTGTGTGTAATCTTATTTAGAGAAGACATGAAAATAGCTCTTTTCCCTATATTATCATAAAGAGTTTGCCTTCATGTCACACCATATTTTCATTAAAGTAACTTAACCACGGTTCATATATTTACATATGTTGTTCATTCTGGGAATTAGAGTGGTAACTCTAACTTTTTACCCTCTTTTTTTTTGAACATTGGCTTTAGGATGTTTATTTTGAGCCTATTCAACCACAGAACGATTAGTGCAGAATCCGTTGGTAGTATGCAATAGAGAAAGACACTATTAGTTTAAGCTAAAAAAGGTAATTTACTAGGATACTGGGATATTTCATAGAGACCAAGGATAGAATTCATTCTGATAATTGGGATAAATGGAACCTGGGACTTGAATTCTATCAGGATCTTCTTTGTCCCAGTTTCTCTAACGTATCTGTTTTATTCTCTGTTCACACTGAAGATCAGTTTACATCTGCTCAGAGAGACTGGCTTGACTCTCTTGGTCCCAAAGTTTAGACTCTCGGAAAAGAGACTGATGTTGACCCAGGTTGAGTGTGTTTTCCACCTTTTGCCTAATTGATTTTGTCAGGACATTGGTGATATTTACCCAACAAATATTCATTGATCACTTATTATATGCCAGGAACTATTCTAGAGAGTGAATCAAAAACCAGGGTCTAGGGATGCCTGGGTGATTCAGTTGGTTAAGTGTCTGCCTTCGGCTCAGGTCATGATCCCGGGGTCCTAGGATCCAGTCCGCATCAGGCTCCTAGCTCAGTGGGGAGCCTGCTTCTCCCTCTGCCTGCCGCTCCCCGTGCTTGTGCTCTCTTTCTCTCTCTCTGACAGATAAATAAATCTTTAAAAAAAAGTCCTTTAGGCCACTGCGACCAAGATGGCCGGGAGACTCGCCACCCTCCTCAAGGATGCCTGGGCCAAGGAGCCGGTGCTGGTCGCGTCCTTCACCATAGGGGGCCTCACTCTAATTCTGCCCACCCTCAGCCCCTTCACCAAATATGCCACCATGATCAACCAGGCCACGCCCTACAACTATCCAGTGCCCCTCCAAGATGATGGGAACATGCCTGACGTGTCCAGCCACCCCCAGGACCCCCAGGGCCCAAGCTTGGAGTGGCTGAAGAACTTGTGAGCACCCCCGGTGACATGGAGGAGGCCCCTCCCCTGAGCCAATAAAATGTGAAAAGCAACCCCCCCCAAAAAAAGTCCTTTAGGGGCGCCTGGGTGGCTCAGTCAGTTAAGTGTCTGCCTTCGGCTCAGGTCATGATCCCAGGGTCCTGGGATTGAGTCCTGCGTCGGGCTCCCCACTCAGCGGGGAGTCTGCTTCTCCCTCTGCCTCTGCCTGCCACTCTGCCTACTTGTTCTCTCTATTTCTCTGTCAAATAAATAAATAAAATCTTTAAAAAAAAAAAAGTCCTTTAAAAAAAAAAGCAGGGTCTACGCCCTCATAACAACTTACATCCTGCAGGAGGGAGAAAGACACTAAACAAATTAATGTATAATATGCAAAGAGATGGTAAATGCTGGGGGGGAGGCGGGAAAGAAAGTTTTAAATGCTGCTGGGCCAATTAGAAAGAGAACTTAGTAATAAAACATTGAATTTAGTAATTATAAGATCATAGGTGACACAGTGTGGGTATTTTCAATCTAGAAGCTTGGTTAGAAACAGATAGCAATGGCTTAAGGAAAAAACAAATTAAAAACATAGATATACACACATAGTATTACTTATATATTCTTCTCAATATCAAACTATGGTCATCTGTTTCTATTACATAAATTTATAAAATGTACATATTTTATATTTTTTATATATATACATAGTTTCAAGAAGTTTGGTGAGGAAATGAAAGGAGATGGGAAGTAGCTAAAAATGTAAGAAGGACCAAGGAAAGATTTTGTTGTTGATGGTGGTGGTGCTGGTGTTGAGGAGTGAGATTAATTTATCTGCTTGACATTTGGGGGAAAGAGCTAGACTGAAATGAAGATAAATACATGGAGAGATCTCTGAAGGCTTCTCTGCTTTATTTATTTTATTTTATTTTTTTAAAAGATTTTATTTATTTGAGAGAGAGAGAGAAAGCAGAGAGAGAGCGTGCACACGAGTGGTGGGAAGGGGGCAGAGGGAGAGGGAGAAGCAGACTCCCTGCTGAGCAGGGAGCCTGACACGACAAGGGGCTCCATCCTAGGACCCTAAGATCATGACCTGAGGAGCCAAAGGCAGATGCTTAACCGACTGAGCCACCCAGGTGCCCCCTCTCTGCTTTATTTATGACTTAGGATTCAGATAGAAATGATGGCCTTAGCGAGGACAGGTGGAGACACCCCGGTTCCTCAGAAATTGTCATGAAAGAGTTAAAGGTTTGTATTCTAATAGGTACCTTGGGGTGGAGGAGTAGAGAGGTAAATGGTGATCTGATGATCTGTATTTCACTATGAAGAAAGAAGAGCCAAAGATAAAGGTGGAAGGATTGGAGGATGCAAGGGGTTTAAGAAAGTGGCTAAGGTTTGGAAGAGCAACCCTCTGGAGTGTAGATGCTAGCTGACTAGGGACAAACAGAAGGGTTACTGACAATCACGGAGGGCTGTTGGGGTTAGCCACTGTAAATTGAATGATATCAGTCTGAACTGCTGAGCAGTTTTCTTTATGAGAGCTCAGTCACCTGGAACAGAATTCGAGAGAGATTCATCTGCGTGGGGACTGCCCAGGCTTGCTGTATTGGAAACAAAGGATGGAAAATAAATGGAGGGTTCTAATAAAAAAGTTATTCTTTTGATTAAAATGGGGCCTGGCTGGGCATGGAAAGGAGGTAAGGAAGATTGATGGTCTGGGAGGAGCGGGCATGGACTGGAAGATCGGGTGAAACTGCACAGGTGAAATGGAATTAAGAAAAGGGAAAGGATTTATGGATGTGGTGAGATGCCATGTTGTAATGAAGGACAGCCATTCTTCAGTGGTGATTCCCAACTACAATGTGGCCTTTATTAGTGCCCAAGTAAAGTGCAGAGACAGGTCTTGACAGAGGGTATCTAGGAACTGGGTGTTAGTCGGGCCATCCACCAGACACTGAACAAGCATGGTGTTGTGCATGACGTTCATAAAGATGGGAGAGGTTAAGGGTGGGGGCTGAGTGGGAGAGGGTCAGTTTCCAAAAATGGTTCAGGAGTGCTGTTAGACAAAATGCTAGGTGTCTATTATAAGCAATGACTGGTTGTGTTTGTGATCCATTCAGGAAATTTGCTCAGTGTAGAAAGGTAAGGCAAACTTTAGACAAAATATCCAGTTTGGAGAAAAGTTATCCCTTATATTGAGATTGAGAATCATATGGTCAAAGTCATGGTATTATTAATAATAAGGGCAGATCATTTGGTTTCTACACTTAATGTTAAGTTATTTTATTATAAAATCTTATGTTTTATACTAAAATCACATTTCATTGATGGCTTACTTTTTAATTCTCCTGTTGGTATAAATAATTCAGCCCTGAAAAAATCACTCTGGATTTCAAGTAGTATGTTGAGTACAAATTATTTTGAGATAGTGCCAAAGTATGTCTTATTTATTTATTTATTTATTTTTACTTACTATAGGAAAGATTCTATAACATAGTTAGCTTTATCACTTCTATTTGGCAATTTTCTTTTTTTTCTTACTAAAAATCTATGAAATTATATGGGGTATTAGAGAAGGAATGATAACCTTTTGCAAATCTTGGTGATAAGTGGAAAGATAACTGGATTCTGGATTGAATTTTCTAATGAACTCCAAACTTGTCGTCTTCTCTCTCTCTTTATCTCCCTTCATGGCCATTGTGTCTTCCTTCATTCACAAAATGGTAATCATTTAGTTCTGTCCTTCTTCAGTTAATTCTGGATTTTTGCTACTGGAATAATTTTTCTACATGGCTAGATGGCTCCTATTACCTACAAAATAAAATCTATACTCCTTTGATTGATATCCAAAGCTCTTGATGATCTACTCCTGCCTGACTTCAAACCTGGTCTCTTGACATGCCACACTTTTAGAATTATTTGCAGGTCCTCACACCTGCTGGGTTCTCTCATGCCTCTGTGTCTTTGCATATGCACCCCTCCTCGTGCATCATGCTCAAGCCCCTTCTTGTTAACTTGGTTGATTTCTCTTTTTTCCTTTACCTCCAAGTTCAAGCATTACCTCCCCTTTGACACTCTTCCTGACTCCCTCCTGTCAGATGTTGTCTTCCCTCCAGCTCCCACTGTGTCTACTTGCAACAAAGAATGTACAGCCAGGTGCTTGGGAACTGACAGCCATACAGCATTATGGAAAAGAATCCAAAATTTAGTGCCAGCACAAACATTGTTCTTATTGGCCTGGAATGTGATAAATGTTTCCATCCTTGTTCCTAAATAACCAGCATTAATACATAATTAAATTTTTTAAGGGGCCATATTTAAACCTTTAACAGTTTGCAGGTGCAAGCTTGTCGTGGGTGGTGGTGATGGTGGTGGTGGTGTGTATGTGGGGAGGGGGCGGATTGTTAATTGCAAGCACAGAAATTCTTGTTACAGAAATTGAAATGGTTTACAAAATAATCAGAATCATTTTGTGGGATCAGTTAAACAGCTTCCTTTTTGTTAATTCTCCAATGAAATGCCAAGTAAAAATATTGAACAGAATGCCACTATTCCTTCATTGCCCCTTTCATTTCATTAACTTGTGAGTCTTCCCTCACTTATTTTATTATGGAAAATCTCTTCCCTAGTAGACTCCGGAAGGACAGTACCTTATTGCCCAATTAAAGCATGAATGAGGAAGAGTGATCAATCTATGAGCACATAATTTAATCTACTTTGTTGGTTAATTTTATTTTTATGAGGCATAAATATTACAATTTTGTGGCTTTTGAATTAACTGCATGAAACCGCCTCATGATTTATGATTTGTAAAGGGAATTGTCCCAAACAAAAATGGTGACTCTTGCAAATTGGAAATTGCATGTTATCAGGAACACAAATGATTAAATACATTTTTAAAAAGATTTATTTGAGAGAGAGAGAGAATGAGAGAAAGAGAGCGTGGGAGGGGAGTGGGTCAGAGGGAGAAGCAGACTCCCCACTGAGCAGGGAGCCCAATGCTGCAGGACTCGATCCTGGGACTCCAGGATCTTGATCTGAGCCGAAGACAGTCGCTTAACCAATTGAGCCACTGAGGTGCCCTGATTAAATGCATTATAAATTACCCCATCTCACCTTTGCTGTATGATTGGAATAACATGAGAGAGTTGGTTTTCCTACATTAGCACTAAACTTTTATGGTTTCAGACTGATCACAAATCCCAAATTTCTCAAATGTAGAGAATAATTTAGGAACACATGGGAAATCACAATTGATACATTTCATAAAAATTTCTGTAGGTGTAACACTGAATCTTGTTGAGGTGAATATTACATTTGGATTTTTGAAAATCTAATTCCATTTGAATACTTTCCCAATGCCTCTCGCTTCCAATTGTGTGGATGATTTCATTGTTTAAAAAAATAAGTATAATGCATCCTAGGGTTTTGGAGAATTATACATTATACACTGGAGAAACCCATGAATAGAAAAATCGAAAGATTTCTAATGACAAGACTTATATTTCTGATGATAAGACTTATATAAAGAAATAAGCTTGCTCAAGAAATCATTTTTATTCCAAAATGGAATTGAAATGATTTACAAAAACATATATGCTTAATGCAATAGGAATAGAGAATGAGCACCTGGCTGTACATTCTTTGTTGCAAGTAGACACAGTGGGAGCTGGAGGGAAAACAACATCTGACAGGAGGGAGTCAGGAAGAGTGTCAAAGGGGAGGTAATGCTTGAACCAGAAAAGAGAGAGAGTTAAATATGTTTTGATTTCATGAGGTGTTACCTGGTTGGTTTCGAGCTTCCTTGGAGCCTGGGCAAAAAGGGAAATGTGATCTATTATAAGCCTTTGGATACTAGAAACGATGGAAATTTCATGTTTCACAAGGGAATCTTTCTTTGCACTAAATTTTGGAATTTCCTTGCCCTAAATTCTGGTAAAGAATTTCTTTTTTCTTTGGTTTGTATGGGAGACACTGAGTGGCAAAGGCAGAAATAGATTTCACATTCTTGTATCTTAAAGTAAACTTTCATAAAAGTTTAGAGTGTAACTTTTAAGCAGAAAAGCAATTCTCTGATTTTTTTTTTTTTTTTATTCCCTGAAAGTAATTCTGTGAAGTGCAGAGTGATCAGGGTCTAAGAAGTGCCTTCTGATTGGATAACTTTATCCAAGCATGAATCTTAGGCCATTAAGATTGTGACAAATGTATTTCTTAAACAAACTGCTCTTGCTATTTGTCTTCCCTATTTTCTTCTTGTTTCCTAACTTGTGCAGAGAGCCTCTATTAGTTGCAATTTTCTTAACACGGATGGAGGGCAGGGGGCAGGCTGACTTAGGATGAGTTGTCAAGTATAGGATATGAAAATGATTCAGAACCTGTTGGTATTGCACAGTTCCTTTTTTTAAAACAGACATATTTGTGTATATAGTTATTTGTATAATTGTTTCACTAATGTCTGGTTTCCTAGCTATACCAGAAGCCTCACGAGGGCAGGCTTACGTTGTGTTGCTTATTGTTTAATCCTTGGTGCTGAAACAATGCCTGGAACACAGCAATATTTGCTAAATTTGAATGAATAAATTAATGCTCCTTTGTCTTTTACATGTTGTATTTGCCAATTTTGCCTTCTTATCGTAAGCTATAAAAGGGTATTCATTTGTTCATTCATAAAATATGAGACATGGTCTCCTCTCTCAAGGAGTTTAAAATCTGGTTAAAGAGACAGGATACATATGCATGAAAAATTAATTACTCTGATAATACAAGGAAGTGCATATCAAGTATCAAATGAATAGTCCAGACTGTGAGAGTTATGGGAATTCAAGAAAGCGATCATGATGGGCCGGGAAGGTGCAAGAAAGCTTTGCTGCCAGTGTGGGATCTAAGCTGAGGCTGAAGCGTGAGGGGGATGAAAATAGTCAGATATGATGCAAAGAATTCATTACAAATTTCAGGTCATGGGGTAGATGGTGTGAGCCAAAGAGATGAAAACAACTTAGCTTTTTTTGGAGTCGGGAAAAACGGGGAGGAAGTCATGCTCATTTTGAAGGGAGTGAAAAGTCTGCATTAGGAAGGAGAAGGAGATGTAGCAGAAGGGTGGGTTAATTCTAACTGCTTTCTTTGGTCTTGAAGTGCCAGTCTCACACTTTGCACTTTATCTCTTCCAGTGGGGGATGATGACAAGATTCTCATGAAGCAGAATGAAGCAGGATCTAGTGGGAATTGGAGAGGGGCAGGGTAGGGGAGTAGAAAGGGAAGGAGGAAGGTATTTTTGGAGCCTCTTGCAGCCATTCAGGCCACTCTGGCCTGGGGGTGGGACAGTGGGCCACAGGATGGGCACATGTGGAACCTTGTGAAGCTTCAACAATTGATGGGATTGAGGTGGTGAGACTAGCGTGAAGTTACGGGTAACTAGGAGATTGGGTGAGTGACTAAGGGAGTAGTTATTTTATTTAAAAAAAAAAAGAGGAATTCATTAGGACAATGCAGTTTGAGAAGATGATGCATTTAGGAAATGGTGGGTTGAGGTAATGAAAACACTGGCAGTGGACCATTTACCTTGAATAGTGCTCAGAACAGCACAGGACAGGTTAGCTGAACTGAATCCAGGCACACCATTTCTTATCCAAACCTTGAGACCAGCCATGTTTCAGAATTCAATGCTTGTGCCTGTGTTTGGTAGCTGGCCCTAGGGGGCTGAGGAAATACTTCATTATCAAACACATTGGCATAACTGTAGCTGGATATATACGTATTCAAATGAAGTGGTGTAAATAAATAAAGACTATAAACAGCCTCAAACCAGTTCAGGTTAGGTTTTGCTGCTAAGTGAATTCAGGTTTGGTCAGGTCTTGCAAAGGGATCAGTTACAAAGATGAGAGTCTTTGGATTTCAGCATTACAGAAACTGGATAATGGACCTACACTTGATTATAAGCCACATTTCATATACATGTTTGGTGCCCCCAAGATATTCAGCTGCAGAGAAATCATGATGTTTTCAGAAGCCTGTGATTAACAAAAGAAAAAGAAAAAGAATGGTTTGACTGATAACTAGACATCTATAAAAGAAGAATGAATGTTGAAAGGGGATTTTCCTTGTGTTGATATTATGAGAAATATTAACGAGTTTGCTATTTTCTGTATACCTAGGTCTGTTTTAGTTGTAAATAGGAAGTTCTGAATAAAACATTCTCAATACATCCAGAAATTTGAGAAGACAAATTCTATGATTTTTTTCTTTTGTTTTATTTTAACAAAAAGGCCGTTTTCCATAAAATACCAAGTAACTCAACAATGTTCTGCCATTTAATGAATTGAATAAAGCTAAATGCTTGTTTGTTTCTTGTTGTCTTAGCTTTAAGTCTAGTCCGAAATTCTTTGTGTTTGAGCTACGCATATGATTTTATCATTTCAAAATAGAAAAGATTCAGACGTCCCGGAAAGTGTGGGCAAGATAGTCATGGTGATATAGGAGTATCAGAACATGAAGAAACAGATTTAATCATACATTTAGGAAGGAAAAGCATTACTTTAATGGTATGAATGCCATTACATGGTATTCCATTAATGGTATGATACAACCTCTTTTGTGTTAATTTGGGATCTGAATAGCTGAATGGTATAAATGACCCTCAAATTTATCCTGATAGTTGATAGTACATTAAGAAAATGTGTATTTAGGGCGCCTGGGTGGCTCAGTTGGTTAGGCGACTGCCTTCAGCTCAGGTCATGATCCTGGAGTCCCGGGATCGAGTCCCACATCGGGCTCCCTGCTCAGCAGGGAGTCTGCTTCTCCCTCTGACCCTCCTCCCTCTCATGTTCTCTGTCTCTCATTCTCTCTCTCACAAATAAATAAAATCTTAAAAAAAAAAAATTAAAAAAAAAAGAAAATGTGTATTTATTATACACATTATATTGTCAACAGTTGATTATTTTAAGTATTGTACTCTCAAATAAGGACTTCCTCTTAGAGGAATTACTTGAACAAATGCCTTTTATGTAGCTAAATGCTACTTAGAATATCTGTAATTTTAAGCTTTGTCTTCTCAAAAGACTGTATTTGGTACTCATGAGGGTCGTTATTCAAATGTTTATTACCATCTTCATTCTCAACTAATGAATACCGAGTGCCAGAACATTCCTTTCTCTTCCACTTGAGTTGTCAACACACAATTCCTTTCTGAAAAGTAAAATAATTTTAGTCAGAAATAACTGCAGAATTCAAGGGAGAGAAACATGTTATTCCAATGCTTGAGAAAAATAATGAGAGAGAGCAAAAAGCAAAGCTTTTGAAATGAGAGGTTCAGAAAGGTAAGCTGGGAAATGGTTGATATTTAGCATTAAAATAATCCCCAAGGAACACCCTCTTCACAGGAAGATTTGAGGTCTAAGAGTTGGTGAACTCGGTAGCCCTTTACAAAAAAACTTGTGCCGCGTTGCCGCTCTCTCTTCCGGAGCAGGAAAGGAAGCTGGGGCTGGAAATGCCAGGCACGCGGCCATTTCCTCCCGCACCTCCTTATTAGGTGCCTTCATTAGTTTGCTGTGCAGGAAGTTGTGCTTCCATGAGCTCGAAAGGGCAATCAGCGGCAGCTTTCCGTGTGATAGGATCGTCTGGCTGCTCCAGTTCCCGTAGGACAGAGGATGCAAACACTGCAAAAGTATACCTCAAGGACTTCACAAAACTAACTCAGGTTAGAGAATTGTAATTAAGCCATTATTAACCAGGTAGCTTTCTGGATACTTTTTACTGTGCTTGATATAAATGGATCATCAGAGACGAAGGCACCCTTTCCTCACCAGGTCCAGTCATTGCCTCCATTTCCTCTTCTCCTTTCCCACCTATTGGAGGTAAAGTAGAAATTTCTTATGAAAGTGACTATCCGGGACGCCTGGGTGGCTCAGTCGGTTAAGCGTCTGCCTTTAGCTCAGGTCATGATCCCAGGGTCCTGAGATCGAGCCCCGCATCGGGCTCTCTGCTCGGCGGGGAGCCTGCTTCTCCTTCTACCTGCTCTGTCTGCCGCTCCCCCTGCTTGTGCACGCTCTCTCTCTCTGACAAATAAATAAAATCTTAAAAAAAAAAAAAACTTAAAAAAAAAAGAAAGTGACTATCCAGTGGAATTGTAGCAGGCAGATTCCAGCATGTGGTGCCGAGAGAAACCACTTCACTGATGAATGAAATACAAGTAGCCAGCGTGGAACTTGACAGCTGGTTAAACAATATATAGTCGCAATGGAAGTGAAGAGTGCTTGATCCCTTGATTCATTTAAAATCACATTGATAGAGATGGCTTATTGTTCAAATAAAGGGTCAACAGGCCTAAGTGGGAGAGGAGTGTGATTTGAGAGGACACTGACAAATGAAAGTTTTCCCTGGTTTGGATTTCTTTTCTCCTTTATTAATTCCTAAAACTAGATTATTTCTTGAAGATAGTTTCACTGGGTTAAAGTATTACACTACTTGGTAGGTAGGATGAACTAACAAGGATATTAATAATTGCCTTCCTTGGGAGATCTAGGTCCGAAGGGTACATGTTGGGAGGTGGGAGAACGTAGGAGAATGTTCTGATGTGGTTAACTGTGCAGGATCACCGTTGCTGTGCTGGATTCCGGATAGAAGGAGGGAAAGCCAGGCCATTAGAAGACCTAGGGGTCCACGGAGGGGGGGTGGCGTCAGGCTGGAATAAGGACACGTAGCCGCTCCAAAGACAAACTAGCAGTTTCCAGGGGTGGCCTTCAAGCTGTGTATTGGATTTTGAGGCTCGGTGGTGGTCAGAGCAATTCTGTTGTTTTGATATATGTTTCTATCATGGCTGTGGCCCTGACTTATTGTTGACGGTTAAACAGAAATGTGCAGGATTGATTTGGCCGGCTCCAAGGTCATAGCAATAGCCAGCAGTAAAACTGGAACATAAACTGAAGCCTCCTGATTCCCAGACAGGTGCCTTTTCAGGCCTCCCAGATGGCGAGCCCCCAGCAGTCGAGCCTGGTCCGCCTCGGGACCGGGTTGTGCTAGACCACTCCCTACAGCTTCGCTCCACTTTGTGATGGGGATTTTTTTCTGGCACCACCTCCCGCCTGCCCGGCCTTCTCTTTCGGGTAAAGAAAGTCATTTTGTGGACCCTGCAAGCAGTTGTCCAGTTCCAGGACAAAGCCTGTCATTGCCGCTGACCCACAAGACGTCAGCCCAGTGCTTCCTGCTCTCGCAGCCATCGGCGAGGTCACATTCTGTGTTGGGCTTTACTTCTTCCCCCTGATTCAAGAGGAATGTGCTTACACATCAAGGTTTCCCTGGACTAGTCCACGCTCGTTAAGATACTTTGCATATCCTTGAGGACATGCCCATTGAAATGGATAGACCGGCTGAGAGTTGACAAGTAAATACACACAGAAACCTGATGGAGCAAGTCTCAGGAGCCCAGGGAAGTTTGTATTTGCATGGTAAAGTTTTAAACTTCGCATTTCCTGCTGCCTCAGCATTCCTACAAACAGCCTGGGAGCGCCCCGCCCAGGTGACCAGGTGCACCAGCGTGATAAGGCTGGCCTCTGCCGCACGAGTCCCCCGTCTTGCCCTCCTCCCCTGTGACCTAGTGACGTTCAGACACACCGGTGACATCCTCTCGCACCTTTTGTTTGTGTACTCCTGACCCCCAATAAAGACACTTGCCCACTGTTCTTACTCTCTTGGCTCCCCACCTGCTTGGTTGAGCCTGCTCCCTTGGCCCTCCACATCTCCTACCCACCCCCCACCCCCAGCATGGCCCCCTAGTGGCCTGCAGTGGCTCTCTCTCTAGGACTAGTGAGGATAAGAAATGCCGTTCTCCTGCCCCTCTCCTGTGTACCCTCTGTGGCCACACCTGACTGACCATCTCATGAAACAGCGCAGAGCAGTGTTTCTTGCTGCTTCGTGACTAGCCCCTCTCTCTTTTATGTTCTTCCCGGTGTTTTCCTGTTTGAACTGTGCCATCACTGACAAATACAGAGTACCCATCATTTGCAAGGGACAGTGTTAGGTGCCCTGAGACTCTTGGCTTTCAGGAGCTTGTGGTGAGCTAAGGAGATTAGACACAGACATACGAAAATACAGCTGTAATAGGACTCTGATGTCAGCATATGGTAATTGCCATGTAAGCAGGATGGGCAGTCTATTCTGAAGGAGGCAAGAAGTCATTCCCAACAGAAATGGTCAAATAAAACCTTCTAGTAGGAGTTCATGGGAACTCTCACAGTGAGTGGGTTTGGTGAGAGCGTCCTTGTTACGTTTTCAGCCTGTCTCTGAGTACCTCTAATAGTGGTGAACTCACCATCTCCTAAGAAGTCTGGGTCTGACCACTGTTTCTGCAAGAGTTCTTGGGTCTGAACCTGAGCCGTGACTTGCAGCTCCAGGAGAATTCCATTGGAGGGAGGAGGGCATTCCAAGCTGGAGAAATGTCAAGCACACAGTTGTAGGGAAGGAAAGGGTGGCTGGTTTTGCGGTAGAGTGGGAGTGGGGTAGCTTTCCTGCATCGGCACATTTGGGTCTTCTGGAGGCTGGAAAGGGAAGCTTCAAGGAAAATTGTGGAGGGTCTTGCATTTCAGGTTCAGGAGCTTAAAATTCATTCTGACGACAAGAGGGGGCCATGGACCATGTCCTTGTTTTTTTAAATTTAGATTCTGAAAGTGGTACATGCTTGTTGTGAACAAAACAAAACAACAACTAAACAAACCACGCCCAAATTATATGAATGAAGTCAGAGAACATAAAAGTTTTGGATCATAAGAGTGACAAGATCAAAAAAAATATCATAGGATGATGGATGCAGGATGACTGGCTTTGAGGTGGGGAGGGTGCCTCAGCCACTCGGGTACACCTGACCTCAAGGGATCGGGGCTAGATTTAGAAGTGGCGATGAGGATGGAGTGGAGGGGAGGGAGGAAGCAGGGGTGTGAAGGGAGACCTGATAGTGCAAGCACACTCTTCTCTTTTTAAAATTAACATCTTCATTTTAAGAACTCTGTTCCCTGAGTCCATTCCCATCATTTACTAAACATAAGGCATAGAAACTTGAATTACCAGTAAATCATCTTACCTTCTTTTCCAAGTTTTCTGAAAGTAATGAATGTATTATTCTGGTTATTTGTAACACTAAGAGACTTTAAGAAAAAGCAGATTTATGTTCACAATTCTATATCTCAAGTTGCGAAGATATTGATGCCACTGAATTTCCTTTCTGAAGCTTCGTGTTTGCCTGAACTTGTTCACTGTTTTGGATCATGCTCATTGATTTGTCTCAATTCACTTACGAAGTAGAGGGGCCTCAGCAATATAGGACTTGATTTTGGTCACTCAGTGAATACATATTGAACATTTTCTAGGCTCTGTGGCTCCAGCATTGAAGAAAACAAAGTCCCTGCCCTGACCGAGCTTACACTCTAGTGGGAATAGATGGACAATAAGGAAATAAGTGATTACATATTATGTCAGAGGGCAGTAAAGGCTGTGACAATGAATGAAGCCGGAGGACTCTGGGGAGGCATCTGGGAAGTTGTGGGAATTTCCTCTGATAAGATGGACGTTTGAGCAAAGACCTGAAGGAGATGAAGGAGCAGACAGACAGCAGCTTTCTGGGGGGATGATGACCCAGGAAAAGGGAGAGGCGAGTATAAAATCCCCAAGACAATAGTAAATTTACGGTGTTTGATGAACAGCAAAGAGGCCCATGGCTGCAGCAGAGCAAACAGAAAAGAGTAGAAGTGGGGATGGGACAGGGTTAGCAAGATTATAGGCATTTTGTTGTAAAAAGTCCTTTTCCCTTAAGTAAAGGGAAGCAGCGATAAATTCTTCTGTGTAACTTTAAGAATTTAGTTTCTAGTGCAGACATACTGCATTTCAGGTGTTTTAGTGAAACCCTTGAGCCCTGCTTCCTAGTTCACTCTGAGATAATGCACAGTTGGTGGCTTTCTTTCTGGCAGCTCTTTTGCTTTTCAGAACTCCCATTATGGCTCCTTTATGGGGGTGCTCACCACAACCTCCCTCCCTCCAGTGGGCTCTGGAAGTGAAGAAAGCTGCTTTTTATGGTGGGTGAGTTATTCGATCATTTTAAAGAGTCTCCCAGCCGTGCCTGTCCCCCATCCCTGACAGCAGCGCTAATTCTGTGATGGTATTTTTAGCAGTGGGGGCGGGGAGCTGGCCCTGGCGGCAGCAGTTGTGGAGGCGGGCCCAATTGTTTGTTGCTCAAGTTCTGACTCTCAAATCACCCCCAGAGGGTAAGGAAAGCATCTTTCTCTAGGGATAAGTGAACGATCTGTCCATTGGAGGGCAGGGGGGTAGAGAGGGGGCTTATGGCCCTTCCTGTGTTTTTTCCTCATTACTCCTGCCATGAGTCTGTTAATTTAGCCACATGAAAAATGACCCTATCCATTTATTTCTAGGTTGTTTTCCTGCTTCTATTTAGAGCCTAAACAGATTACTGGATTCTATCCCCTCCACTGAATTTTGTGAACACAAGCGTTTACCAATCCAAGCATTTAAATCAGGACAGAGAATTTACTTAACAGCTGAATTCTTGATGATAGATCCAATTGAATATGAAAGAAGAATATTTTTACTCTTCCTCAGAAAACTCTCAGCAGGGGGTGGAAGAAGAGCTTGAGATACAATACCCAAGCAAGTCTGGATATTCCACCCTTAGATATACAAGACAGGTTGATAAAATGGATGTTATGCATCCGTTTAAGAGGTATTTCTGGAGCACCTGTTCTGTGGGAGGCCCAGTTCTAAGCCTCGGGGATGCAACAGTGAATAATAATAACAGCAGCAATAACAAAACACTCAAGGTTCTTGCTCTCATAGGTTGTACATTATGGTGGGGGAAATATAGACAATGTGGTCATTCACTCAATCCATCAAATATTTGTCTCACACATCTCTGGAACATAGTGGGATGGTACTTCCCGGTCTTGTGATTAGTTCTGGCTAGTTAGGTGTGAGCAGGGTTGATGTGTGGCATTTCTGAGTTGGAGTATTTAATTTGCACATGTAAGATCCTCTGGCTTTTTGTTCTCTTTTCCTCAGCCATCAGCAGTATTCTCTGTCGTTACTGCTTCACCCAGAGTGAAGGTGATGCAGAGTAGGTTCCTTACCGGCCCTTAATGAATATGTAGTTTGAGAAAGAAAGTAGACCTTTGTCGTTTAAAGCCATTGAGATTTTGGAGTTGTTTGTCATTGTGGCATAACCTAGCCTAGACTGAGAAAGAAATGAAAAAAACAAAACCCCACTCTTTAAAAGACATAATTTCAGGGGCACCTGGATGGCTCAGTTGGTTAAGCATCTGCCTTCGGCTCAGGTCATGATCCCAGGGTCCTGGGATGGAGTCCCACGTGGGGCTCCTTGCTCAGCGGGAAGCCTGCTTCTCCCTCTGCCTCTGCTCCCCCTGCTTGTGCTCTCTCTCTCTCTCTCACTCACTTTTTCTCTCTCCTTCTCTCTCTCTCTGACAAATAAATAAATAAAATCTAAAAAACAAAACAAAACAAAACTCTTCAGACTTCAAGCCCAGCATTCTTTAAAAAAAAAAAAATGAAAGGCATAATTTCAGATAATGATATATTCTATAAAGAAACTGAGACGGGGACCTGTGACAGAATAGGATTGTGACAGAAAATGCCGGGTGCTAGTGTGGAGGCTCCTCTAAACTGGGTAACCAGATTAGCTCCCTTTGAGGAGCTTATATTGGAACAAAGACCTGAACGATGAGAAGGAACTAGTCACGTGAAAATCTGGAAGATGTGCACTATAAACTGAAGGAATAGGAAATGAAAAACCCATGAGTGGTGCAAACATTCGGTACACTTGAGAAACATCAAGGGTGTTTGTGGAGCTTCTAAACAGGGAGGACGAAGAAAGAGGATGAAATAGGAGTTACTGATGTAGGGCTTGGTAGGTCCTGGTAAAGAAATTTTATTTTAAGAATAAGACACCCTAGCATTTTGAGCAGAGAAATTATATATGATTTAGGTTTTTATAGTGACTATTTGGGTCGCTCTGAAAAAGAAATGGCTGTATGGGGAAAAGAGTGAAAGCAGGGAGACTTAACTCCTGACTGGCAGTTGGGAGAGTCCTTGGGAGAGGGTGTGGAGATTTGATTCAAGATGGCATCAGTGGAGATGGAGAGAAATGGATGGAATCAGTATGCATTGTGAAGGTTGATCCCACAGAATTGGATGATGATTTGGATATGTGTGATAAACAGAAGATTTAAGGACGTGTGTGTGTGCCTGAGTGCAACTGGGTGGATTATGTTGCTAGTAATAAAGCACAGAGATTGGGGGAAGAAAAGATTTGGGGACAAAAAAATCAGGTTTTTATTTTGGACACATGGAGGTTGAAATGCCTGTCTGTATACCCATGCTTATTCAATATAAGTTAGGTATGTATGGGGTTCCAGTCCTAGAAATATGAAGTAACTTGTATCAAACTAATCTTTTTGTAGATAAAAATTATAACCTCTTAGCCCCCTCCCCCCAAATGAGACAACCGTTTGAAGGCATTGGAGAATGACCTAAAGAAAAAAGAAACAGGTGGGGGGTGGGAGGTAATTCAGCCCTGATAAAAGGGAGCCATTCTGGTGACAGCTTTAACCCTGAAGCCAGTCCTCAGCCCATGAAGCATGAGAGCAGCCATAACTCCAGTAAAAAGCCACAGTTCTCTTGATTTGTGGACTCAGAATATGGAGTGGGGCTGGTAGAGCAGCTGGAATGTAATGAGGGAAGTCCTGGAAAGGACAGGGTCCCCACAGAGTGGGGAGATCAAAATTAAGCCAAGTATAAACTTGGTTTAAGTCCTTGACTAACTCTCAGCTGCGCACTCTTGGCGGAAACTTCAAGAAGCCCAGAAGAAGCACTAGATGGGAAGTTGTAAAAGCTGAACAGAAATTTCAGTGGCTTTCTATTGAAATCCCAGACTGGCTACCCTTTAGAAATAAAGATTATATCCTAGGGCTGTGTAATTTGCTTCAGGCCTAAGGACAAAACCAACATAGACCCATCCTAACCAAGTGTAAATTCAAGCCTACACAAGTTCAGGGCGATTAGCAAATAATTTCAGTGCTTGGTAGAACAACGACAACAAAATAACACTTTTCGAGGAAGGTAACAGAATACAGTCTCTACGGTGTATCATCCATAATGGCCAGTATAAAAACTACATATGCAAAAAGCCCACAGCAACAACAACAAAAAAAGCAAACAAAAACTCAGGACAATGTGACCCATAATCCAGAAAAATGTAGTTAATAGAAATGAACACCTAGATGATCCAGAAGTCAATTAGCAAACAAGGAATATTTATTTTAGAGAGAGAGAGAGAGAGACAGCGTGAGCACCCGTGCGAGCAGGAGTAGGGGCAGAGGGAGAGGGAGAGAATCCTCAAGCAGACTCCCCGCTGAGCACGGAGCCCAATGTGGGACTCTATCCCAGGACCCTGTGAGATCATCACCTGAGCCAAAATTAAGAGTCAGATGCTTAACCAGCTGAGCCACCCAGGCACCCTAACAACAGACAAGGACTATAAAGCAATGTTGGTATATTGCTAATGGGCAAATAAGGTAATACAAAGCAAACCAAAAGTAGTTTCGTAGTCAAACTACTGAAAAATCAAAATAAAGAGATGATCTTGAAAGCAGCTAGAGACTAAAAGTCACATTTCAGACAGGTGGAATGATGATTTGGATGATGGCCAACAACTTACACAAACAATGGGGGTCAAAAAGTATCTTTAAAGTACTGAAATAAAAATTTCAATCCAGAATTCTATATCCAGAAAACATGTTTTCAAAATGAAGGCAAACTGAAGAAATTTTTCAGACAAATAAACAACACATTTATCTCCAGTAGATCTGTACCAAAGGAAATGCTAAAAAAAAGTTTCTTCATCTGGAGAGCAGTGAAACCATGGAGACATTGAAATCTATAGGAATGAATGAAGAGCACTAGGTCATAAATGTGGGGATACATTAAAAGACTACTTCTTCTTTCTTTTAATTTCTTTAAAAGACAACTGAATGTTTAAAGGAAAAATTATAGTATTATATTGTGGGGCTGTATAACATAATGATATATATGACAATAATAACACAAAGGATGGAGATATGTGGAATTTTACTGTTGCAAGATCTATGTTATACTAAATGGCACAATACTAACCTTAAACTGTGATTAGTTAAGGAGACATGTTGCAATCTTTGGGACAATCACTGAAAAATAATACAAAGAAGATAGATGAGAAATCTAAATAGGAAGTAAGTTAGAATACTAAAAAATATTCTGTTATGCCAAAAGAAGGCAGGAAAGCAGGAACAGAGTAATAGTATACAGATGGGACAAGGGTAAAGCAAACAGCGGAGTGGTGGATCTAAACCCAAATATACCTATAATTAAATTGTACGCAAGAAGCCTAAACATTCCAATTAGAAGGCAGAGATTGTCAAACTGAATTAAAAGAGCTTGATCCAACATACACAGTTCATAAGCGATGTACTTTAAAGACATAGAACAATTGAAATGAACCAGATGGAAAATGAATAGATCTTATAAGCAGTTAGTATAACAAAACTGATGTGAATATGTTAATCTCAGACAAAATAACCAAGGTGGACATTTCAAAATGATGAAAGGTGTCAATTCATCTGGAAGACCTAACAACTGTAAATACATTTGTACCTAACTATAGGGGTTCAAAGCATCAGAAGCTAAAACTGACAAAATTAAAGAGAGGAAAAAACAAAGCCACAATCATCGTTGTGTAATTCATTGTTCATCTCTTAATAATTAATAGAACTAAATTAGAAAGAAAAATTAATAAGGATATATAGATGATTTTGAAATTATCAACCACCTTGATTTGACATTAATAGGATATTAAACCAAAAAACATCAGAATATACATTCTTTTCAAGTGGAACAGCGCATTCACTAAGATAGACCAAGGTTTATCCTTCTCTAAGCAAAAGGAAGAATCAAGAATTCCTTTATACCTGGACCATACTTGGAACATAAAAAAGTGAATTTCAAAAGATAAAGTCATACCGAGTATGTTCTTTTACCATAAGGGATTAAATTAGAAATAAAAAACAAATACACAATACACACACACACAAACGAAATGCATAGTATTTGGAAATTTAAAAACACACTTTTAAATACCTATTGGTCAAAGAAGAATTTACAAGAAAAATTAGAAAATATTTCTAGCTGAATGATGATGAAGACATAACATGTCAAAATATATGGGATGTAGCAAAAGCAGTGCTTAGAGGTAGATTTATATTTTAAAAGCTTATGTTAGAAAAGAAGAAATCATTTAAATCATTGCTTTAAGTTCCCATCTTCAAGAGTTAGAAAAAATAAGGCAAATTGAACCAAAAGTAAGTAGAAAGAAGGAAATAATAAAGAGCAGGAAGAAAAAAGAAAAAAATAGAGAAAATTAACAATTCCAAAGACTGATTTTTTAAAAAGATCGGTAAGACTACAAATTGCGACTAAGATTGATCAAGAAGCAAAGAGAGAAAACACAAATCAAGAATGTTAAGAATTCAAGTGGGAATATTGCTACAGCTCCTAAACAGGTAAAAAGTCTAGGGAATGTCCATTTATTTATGCCAGTAAATCCCCAAAATCCCAAAAAGAAATAGACAAATTTCCTGATAGACCATGTGTTGAGTGAAACTGACACAAGAAGAAATCATCTGAATATCTATCTATCTATATAAATAGAAGTTGAAGTTATTACCTAAAACTTTTCTACAAAAAAATTTCCTGGCTTAACTAGGTTCCATTTCTTGCACGGTTGAGGACTTGTAGTTGTTCTCTTCAAAGCAACAAGAGGGAAGCAAGGACTGATTGATTGATTGATTTAACACTTGTGTAAGTAGTTGTACTTATTATATGCCTGGCAGTGGCCCAGGCACTTTACAGATAACTTATTTGTCCAACATGTGTGGTGTTAAGGACATGGAAAGATGAAGGAAAATTTCAGGAATGACCATTTCCTACAGTATAGGCAATACATTCATCAGAACTGCATGCTTCTGGCTGTTTTCTGCCCACTGGTGACAAACATTTGTGGTCAACCCAGAGCAAATGTGTACTGTGACGGCACAAACCATCAGTGTTTGATTCTCATTTTCTCTTTGCATGCAGAATAGAGAACGATTGTTAAAAACCTGAAATAGGAAGCCCAACTGGACTTTCTCTTCCCTGTTCTTGCCTCATTTTCTGCCTTTCTGCCTCCTTCTGTCAGTTCTCTTGCATCTCTCCATGTTAAATCTTACCGGTTCTTCAAATTTTACTTCAGGTGTTATCCCTGATAACATGCCTTTGTATAAACTCTCATCACCTTGCATATCGAAGGGGTTTAGTAAACATTTCTTGAGTGGATGCCATGAATAGATGAATGAATCAAGGCAGGTGTCTGTTGTGTTAGTTGAAATGAAGAAGCAGCTTCCTTGTTCAGCTTCCTCCTCACTGGTATGATGGTTTTGTGCCTGGAAATTCACTCTGAATAAAATGTCTAGTTTGGCCATCTGCACAATGGTGGCTCGTGTTTAATACGATGATGTTAGCTATTACAGAGCAATTTGGGGACATTTGAGAGTAGATTGACTTGATTTGATTTGATAATTGAGGTATGCCAACATGAAGTTAATGTTTCATTAAAGATTAATTGGAGATACTTTTTCCAAGCATGTATGAGGGATTTTTTTGTGTGTGTTCAGAGTACAGTACTAGGCCCTGTTGGGTCTTTGACAATTCATTCAGGTATTGTTCTGATAGAAAAAAAACCCCAAACCTGTCAGTTGAGAGCTTTCTGGGTCTTATCTTAATTCCTTCATTCCTTAGTCAACATACTTATTAATTATGAAATATGTAATTGTACTTAATCTTAAATGATAATTGCTTAAAGTTACCAATGTGAATGAGTGTGGCAGTCCCTGCTATTTCAGGGGGTGAGTTGTGACTAAGGCATTTCAAAGCTCCCTATCTTCAGAACCACCAGCTACCTATCTCAGCCACAGGCTCATCATTTTCCATTTTTGGCTTATATCCTGTGGTAATCAAGGATTGGCTTGGAAGCAGTATTGGCATAGACCCTCATTGTAAGCACAAATACTATTCTAAAAATAAATGAAAAAAGTGTCTCTGCCGCTGATGGTAGAAAACCTATGACTAAGACACTGTGTCTCTTTGGCCTGTGTGGAACTCAGTGACACAGCAGATATTAAGAAGTACAGAAATTATTTTTCAAACATACTTTCCTTTAGGCGTCTAATTTGCTAACTTTAGTTGAGAATTCCAAATACTCTTAATCACAGAGCTTTTGTGTGTGTGTTTTAATATTACCAGAGAATTAGCTTACTCAAGAATGCAAAATCATAAATCATTACATGACATACCATATTGGAAGAGTTTGAGCATGATTCGTTGACAATACCCCAGTTGTAAAGGTAATTTTGAGTCTTCCCATATTCTAGATATGACATTTAAGATAGTAATGTGCTGGGCGCCTGGGTGGCTCAGTTGGTTAAGATAGTAATGTGCTTCCCCACTATGCTATCAAGTAGTATGTCTTGCTCCATGATGCAAAGAAATTGTGTCATGAAATAAAATTTAGTAAGTCTTTGAATTCTCAGTATCCCTAAATGCATAATGCATTTCTATAATATCCACAGATTGTAGCCTACTTTTCTTCTCTTGATTCATTTTTGGCAAAGAGAAGAAAAGAAATGATGATACAAATGAGATGTTTTACTACATTGGAAAATATCTTGAAATAGAAGGTTATAAAGTCAGAGTCTAAAATATAGAGGCCATAGTCAATGAGGATGTAGGAAGACCGGTATCAAAGATGTCATGGGAAAGAAACTTTGAGAAGTGGATACTCCCTAGAGATGAATGTCTTAAGAAAGAAAGATGTTGCAAATAGTGAAAGAGTCATTAAATGTGGTGATAGTTACAAGAGAGACAACAGTTTGTAATCAAAACTGGCTTCCATTTTATCCTTTCTATGGAAGGATAATCCTTTATAGATTTGATTTCTCAAAATGTTATCCCACAGTTTAAAACTGAAAGAAAATCTTATTTTTCTTTTTAATAAGATTAATACAGTATAAGCTGGCACATTTAACAAGTGCTATGCAGCATAGGGATTATTTAAAAAATTAATTATTTGAGAATCTACTTAAAACCATTTAGCATATGAGAATATGTTTACATTTTACAATGTATCTGAAATTCTTTTAACTCTAATGTATGATATAAAGGCATCAAGCTCATCCAACATATTTGCATGTTCATGGCTCTAATGGAGCTCTTAATTCATAATCATTTTTGATATTAAAATGTAATTAAATACTGAATCTGCTATTGTTTTTGCTTGCTATGGGTATTAGGTAAGCTCTGAGGCTTATGCTGAGGCAGCAAAACATTTTTGTTAATTTTATGTCATTAAAAAAGAAAAAAAATCTTGCTCCCTTTTAAAATTTTTTAAAGTTTTTTTCTTTCTTTACTGTTTTTACGTATTTTTAGT
The DNA here is from genome assembly GCF_964656455.1 of Halichoerus grypus. NCBI lineage: Eukaryota > Metazoa > Chordata > Mammalia > Carnivora > Phocidae > Halichoerus > Halichoerus grypus. The sequence continues at coordinate 111,086,466 of NC_135717.1, forward strand.
GTATCCTTTTTTTCCAGTTAGTTTTTATTTCTTTCCTTTTATTATCATCTCCTGAGTTTCATTCTGAGAGCTTATTTCTTGCCTTTTACAACATTGATACTTAAGTTTTTGCTATTTCATTTTTGTTTCTTGCGTTCTTTTCATTCCACCCTAAAGTTATCTGCATATAGATGTTTTCACTCTGATTTCTTTGTATGTGTCCAACCATCTTTTACTCATTTATCATTACAGACAGTGAGTTATAACTGGTTTTGCTATTGCTTGCTTTTAATCTGAGCTGAAGAACCCATCTGTCTTTTCACTCACTATCCTCTGGTCTTCTCTTTGGACTTCCTTATTTCTTGTCTTTGACTCTTATTTTCCTATCCTAGTTTTTCCCACTTTGGTAATTGTTAGTATTTTTCTCTTTTGACTAGTAGAACTGAACTTTCTTACTTCATGACATTGGAGGAGGGAATGAAAATGGTGAGGACAGGGGAACATTCTGCTTTTCCATCATAATAAATAGGAAGGAATTATGGAACTTTAATTTGTCTCTTTTTTCATGGGTGAGAGGTCAAAAAGATTTAAAAACCATATTGAATCCTGGGAGATCGTCTCATCTAGTCTGTTTTCCTCAATATTTTACTCTCTTTTTTGTTTTTAATCTGTACAGGTTCTTGGATTCTGCATTCATAGTGTTCTTTTTAATTTGACTTGTTCTTCAGTTCTTTTGTTAGCACTTGGCATGCGGTAAATGCTCTGTTCACATCAGTTGAGTTGATTCAGATTACTATTTAATGTACTAGCTTCTTCACCATCTAAATATACACCCAACTCTTGTTTCTGGAAAAGTAATGGTGGTATCAAGTTGGACCCCGTGGGATAGAGTGAATCCAGGCTGACCAAAATCCCTCTTGGGATCCAGGTAGGAATTACATTTTCTCACTAGTAAATAACATTTGAAATTTGATAAATTTTTTCTAGTTTCTCAAGTAATAGGAGAGCCCCAAGGGAACTGAATTGGTTAATACAAACTGTTATTCTTTTCAGTAAATAACAAGTTAGCTTCAACCATTTAGTAGATATAAGTTGCCCCATATTATTTTATAAATGATGTCTTTTTAAAAAATGAAATACAAATAGTTTCTTTCTTAAAGAAATTAAAGGAAAAAAATGAGCTTTTTCTTCTTCTTCTTCTTTTTTTTTTTTTTTTGCTAAAACCCAGGACAAGGGATTGGAAAGAATGGTGGGGATGTGTGTATGTGCATGCCTGTGTGTGTGTGTGTGTGTGTGTGTGCGTGCGCGCGCGCGCGCGCATGCATGTCTGGTGTGTGGGTGTGTGTATGTGGTATGTGAGTGTGTAAAAGGAGTCAGAGTCTGGCAGGGCAAGAGGATCAGTGAAAGGGGGGGTGCCTGAGCTATGCTGGGAACTGGCTGCATTCTCCAGACCCAGAAGCTGTGTGTCTCTTACTATTCTGGGTGCTCAGAACTCTGGACCAAATTTGCAAGTTCTTCTGGGAACTTGGAGATCCATGTCTGAGCTTTTGAGATATATTACCGTTTTATGTTTTCAGTAGTTCAAGCAATTCAACTTGGCTTGTATGTTTCTCATTTCCATTCTAAAAGTCATGCAGGATCATGTCCAGTAAAGTTTCTTTCATAAATTCATTTCTCAATCTCTTGATTATTTTCTTTGCCCTTTTTCCTGTCTGTGACTTTGGCTGGATTGATCATCTAGCTGCTTAAAATTCAAAGAATCTAATTTGGGACAGAGCCTAGAACAAAAACATGTTGGGCTTGCTTTATTTATTGTTGAAATGAAGAATGACAAATTATCACCCTGTTACTGGGTTTGGCTAACAATGAGCAAGGGAAAAAAACCTGAGGACTTTTTGCCTTGCCTTTATGTTCTGCTCTTTTCTCTTTCGCATTATCTATTACTTATTTTTTTTCAGAATGGTCTGGGTCCACAAGCCCCATCTACTGCATAACTGAAAAGCCCTGGATTTAGTGCCATATGGAATAATTTGAACAGCTGAAGCTTTTAGTCTGTTCAGACTTGAATATCTTGTGAGAGTAGTTTTGATTGACTTATTCCCTTTGAGTAAAGTACTCATTATGTCAGATTTCCTCTCCCTCTCCAAGATGTCACAGGGAGGGGGTACAGTAGAAGAGTGTGCCTTTTATGATCTGCAAGGTATCCAGTGGCTCATCCTGTCTCTGTGGCTTTGTCTTTTTCATTCTGGTTATTTGTCTTGTTGGCATTTATGGTAAAGATTAGCAGCTGGTATCACTTGTGACTTGGTTTCTCTTATTTTGTTAGGCATGGTGGTATTTCCTGGCTGATCTGGCTCTTGGGGTCTCTGACAGGGTCATCTGTTGTTGCCTCCTACCCGAGGTGTCCCACCTCTTCTCTCCTATGGCCGGCTTCTGCCAGGCCTTAAGCTCTCAACTCGGTTTCCTTTGGCATTCATTGTCCTGCCATCTCTAGGATCGTTCAGGAATTTAGGCTGATCTTCAGGATGTGCTTTTCAAGGACTGCCAGATGAACAAGGGGATGGAGGAGGCATACTTGTTTCTTACCACCTCTGCCTGGAAGTAGCATATATTCTTCTTATATTCTGTGGGTGAGAATATTGGAAACTTAATTAAGATCTGAATCTGAATCTTTTACATTTATTTTACTCAGTAACCTTAGGCAATTTATAGAACTTTTGCAATATACTGGACATGATACTATCTCGGAGGCTTGTTAGGAAGATTAAGTTATATAATTTCAAATGTTTTTTTAGCCACTGACCTGCCCTCTTCACCTCTTAAAGCCCCTCTTACTTTTCCTGTGTCCCCTGTTCTCCTGTCCACGTAGACACCTAGAACAATTTTTATTAAGGTACTGTTTTTTTTAAACAATATGCTTGGCATAGTGCCTGATATATGGATATACAATAAATACATATATTTATTTTGTTTGCCAAATAAACATTGGACAAACAAAAATAAAAGTGAAGAAAATTATAATTAATCTTATTATAGAGAAATAACTATTATTAGCATTTTCGCATATTCTTTCTCTCATTATCCTCCTCTTTGAAATTATTTTACAAAATTATTTAACAAACCCAATCAGGTATTTTCTTTCTTTCTTATTTGGCAGTAGTTTATAAGCATCTTTCCTTGTCAATAAATATATATTTTCATAATTTTAATGCTTAGAAATGCTCAATTTTAGTGTATGCTTAGTGTTCTGCTGTGTTGAAAATAATTTAATCATTTTCTTGAATTTTTGGATGATTCTTACTTATTTTCCTCTTTTATAATAAGTTTCAAATAATATCAATGTACATACATTAAAAAAAAGTTTGCTCCATCATTTTGTTAGGAAAAATTGCTAGAATTGGGATTTCTGAGTCAAAGGATATGCAAATTTTTGACTGGCTATTTATTGCCAATTTGTTTATGAACTTTGATTTTCAACTTGAAGAAATACTCATTTCTTTAAAAGCAGCCATAATCTTTGACCCATTAATTGGGAGAAGCTATCCTATAGAAATGAAAGCGGTTTTATATAAACATATATGTAAATATTTATGGGACTTTACTTGGGGTTCCAAATCCAATTCCAGTGTGTGTGGGGAAGGTTTCCTCACACCAGTAAACAATTCTCTGGACACCAGGTGGGTGTCCTACCATTCAGCTCCATTCTGACATGTCTAGCCAAATGTAGAGTTAGATTCCACACATTAAGGGTTCAGTCCTACGAGACTGCCCTCCACCCACATATACTTGAGATGCCAGCCTCAAACCCAAGTCATTACCTGTGATTCTAACCAACTGGCAATAAATCAGAGGTTCCCACGTTACCCCCCTTGGGTTCAATTAATTTGCTGGAGCAGCTCACAGAACTCACAGAAACATTTTACTTACTAGATTACTGGTTATAAAAGGATGCAACTCAGGAATAGCCAGAAGGAAGAGATTCATAGCAAGGCATGGGGAGAGGGTGTTCCCCAATGTGGAAGCTCTTTGACCCAGTCCTTTTGGATTCTTATAGAGGCTTCATTACATAGAGACGATTGATTAAATCATTGGTGGAGGGTGATTGAACTCCACCCAGAGGTGGGGGAGGGAGGCCAGTGAAGTGGGACTGAAAGTTCCAGTCCTGTAATCACTTGGTTGGCTCCTCCTCAACCAGATCCTGTTCTTAGGTGGGATCCAAAAGTTACCTTATTAACATAACAAAAAACACCTTTATTGATCTCAACACTTAGGAAATTCCAAAGGTTGTAGGGGCTCCGTGCCATTAACAGGGACAAAGACCAAGTGTATATGTCTTATTTAAATTACAGTATCATAGGCTTGTAGCCCCAAATAGCTGAAGTCAATGTGAATAATCAAAAATAATAAAAAGTTTGGATAAATGTGGATCATCCATACTACATAATATTTGTCACCATTAAAAATATATCTTTTGACTGTGGTGATGTTCATGATGCTATGTTGAAAGTACAAATTGCAGAGTAATGTGCACGGTATGATTCTGTTCCTGGAAAACGAAAAAGCAAAAAAACACACACACGTATATATAATCACACTTTATGTTTTGTGTGTATTTTTTTTGTTTGAATATATAAATAGTTGTGAAAGGATATATTCATGTTTTTGAAACTGTATCTTAGACATTGAATGTGAACAGATCTTTGTATTGTTTCACATGCTACAATGGAAAAGTTTTACTTCTGAATTAAAAAGTTAATAATAAAACTAAAGAAAAAAAACCCCACAGCACTTACAAACTGCTCTAACTTTTCTGCAAACTGTTTTCTTAAACTAGAAGGCTTCCTGTAGTCCCCAGAGGAATTTCAGGGCTTTGAAGAGTGTGCCCCCAAGTCAGGATGACTTTTATAGTTAACTTAATTGGTATATTATTTTACACAAGGTAACAGCTAAGCTATTGGGATTTCCTCAGTTATTGATGTTCTTCTCAGAGGTAATCATTCTCAGAAAGGCTGCTGAAAATATAGTCAACTCACATCCTGGCCTGGTTCGTGTCAAACAACTGATTTTTTAGAAGAAGGAATAGAGGTTGAAATAGTAAAAGTGTATCAATTTAGGAAATTGTTTTCAGAAATAATCTATGATTTTCAATACATTAAAGGAAGGAACAAACTTTGTTGGTAGCTAAAAATATAGAATCAACTAGGGTGGAAATAATAGGGTATAGCTAAATGTGTGCTCTTGGTAACTCACTAGATTTATGGAGATTTTGATCAAAATTTTTGGCTTCTTAATGGAGAGCAGTGAATATTAAAAGAGAAAAAAAAACTTCGTATGTCTTAGACATTTCAAAGCCTGGTAGCACTGGACAAAAATCATTTTTAAAATGAGAAATTTTAGTAATTTAGAAAACTAAAGTAACTACTTTATTTAGAAAAGTAAAATCTGTTACTGCTCATGGATAAGATGTTGATGGTTGAAAGCCCCTGAACAGAGATGATGACACAGTAACTTAAATATAGTAGGTGATCAGTTTATAAATGTGAACCAGTGATATTTTGAAAATATTGAAAAGACTTCCTGGGAACTGTGCTTATACTTGATTAGCCAATAAAATATATTTGAGTTAAATTATATGTGCTAATCATAAAACCAACTTGTAAATAAGTTTGTCAAACATTACCAGATCAGGGATCTGAACACTATAATGTTAATATTATTTTAAAATGGGTATATTTTAGATGCAGGTATAGTTTTATCCAAAGCATCTACTGAAATTATTCTATTTCTGTAAGAGTCTCAGAATTGAAACTTTAGTATAGTATCAGCATGTCAGGAATAAGTGTTAATGCTCATATGTGGAATATAAGAAACTAAAAAGATGAACACAGGGGAAGGGAAGGGAAAATAAAATAAGATGAAAATAGAGAGGGAAGCAAACCATAAGAGACTCAACTATAGGGAACAAACTGAGGGTTCCTGGAGGGGAGGTGGGTGAGGGGATGGGGTAACTGGGTGATGGGCATTAAGGAGGGCACTTGATGTAATGAGCACTGGGTGTTATATAAGACCGATGAATCACTAAATTCTACTCCTTAAACTAATAATACAATCTATGTGAACTCAATTGAATTTAAATAAAAAATTAAAAAAATAAACACTCCATATTTGGCATCATGTAAAAAAAAGAATAAGTATTAATGAATAAGGCGGACTTTATTTTGTATATTCTAAAACTTTACAGGCAAATTTTTTTTAACATTTTATTTAATGTCAACGATATTGAATGTTGAAATATAAATGAAAAATTTCCACGGTGGTTATTGGTGACCACCCTATATTTCAGTATATAATTCCCTTGCTTCCCATTGGTGAGGTCAGTGGGAGTGCCATATCACTCTGAAGCAGACTTTTCCAAGCTGTCCTAGTGCAGGTCCCGAAGTGTAAATAAATGTGGTTTCGTTATAGAGCGCGGTGAGCACATCAGTGCGTATTAGCTGAGAAAGGTGCCTCCTTCTCATTTGGGGTCTGATATGGGCTGTGGCTTCTCTACAGAGTTTGAATTCTAAGTCTTCATGTTGTACTCACTTGCTTTGAGAGCCCTGACTCCTATCTGCAGCTTTCATCAAGTGTGTATTTTATGAGTCTGCACAGTTTAAGGCATTCATTTATTCGAGTTTATGTAACTCAGCAAACTGAATTTGTTTTTGCTGCCTTTGGGGTAATCTATCCCCAGGCCTTTCTGTGTTATCTTGAATAATTGAGAGCCTGCACACAGAACCACATCGCTACAGAAGCTGCTGCTAAGCTTCCAAGAGGCTGCCTTCACTTGAGCAAGATGGAACGTGATTCCAGCTGGCCAGGAAAAAAAAAATACATGAAGGCTGTAATAGACCCTTAGGAAGGAAATCTGTTTCCACCAAGACAGAAGAATGATTCATATGTAGGAAATATAAATGAAAGCTTCCTTCGAGTCATTGAGGGTGTCTGTAATATTTTTCTAGTAGAATTTTCCCCCCTTATTTCATCAGCTTTGACTAGGAGACTTTCTGAGTCTTAGTCTTCTCATTTATAACATAACCTGACTTGAATTCTGCAATTTTTTGAGGATCGAACAGTTAGGGGCATGTGAAGTTTCCTATAAATCATAAGTGTATATGATACTCTAAGACATTGTTTTCTTTCTTCATGTTTTTTTTTTTTTTTTACTTTTTTATTACTTTTTATAACTTGAACTACATACTATTACTGAAACAGAACAACATCTAACCAACCATGTTACATGGTTAGAGGACTTTTTTTGAATTTAATTTCTCACTAACTTGAATTTTTATCCCTCTTATTTTTCCTGTGCAGAAAAAAAAAATCAACCTCTCAGTTATTCATGTCCAGTTTCAGTTGTCTTGCAGAATTAGGTAGGTGAGGCTTTGCAGAAGCGTGGGAAACACTAGGAATTACAGATAAATGCTAGCTCTTTCTGGGTGTGCAATTCCTAAAGAAAAAGTGATGTTGCCCAGTTTCAGTTAGTGGTGCCAGGTAGTGGAACTGGGTGCAGGGTTCCCCGCAGCCTGGTCCACAGACCCAGGGACAATGCTTTTCTCCAGCCATTTTCCACCAAGCCGGAGTGGTGTGACCTCTGGCCGCCGCAGTTTCTCAAAGGGATTGCATTTCATGGCTCTCATAAACACATCTTGTAAAAGAAATAAGGGCGTCTTTTAAACTTGTGCTCCTGCTTGACAAGAAAAATAAAACCCAGCCTCCTTTCAGGATCTTCTGGGTAAGTGAGAAGTCAAGCCTTTTCATTTTTGTGAAGAATGCTTTTGTATCAATTTCCCATTTTTCATGTAGAAATTCAATATATTATGAAGAGAGTCAGGAGTGATAAATAGGCCATTTATAATTTTGCTATCTGTGATTCTGAAAGTTCTGACTCTCAGAACTGGTTAAATAGAGAATTCCAAGACCCATGATGATGAGATACTGATTAAATCCATTTTTTAAATGCTTTTTGAGAAAATCATATGGGAGACATGTACCATCCATCTCATGTACGTGACAGTTGCAACTTTTGGTCTAATGATACTTTCCTATATATTTCATGCTGGGCTGTGTCAGTAACAGGTATTATTTAATATGGCTAGGATTTATTTTATTTTATATCAGTAGGTAATTCTTCAGTTCGAAGATTATTGAGATGAAGATAATTTAAACCAATTTTTTTCATCTGACTTATAGCAAAAAACATTTGTGCATTTCTTTGTGTCATTGTTAAGCAGAAGAAAAAAAAATCTACTCTCATTTTTGTTTGTAAATGTTATGTGACCTAAGACATGTAGGCTGAATGTTTAGTTTTTTTAATCAGAAATTAAGTTTGGTGCTAGGTGAAATAGGCTAGCCATGTGTGGCTCTTAAACACTTGAAGTGAAGCTAGTGTGATTGAGATGTGTTAGAAGTGGAAAGTGCACACCAGAATGAATACAAAGAAAAAATGTAAAATATTTTACTAATTTAATATTTTGCTAATAATATATATAGTGACTACATCTGGAGATATTTTAGATATATTGATTAAGATATTAAAATCCATTTCACTTTTTCTTTAACTTTTTTAAAATTATTTTTTATTTTTTTTAAAGATTTTATTTATTTATTTGACAGAGAGAGACACAGCAAGAGAGGGAACACAAGCAGGGGGAGTGGGAGAGAGAGAAGCAGGCTTCCTGCTGAGCAGGGAGCCAGATGCGGGGCTCGAAGCAGGGCTCGATACGGGGCTCCATCCCAGCACCCTGGGATCATGACCTGAGCTGAAAGCAGACGCTTAGAGACTGAGCCACCCGGGTGCCCCTTTCTTTTGCTTTTTAATGTGACTGCTGGAATGTTTGAAATTGCATATCCTTATGTTTCTATTGATCAGGTTACCTTAACCCTGATTTTGAGAGCAGTTTAAAGACGTTTCCACTTTACGGAAGCATTAATTTTCATTGTCTCACAAATTTTATTAGAATTACTTCAAGAGCTTTCTCATTTCTTAGAAGTTTCATTTGTAAAAAGTTGATCTTAAATTCACTTTGGGTCAGTGAGCATAAACACTGTGTAGTTTAGCTGTATAGAGCAAGGAAGCTCTTCTTCCTAGGGATAGAGCACCGTCTTGTGGAATGTGCTGAATATAGCAGTTTATTCAAAATCAATGATCAGTTGGAGATTTTAAGATCTTGGAACAGGCAAATTATTTGTTTCAGATATTTGGAGAAGAAAACAAAGACTCACGATAAAGATGTTCACTTCTCTGCAGCATCTGCTCTCATAACCAGAGCTCGTATCAGTTCTGGAACCTATTTTTTTCTTAGTTAGGCGTTGCTGAGGTTGAAACAGTGTAATAAGACCATTTTGATTTGGTGTGCTTTTTTAAAAATACAAAGGTCTCATTCAAGTTTTTGGACTATTTTCCTTTGTCCTCAAATTTCTAACTGAGGTTTTTGTATTTCATTATAAAAAGAAGCAGAGTTCTATATTTTTGCCCCTTTTCTATGTAAAACTTGAGTGTGTTTAAATTATTGAATCCATACAAATAAGCTTCATTAGATAAATGAGGGAAAAAATAGGTCAACAGTCATATTACATTTTCTCAAGAATTGATTTTAGTTATTCTGGAGACATGTATTTAACAAGGGAAACATTGTTGAAATGGCCTGGTTCACATATTTCTTGTTTTTTTTTTATGTGTCTTCTTGAGGTGTTATATGTACATATAAAGATTAAGTATACAATTCGTATCTCTTTACCACCATATTTCATTTCAAAGCCTGCCAAAAATAACTCCCAAATCACTGAGATCTTAATACTGAGGACAGAATAGACTTCTCATGATTTGGAATTTTATTAATCAAGTCCAGCAAAAACGATTAAGATATGAGCCAACATCTAGCCAATCAGCTAAACAAAATTCTCCAAAGCAATTACTGCCTTTTTCAGGCTGACTTAAGAAAGAGTAGCTATGAGAATGGTTATAAGGGAATGGATTATTTGGATTTCCATTTCATGTGGAGACCCTGGCAGCCCATTTCTAAAATTGTGTGGCTTTATACATATCACCTTCCTTGGAATCTAACAATAATATGAAAGAGAATTCTGATTATGAAAATGTAACACAGATCCCAGGACAAAACAAACAAAACCAAGGAGCTAGTCAACCAAATCTGTCCTAAGGAAGGAAACATGGTAGGATTGGCCTATTCCATTAGTAAAGGAGCTAGAATGTACCCATATTGACAGCAAAGAGCCAAAATAATTGTTTCATTCTTACAAAACATGATTAGTCTATTGCTTATTAGTTAAAAGGCTTTCATGAGTTTCTGTGGGGAGTTTCAGGTAACTATTTAATATTCCATTGTATTACTGCTAATTATTTATTAGATAAACAGATTCTGAATAGGATTAAAAAATCCATTCAAACCCACTTTCCCAAAAAGTCAATTTTTTTTTTTTTTTTGAAATTTACAATCTTAGTTTTAGTGATAACTATTGTTCAGTTCTCTCTAGCATTTCCAGAAATCCATGCTAGTTTCACGGCCTCTAGTAAAGGCTTCTGTTGATGAGAGGATGAGCGATCTTGGCCCAGTGTCCTCCCTGAGAGACAACCATTCTATGGTAGGGAAGTATCCATTCAAGTGGAATCTTCCAAACAGCTGTCTCAGCCATCTCCCATATTCTTGCTCTACTCCTACTGTTTTAATTTTCCTGTCCCATCCCATTTGTAAAAGCAAGGCAGTGAGCCAAAAAACACCTCACGGAGTGGCAGCAAACACAGTCACTTGAGAGCAGGGTGGCCACATGGCCTGTTTTGGTGGGAACAATTCAGCTTTGTGTGTAATGGTCCTAGTCAAGCCTGGCTCTGTAAGCACATTGTCTGAGATCAAGGTGCCCCACACCCGGGTAGGCTTGTTGTCAACACATGAGCTTCAAAAAGAATAGGATGCGACTTCCCTCCCTACTGTTCGTTTGCTCTTAATAGAGATTTAAGGGCCTCACCTATTTTCAATGAGGGGTTGAACGGCTGCTTCTGTGGTCACTCTCTCCCAAAGCAGGAATCGGCACTACTCCTTGGGACAAAGCTAGAATCCATTACTCAAGAGGAGTATTTGTTCTGTGTTATTTCATGTCTTATAAATAGCCATTCCTCAGGGAGGGTGATGATTAATGCAGGCTAAGCACAAAGAATATACTTTTCTTCCTGCTATTGCCTGCAGTGCACACAAACCTGATTAAAACAAATGATGGCAGGTTGTGATAATGGCATCATGAAAGATTAAACAGTAGGAAGGCAGACTTTGGTGGCAAATATGGGGGCTTTTATAGGAAACTAAACCAAATATGATCTTTAAGAAGGTGCAACCAGAGTCTTGGGGTTTGATCTGCTTTGTGGCCATGCCTTTCGGCCAGTGCATGTGTGGGATCCCGGAACAGGGGCCCCTTCTGTAGGAGAGACATGCACTCCGACGCCAGCAGCTCTGATGGGCTGCTTCTCACCACCAGGCCTGGAGGGCAGGAAGGGGCAGCAGAAGTTACACTCACTGGGGGTCAGAGTGAGGGCGGTGGTAACTCCAATACCCGGGAAAAGACCAATCTACTCAAAGACAACAGTGATGAGAAGACCGCTTCCATGGACTAAATATGGAAGCAAAGGGGGTGTGGAATTACAGATTAGTTTGTACTCCTGGAGGTGAGATCATGTGTTTCTTTTGCAGCAGAGGTCATGTCAGGTGTTATGGGTTCCTTCTCTCTGCTCTGCCCTGCAGGCTAGGGTCCCTAAGATGGTTCTGTGTGTCTTTGGATAGCTGGGATGCCAGAGTTAGCCTCTATTTGGAGCCAGCCTGTGGAAAAAGGGTAAAGCAAAAGTGATCCTATAGTATAATATGAGAGCCTAGATCTAGCAGAAACACTAAGTTCCAATATTGGTTCTGCCACTTAATAGATGTGTAGCTTTGAACGGTTTACTTACTTTCTCAGCATCACCAGTTTCATATGTGCAAAAGAGACATGATACCTATCTCATAGTTTTGTTTTGAGGATTCAATAAAATATAAAACTCTTCGTACCTGGCATGTTGTAAATGCTCCGTAAGTGCTAAGTTTCTATTATGTATGAGATTCTATATGGTACGCATAATACTTTCTCATACCTTACTGATCAGATATGTCATCCATTAGCCATACAGCCATTTTATAATTGCATGGTATTAATTATTAGGAGTTTGCATCATCAATGCAAATTTATGGCTGCTATGGGAAGGCAAGTCTAAACTCATGTCCCATTGAGAATGAATGGAGAGAAAGGAAGTGATGTTTGTTGAGCTCTTACCATGTACTTTTTTGCATATCGCCTTAGTTTATTATCACAAGAACTTAATAAGATAGGTACTGTTATCTTTTCTTTAATAATGAAGAAACTGAGGATTAAAGAATTTAAGTTGCCCAAGCTCATGTAATAATTAATTGTGGAACTGGAATAGTTTTGTTTGAAAGCGGATTTATGCTTTCTCTCATTTCATTTTTTTAATAAAAAAATTGAGGGGGATATCCTATAATAATTACTTAGCTGAAATTGTGAAAATAGCAATACATAGATTCATTTACATTTCAATATCAGAACAACGGGTAAATCTTTCACCTCCCAAGCAACCATTGGTCTATGGCTGCTTTGGGAAGGGAGCATGACCTTGGGTGAGGCAGCTCTCTTCAGAAAAGGGCCATTCTTGAAGGGACTGAAAGCTGTCAGCTGACGACCTTCGCAGCAGCTTGGGAAGTAAGTCCACCTGCCTTGAAGGGGAAGATCCGGGATATGTAGCCCAGCATCTGTGACACCTTCTGTGATGCTCAGAAAAAGGAGGAACATAACATTTAATGTAGGACTATAGACTGATTTTTAGTGTTCTATTTTCAAATCAGTTATAAAATAAACTGAAGCTTAATTTTTGGTGTTTTCCTTTCAAATACTAACAGTTCTCTTTGCAGCTTCTACACAAAGTTGACTATTTCCACACTTTGGTCTGGACTCTAAGACTACTATTGACAACCTGTCAATAAATCTCACCCTACGTGGTGAAAAATACCTTTTCTCTCACAGCGCAAGTGAAGATCTGTTTGTATGTCCTGCCATTGTAGATGGGTTTAAGATAAAAGTGTGTCTTGTTTTTTGTTTTTATCAGATTTTAGGCTTAGAGATAAGGAATTTATCTAATGGTTATTTTCTTATGAATACTATTAAAGAAGGCATTGAATCAGTTCAGTTCAACTAAGTATCATGTTATATATATTCTAAAGGTATTTTAAAATTTTGACTTTTTTTTTTTAATATAAAGGGGAAATCTGGGTGGGAAGACAGTGCTTTATTTTTGCTACTCTTTTATCGATTCCTTTATGCTTTCCCCAGAGAGATGATCATGGACATTACCTATTCTTTTCAAGGACCATCCTCTTCTACATCTAGTACCCTTGTACTGTACTGAAAGGTATGAAATAATCAATCATATTTGGTGTCTCTCTATTCTATCTTCCATACTTCAAAGATTTGTCTGTTTTTCATATGATCTTTCTTCTTTCCTTACCATTTGTTGAGTGTTTACCATGTATTAGGTACTCTTCTCTGTGCTTGGATGCTTCACTAGCATATTCCAAGCACAGAGAAGAGTACCTAATACATGGTAAACACTCAACAAATGGTAAGGAAAGAAGAAAGATCATATGAAAAACAGACAAATCTTTGAAGTATGGAAGATAGAAGCTAGTGAATGAAACACACAAATGTCCCTGCTCTCATTCAGTTTACAGAATAACTTGCATTTATATTCTTTATCTTATTTCTCTTCTTAAGCCTATCTCCTAGTGTTTCCTTTGGAAAATACCTCTTGAATCTTGAAACTTTCCACCTGATTTTTCAAGTATACTCATAACCACTTATTCTAATATAATTTTCTTATAACCAGACTATCCATACTGTCTTATTGTTTTCCACCATTATTTAAGAGTAGGTTACATTTAGGGGTGCCTGGGTGGCTCAGTCATTAAGCATCTGCCTTCGGCTCAGGTCATGATCCCAGGGTCCTGGGATCGAGCCCCACATCAGGCTCCCTGCTCAGCGGGAAGCCTGCTTCTCCCTCTCCCACTCCCCCTGCTTGTGTTCCCTCTCTTGCTGTCTCTCTCTCTGTCAAATAAATAAATAAAATCCTAAAAAAAAAAAAAAAAGTAGGCTACATTTAGTGTTTCATCTTCCTTAGTTCTCCTTCATTCTTTAACCTTTTGTAATCTAGTGTCTTACCTTAAAAGTTTGTAAAAGTTTCCCTTGGGACAATATACTCACATAATTATCTCTTTTTGCTTCAACTGCTGCCATCCTATGTCTCTCTTGGACATTGCAATAGCCTCTTTCCTAATTGGTCTCTTTGCCAATAATTACCTCAGCCTTTAAATCCATCTCATAAGCTATTGGTAAAATATTCCTTGTGTTGGGAGGTCCCCAAGACCAACCCCAGTTTTGATGATTCACCAGGAGGACTCACAGGCTTGTATGTTAGTACTCAATGGATGTGATTATGTTGAAAGGATACAAAGGAAAATCAATAAAGGGAAAAGATACATGGAGCAGAATCTTGGGGAAACCAGGCACAGCCTTCCAGAGTTTTTTCCCAGTGCTAAGGCACAAAAGGACACAATTCCTCCAGCAAGGAGTTGCAACAGCATGTCTGACATGTTGCCGACCAAGGAGGCACATTAGAGACTCAGTGCTCACAGTTTTTATTGGGAGCTGGTCACATAAGCATTCTCTGCCTGATATGCAGCCAAATTCCAGACTCCCAAAGGGAAAGCAGGTGTTCAACGTAAGCCATACTATTTATACAAAAACTTTAGATACAGTGAGATAGCCTTATTAGTTATAGAATGGTGGGAACCTTTTCAAAATCTAAATTCCCACATGCCAGCCAAGGGCCAGCTTTGCAAACAGGGCTTTTGAAGGATAGATGTTCAGGCCTGCTATGATAACTCTTTTTGTGTGTGTGTGCACTTCTCCTAAAGTGTAGCTCTGATACTCATTCATTCATAAAATATTCATTGAATATCTACAATGCTTTGGGCACTGTTAGGTACTAGAGATACAGTGGTGAATAAAATAAATAAAATCTCTGTCTTGTGTCGCTTTTGTACTAGAAAGGGAGATAATTAAAAAAAAATGTGAAATACAATGTTAGATGTTGATCAAGGCCATGAAAGAAAATAAAACAGTTTAATGAGATGAAGAGCAATGGGATGGGGAAACACTTTATTAGATGGGAAGGCCTGTCTAAAGAGATGAGATTTTAGTAGAGACCAAAAAAAGCATCCGGGCAAAGGGAGTAGCAAGTGAAAGGCATAGAGGTGAAATGAACTTGGTATGTTCCAGAAACAGGAAGAAGGTGAATATAGATGGGGTGGAATGTGGAAGGTAGAGAGTAGAAGAGCAGTTTGGAGAAACAGGCAGAAACCAGATTACATGGGCACTCTTCAGAGGCTGTGGTAAGGAGTTTGAATTTCATTCTGAATATGATAGCAATTTCTAAAGCATTTTGAGTAGGGAGTGACATAACCCAGTTTATATTTGAAGATGACCGTATTAGTTGCTGTGTCAAAAACGAGGGCAGAAGGGTAACAGGGCAAGAATGGAAGGACAGAGACAAATCCAATGCTATCCTAGAAGTCTTAACATATGGAGGCCTGGGCTTGGGTGGGAGCTAGGGAGAGATGAGAAGATATTATGACACTTTACTGCTTAAAAGTCTAATCACCCAGTTAGCTGCAGGATGTAGTTCTGATACCTTACTCTGACCTTGAACACATTTTTGATCTTGAACACATCTTATTCCCACTAAAAATTTCTCAAAAATTTCTCTTATATATTTCATATTTAAATCAACCTAACTCTTTGGCTATTACTTAAATATGATAGATTTTCTCACCTCCATAACTTGTTTTATGCTCATGTCTCTATGAAAAATGATAATCTCCTTTAGCTATTTTTTTGCATCCAAATGTTATTTGTTTTTCAAAACTCCCTTTCCATGAATTCTTCCCTATTTTTTACTTTGGAATTAATTTCTCTTTTGTGGCTCCATATATTTCACTTCTCTATTGCTACATAAAAATCTAACCCAAACTTTGTGGCTTCAAATACCAATTTACTTTGCTCATGATTTTGTGGGTCAGAAATTCTGGAAGGGCTCAGCCACATTGTTCACCGGACATGCCATCAACTAGAGTAGCTGAGACTGGAGGGTCCATTTCCAAGATGACTTCTTCACTCAAAATTTTGGCACCTCAGTGCTTCTTGGCCTTTTCCATCTCCACATGGTACCTTGTCCTTCAGGGCTTTGGTTTCTCACAGAATGACAGCCTCTAATATGAAGGCTGAGGCCTCCAAGAGAACAAGATGGAGGCTGCCAGTCCTCTTAGAGGTTGGGTCTGGAACTGGCATACTGTCGCTTTCATTGTACTCTGTTGGTTACTGAATTCAAAGGCCAGCCCAGATTCAAGGAAATGAGGGAAGAGGCTTTATTCCTTGCCAAGAGAACGACAGGGGCACACAAGGAGAAAAGGAATTAATGGAAGCCATCTTGGAAACAGCTATCACACCAAGTACTTTACTCAAATTTCTATTTTCATAGTGTTCCTTGATATTACATGTATCTGTATAGATGCCTCATATCCCTTATTAGATGATAAGTTCTTTGAGGGAGGGAATGGTGGCTGGTTCATCTTTGTACCCCTAGTTTCTAATTGGTTCTCTTATATATCACAGATTTTCAATGCCCAGTTCTTGAGTAGAATTTAAATGGCAATATTTGTAGGAAATATATGCCAAGATGAAAAAAATCACTCAGTGCAACAAATCATTATTGACTATCTACTAAATTCAATAGATTGATTAATTGTAAGGATTTGAACATTTCTTACATTTGAATCGTTTCACAGTTTACAGAGAAATTAAAGTCATTAAACATTCACTGGGCAAAGTTCCTGGATGCGTGCTGTGGAGGATACAAAAATTAATAACACCATCTTTTTTTTTTTTTTTAAAGATTTTATTTATTTATTTGACAGAGACAGAGATAGCGAGAGCAGGAACACAAGCAGCGGGAGTGGGAGAGGGAGAAGCAGGCTTCCCACCGAGCAGGGAGCCCGATGTGGGACTCGATCCCAGGACCCCGGGATCATGACCTGAGCCGAAGGCAGACGCTTAACAACTGAGCCACCCAGGCACCCCAATAACACCATCTTTAACATACATTTTAAAATTTGGTTCTCACAGCAGCTGTCCGAGATGCTTAGAGAGAATTTGCCAGCTTCATATTACAGATGAGGAGTAGTTGAGGGAACTTTTGACAGATCTGCACCTATAATTTAGTCTCTTTATTTCCCAGGCAGTAATACTGCCTACACCATGTTGAGGTCCAGTGCTTAGTTTATGACCAGTGCCTTCTGTAATATGGCCATAAACTTACCCTTCCATTTATACCTCTTACTACTCTTCAAGTACTAGATACACTTGTCTTATGAACAGACCCCAAACTTTCTCATAATTTTGCTGATATTTCCCCTTATTCATACTTATTAATATTTAATGTTAAAATATTAATATTGATTGAGGTGCTGCTTTGTGGCTGATACCATACTAGGCCCTAGTGAGACAGGTGAGTGGAGAATATTTCTTACCCTCAGAGGCTCTCAGCCTAGCAGCAGAGGCAGTGTCTTCTAAGTGGGGTCTTATCTCTGTCACTCTTTTTTCCCCATTTCTGTTTGAAATCCTACTCATTTTCAGAGGTCAGCAAAAATGTCCCCTCCTCTACAAATGCATTTTTATTCCCTCTAGTCATCTTATCACTTTTATATGGTAGTTGTCATATTGTTCATAGTTAGTAATTATATGTTTGTCCTCAACTTCTTTGGTCTCCTATGCTGCTGACATTTAGGAAAAAACTAAATTTAGGTTCAGTTTATAGTGCCTAGTATGGTGTAGGTGCCTCCATGTTTTGAAATGCTGATTAAATTATAACAGACACTTTTAGGTTGCTTGAAACAAACTCTTTTTTTTTTTTGCAGTCCATTCCTCTTACACACCCTTTCGGAATTCTGTCTCAGTCTGTTGCCTCTGCTCAAGGCCTTGGCGGCCATGATCATACCCTGTCCTGACTCCTACTGCAGTTGATTAGACTTGGACTATGCGCATGACGCATGGCTTGTCAACTCATTAGCTGAACTGCAGCTGATCAGCTTGTCAGATTCTCGAATGAGTTTGTATTAAGATAGGGACGTTTCAGTTTGTGGTGGGTTTTTTGTTTTGTCCTGTAATTTGTTTTTGAGTCAGGCAACCATATTGTTCTGTGTACAAGGAGATGAAGCTACTCAGGGGAAAAATTCAAAATGAGATTCATCACATAGACTCTGAGAGGGTGGCTTTGGTCCAAGTTGCTTCCCAGTTCAACGTCCTGTAAGACTGAACCTCACCTTCGTTTTTTTCTTCATGAGATTGCCTTTCAGATTATTACATAAATCCTCCTTCCCTTTTGTAACTTAAAGTACTTTGACCAAAGCATTGCCAGATTCAATCTTTTCTCAGTCCACATCTTCCTCAATCTCTCACTGCATTTTTAAATGACTGCCCAGAACTGCACTGTAGAAATGTTTGCTTTCCTTAGCTTTTAAGGCACAAATTATTCCATTTCCCCTCTTACTTGACAGCTCCTTGTGTGCTTGCCTTTCTTTTCAGCCTGCTAAATACGGGCATTTCCTGAGGTTTTGCTCTTAGCCTCTTACCTTTGTCCACACTTCCTCTCTTGTTGTTCTTGTCTATTCTCAATGTATCAGCTGTCATCTCTATGAAGGCAACTGTTAAATATATACTTCACACAGACACATACTTCATAGCTTTGAATTTTCTCCTAAATTCTACTGTTTGCTTAATTGGTATCTGAAGCTTAACAAGTGAAAACAGAATCTTTATCTTTCCCTCCAGATGAGTTAATATTTGAAGTACTTCCTCACTCTTCACCTTATGAATCTGAGTTCTCATGACTTTTTAATATTCTTTTAATGGTGTTATTTTTCTCTTAGTACTACAGCTGTAATTTTTAAAATACCCTTCTGGGTATTTTAACATCAAGCTGGACTTTCAGGATATATTATGATTAATAATAGATTCTACCTTAGTAATAATTGATAATAATAGACCCTACTTGAACCCCACATTTCTAGACCTGGCCTAGATCTGGCTGTGGGATGGGAAGCTATTTTCATCTCATCTGTAATCCACTTTAGACACCTTGGAGGGAGGAAAATAGTGACTCCAGAGTCCTAGGAGTGAGTTGATCTTGTTGGCCTAATGCAGTGTCCCCCTTAAACGGTTTTCTGTGGGCGAGAGCGCCATGTGATGTTGGTGTTGGATGACTTACTTCACAATGTCCAGCACAGTGGTTAGTTGTATTCTAAGAGACTGCTCCTCTTACATGATATTTTTCTTGAAATTCAACTCCTGAACTGATTTGTTAGCATTTGCAATAGAACCAGAGAGTCTGACGAGATCTACAGAAGTAGGATTGGCTTTAAGACGAAAGTGGCCTTAAAAGTAGTTGGAAAAGTAACCTATCTTACTGATTTCAGAACATCCAGATTCTTACTCCAGCCAAAGAAGAGAGCAATCAGCTGCCGCTTGGCATGGGGTACTATCGGCCAGTGGGTGTTTGTCAAATATATGTGATATGCAGATAACAAGCATTGTGGCTACGTAAAAAAGATCTTGAGAACAAAGCCCCTGCCCTCACACAAGAGTTTTTTAGACTGTTGAGAATTCCATACAAGTTCTAATTCAACCACATAGAGCAGCTGATTATTATACTGTTTTATTTAGACTCCTGTTGCTTCAGGTCTGGTCCTGAATATGTTTCATTAGGAAATCTAAAATACTTCCCTTGGCTCGAACTGAAGGCATCCAATAGCAATGAGCCTTGTAAGGCATGAAGTAAAAGTTCGGTTATCTAGAGCATGGTTTACTGAATATCTTTACTGATGGGTTCTCAGTCTAGACCACAGTGGAAATTTATGATCCTAATTTATGAAAACTGTCTTCTGGACTATCAAAGAAATAAACTTATTTTCAGTAGATGTTAGGGGATTTTATTGTGTGCAGTGTAAAACACTGGTAGTCCACATATGCATTCTAAAGTAGCAATGCTAAGCAGCCTTATTTCTTTTTTTTTTTTTTTTTTATTATTTTTTTTTTGAAGATTTTATTTATTTATTTGAGAGAGAGAGAATGAGAGACAGAGAGCATGAGAGGGAGGAGGGTCAGAAGGAGAAGCAGACTCCCTGCTGAGCAGGGAGCCCGATGCGGGACTCGATCCCAGGACTCCAGGATCATGACCTGAGCCGAAGGCAGTCGCTTAACCAACTGAGCCACCCAGGCGCCCTAAGCAGCCTTATTTCTTGATCATTCTGAATCAACAGGAACTTACCAACATCATGAATTCAGCATGTTGGAATCATATGGGAAATAGTGTTTTGTATTTCTTAATAAGTTAATTCAATTAACAGTAGATGTTTGAAATTCATTTTAGATGTATTTGCCCCACATTTAATTCTTTTTGAAGTGAAAATGTATAAAAAAAACTTTCAGCAACTGTAAAAAGAACTACTATTTATTGACCACTTGCTAAATGCCCAGCCCAGTGCAAGGTACTTTACATAATTCTCTTTAATTGTCCTGTCTTGAATTAGCATAATTCTTAGTCCTAAGGAGTGTTTTAGAAAGAAAATAAACTTCAGAGGCAGTCGCAGCTGGATTTGCCATTACGTAGGTATGTCACCTTATACAAACTGCTTTCATAAGGATTCATATATATTCATTTTATCCTTATAGGTATATTAATATAAAGCTGGTCAAAATTGGTAAGCATTCAGGGCGCCTGGGTGGCTCAGTCGTTAAGTGTCTGCCTTTGGCTCAGGTCATGATCCCAGGGTCCTGGGATCGAGCCCCGCATCGAGCCCCGCATCGGGCTCCCTGCTCGGTGGAGAGCCTGCTTCTCCCCTCTCCCACTCCCCCTGCTTGTGTTCCTTCTCTCTCTGTGTCTCTCTTTGTCAAATAAATAAAATCTTTAAAAAAAAATTGGTAAGCATTCATTAAGTGTTTATACTAATCCTTTCTTGTTGAACTGTTTGGGTAGAGTTGAAGATGAGTTTGTATTATGCAATTTGGAGCCCACCTACAGTTTTCTCAATCTATTCTCAAAGTGTCTGATTCTTCTAACTGCAATAAAAATCTTCTGGTGGAGATGACCGCAGCATACTGCATTTGAATAGGGTAATTAGATACAGTGTTTTTGGGTTTTGGTGTATTTGTTTGTTTACTTGCTTGTTTTTTCCTTAAGATTCAGTTTAGAGACCTGCTGGGGCAGTGTTCTGAGGAGAGGAGCAGGCACCATGCAGAGGTAGATTAAGAGATTGTAGCATTAAGCACATCTCTTTTGAGAAATCATTGCTGTTGATTAATTAAGACATTAAAAGAGTAATCAGCCAGATCCCTTATTATACTTGAAGGTACCCTCATGCTTTAAAATTATTTTACATCCTAATTCTTTTTTTTAAGGTTATTTTAAAAGCAATTGATGCTTAGTATAGAACATTTAGAAAGCATAGAACCAAATGAAAAACATAGAGCTAGAGATGGAGATAGAGATAGTGGTAGAGAGAAAGATACGAAAAGGAAAATTAGAATTGTCTGCCATTCCACCACTCTTGACTAATCAGAATACAATTTTGTTTCTGTATTCTTCCCATTTTGTTAAGTATTATAAGATAACACAATTTGTTATATGGTTTCCCATCATATAGATATCCTATAATTTATTGAATCCAATCTGAGGTTGGAACTAGACATGCCCTTGAGTAGAAGAGGTTGAGGATGGGATGGGCTGTGGGGCCAGGGCCAACTACAGATATTGGGAGGGAAAACCATTCAGGAAGGTACTCTGTGGTATACAGAGAACAAATGTAATGGTTTCATCAGGACAGAGACCCAGGCACAGAGGAAAGTGAGAAGGGACCCAGTTAGCCACATCTAGAGGATCAACTGAAACTTGATTTCAGGAACAAGGCAGAAGCCTGGTTGTTAAAACTTTGCCAAAGAGTCAGTTATCAGAGTTGGACTAATAACAAGGTTGGCTTGCTATCTGGGTGCTCCAGAAGTTCCCTTCTCATGACAACGCAATTGGTCTGAAGCCCGCGATAAGACTGGATATCCAGGATATCCAGTGGCTTCCACTGTGGAGAAAGAAGGCATGGGGGTATGAGGGTATTGGAATCAGAGAGATCACAGTAGTGTCACCCAAAGGTGAATATCAATGTTTCAGAAGTTAGAGGGATATATGGTGACGCAGAGGAGCCAGGTCTAGATTTAGTGCTATTTAACACTTCCATTAAATCGATAAATTAGAGAACAAACCTTAATTACTCAAATGACATTAAATAAAAATAGTAGCTTGCACTTTGGGAAATAAGGTTTTGACATTATCGTGAAAAACTGGATAAATGATGAAAAGCCAGCAGTAGCTTAGCAAAGACAAATGCACAGAAGTACTTTTAAATAGAAAAACAAATGCTACAAATAAATTATTTCTACTAAATTGCAGACCAAAGGATTGAAAATCTTTATTCTCTGGTTGACCTTTTCTGGAAAACTGATGAGGCATTGATGGAATTTTAAAACTGTGACATCAGTAACTTTATTCTTGCCAGTTTTCAAGTCTCCTGAAATTTACTTGATTTTGTGGACTCCAGTTACATTTAGAACAAGAATAAAATATTTATCAGACCTCTCTTGGTGCTACTTAGCAGGTCCTTTTCAGAATAAGTATTGTATTTTTTTGGCTACAAGTCAAGGAAAGTGGATACCATGAAATTATGAAAAACAAAATTTGGTTTCTCTAGTGTTGGATGGGAAAAGGTCACCCAAGCATTACTAATTACTGCTTTTGCTGATGTTTTAATAAGAACTTTTCTAAGAAATTGAGTTTTGAGGACATGAGGTCAATTGAGTACAAGAGAGAATTATTGACTATAGAATAGAGAAAAATACAAATTAGCTGAGAAGACATCAGAATGAGTCATCCCACTTTTCTGAAATGGGAATAACAGTGCAGCAGAAAATTTTATTAGAATGATTTTCATGTGTTAATAATCTGTATTCAATCTCATTTAAAATTGTTATCTTATTTGGAAACTATAATCCATTGAAGTTGGCTAGTTCTTTTTTTAGATAAAGACAAGATGAAGAGGTTGTGATAAGGGAACATTTATAGCCTGAAATGTGGGCTTTTTGGGACCCTGGACATTAGAGAAAGATGTAAAAATGTCTGATATAACTACACTTAAAAAAAAGTTTCTGCCAGTGGCTCTTTTTCTTGGAGATTACTCAATGCGAGCAACGCTATTTATCTGGCAGGTCACCTCAGCCTGGGCCATTTATATGCCTAGCCATGGTTATCTAGTTATCTGACCGCCTGGAACAGGAATCCTGTCCTTTCTAATCTTCCTTACCACCAAGGGTGTTTAATGCTGCCTCAATGACTCCTTTATGTACTCAAATACCATCATTCTGATGTCTTAACTTTTTCTTCCACAAAATGAAACAAAGCCCAATTCTTTAACTTTGGTCACTATCATATTTAATGATTGTGCATTCAGAGTATTGTGTTCTATCTAAATGAATAAGCGGTCATTTTGCCAGATGGTATAATTTAAGAAAAAAAGCACTTTAGTTTTGCTAAGATCAGTTTGCCTTAGAAACTTGGCATCTTCAGAGATTAAAAAGAATGTTTTTTTAATCTTTTCAAAGTCATAAGGTATACCAGATTCTTTAAGAAGTTCACCTAAAGAAATTTTATTTCTTGGGGAGCCTGGGTGGCTCAGTCATTAGGTGTCTGCCTTCGGCTCAGGTCATGATCCCAGGGTCCTGGGATCGAGCCCCACATCGGGCTCCCTGCTCAGCGGGAAGCCTGCTTCTCCCTCTCCCACTCCCCCTGCTGTGTTCCCTCTCTCGTTGTGTCTCTCTCTGTCAAATAAATAAATAAAATCTTTAAAAAAGAAAAGAAATTTTATTTAACTTTTTACTTATAAAATCCTTCCTGATATTAGTGATTTAAATTATATCTTCATCTTTCAAATGGGAATTTCTTCATACTTGCAACCATGTTGAATGTGAACAGTTGTTTCTTAAAAGATTTGGAAACTGTTCCTTTCCTTTGTGAATGGAATGAGCATTGAAATTAGGGAAAAATTCATGACAAGACAGTAAGGTATTAGTTTTTCCTAATCCGAACAGCAGAGCCAACTGGGTTTGACAATAGTGTTCTGTTGACATGGATCTGATTTTGGATTGTTACTGAGTCTCTAAGAACCTGAAGAAAAATCTTTATCCAGTCCAAAGAACTGTTTGCATTTCAGTTCAGTCTGCATATGTTCAACTACGCTCATCTTCAGACCTGAAGATCACATGAAGGCATTAGATGGCCTCTAGCATAAATGTTAAAATCTAGGAAGGGAAAAATGAAGGGGGGGAATCGAAGGGGGAGACGAACCATGAGAGACTATGGACTCTGAGAAACAAACTGAGGGTTCTAGAGGGGAGGGGGGTGGGGGGATAGGTTAGCCTGGTGATGCATATTAAAGAGGGCACGTACTGCATGGAGCACTGGGTGTTATATGCAAACGATGAATCATGGAACACTACATCAAAAAAAAAAAAAACTAATGATGTAATGTATGATGATTAACATAACATAATAAAATTTAAAAAAACAAAAAACAAGCAAAATCTATTTTGATATCACCAATTCTAGAGTCCTCACCATCCCTTTTATAGGTGACTCTCCTGTGGTCTCTGCCAGCTCTTTTGTATCAACTGACCATTTATCACCCCAGGTGAGTGCCTTGGCTTCCATCTCAAGGACCCTCTACCTATCTGAAAGAGGAAGAAAAAACAGTTCTACAACTAATATTCTCTGTACCCAACAAAAATTACTTCTTCATATCATTATACTGAGCGGACTAGTCCCTTACTGTTCCAGTGTCTTCATTCCAAAATAACATTCGCTCCAAAATTTGCGTATTAAAAGGTCTTTTTGAGTGTGTTTTGTCCTTGAGATTTCTGGTCTCCTAAGTTTTGCAGAGAAAGCTTTGAAATGTCATCTTGGGTTGAAAGGCATCAGGTGATTTTCTTAGTGCTCAAGCTAGAATACTTGAAGATTCCTCGTTCATTCTTTTATCCCCAGTATTCAGCCATTTGAGTTTTTGAAGCACATGATGGAAGGTTGGTGGGCCATCTTGAGGGGGAATGGAGAGCAGAAGATACCTCCTTTCTCTTCCTGGGAAACCCCATGGATCAAGACTTTCTTCCACTGTAGTTTCCCCATTACATTACATTAACTGTTAATTTGCATATGCTTTATAAACCACATGTAATTTTAAATTCTGTTTTATTTGTGTGTGTGTAAAGGATAATGTCAGAAAATTGTATCTCTGGGCTCTTCAATTTGTACCATACATGTGTTAGAAATAACCTGAAGTGTTCAGATTAGAGAATGAAGACTGATCTGCTCATTTAACTTAGGAACAGGACAATATTGACCTGGGGCAAGAACTTCTTTTTCCATGAACTCCTGATCTAGCTCTGGCAAATACTTATACTTTATAGAGAAGGAAGTAAACTCAGTGCCCAGCCTATTGACAACATTATTTTTCATGGCCTCCTCTTATGATCTTGTGCTCCCAAATTCCCAAAACTTTTGTTTTGCTTTTGCTTAGATCAGTGAATCAACGTATATTTCTTAGTATTGTCAAATACCCAATATCATTACTGTCTACTTTATGTTTTGGTTACGATGAGTCTGTTCATTTTTACCAAATATTTTTACCAGCATGCTAAACATGACATTCTGTTTTGCTATTAATAGTTTTCTCCCTGTACATTATTTTCTCTATGACATACTTTTTATTTCTATTTTATTTTTTCTATTTTATTTCTATTAATGGTATTCATAATTAAGTAATACATGTTAGATGAATTGAATTGTTAAAAAATGATGTTAGAATGGAAACTCCATGAGGGCAGGGATTTTTGTCTATTCTCAGCACTTAACAAGTGTACTGGGTACATGGTAGGCACTCAATAAATATTTGTTTAATGAATGAGGAAAATAAACTGTGATTTTTTTTTTCCCACCTAGGTTAATATTATCCTTAAGGTACTGTTTTTTTTTTTTAGATTTTTTTTATTTATTCATTTGAGACACAGAGATAGAGAGAGAGAGAGAGAACATGAGCAGGGGGAGAAGCAGAGGGAGGGGGAGAAGCAGGCTCCCCGCTGAGCAGGGAGCCCGATGCGGGACTCGATCCCAGGACCCTGGGATCATGACCTGAGCCGAAGGCAGACGCTTAACCATCTGAGCCACCCAGGTGCCCCCGTACTGGTGTTTTTATTGTGCTTTTCCATGTGATTTTCAATTAATGAATAGCTTTTAATCTATTTTAGGTCCTCCAAGAAAATTAGTCTCATTATTTTATATATATGTTTATTTCAACCAAAATAAACTTCACAGTTTAAGCATCTATCTATCGTATTTTTCTACTATGTTTTTGGATGACATTAAAATTGAGGGCTCTCCTCCAAGGAAAACTTGTCATCATTGAGATTGTTCACAGAAAGTGTCCTAGGCTTTGAAACATTCCAAAGGAAAAGCTCAAAAAATGTTTTGAGCAACTAGAAATGTTTTGAAAAATGAAATACTTTATATAAGCTCCAACTCAATGGTTCTTAACCTCAATGGTTCTTAACTCAACAGTCCTTCTGAGAATTTGATATCTGTCAAACAACTGACCCTGCCAAATGCAAATAGCAACATATAACCCATCACATTCACTTTAAGAGATTTATAAGTCCCTGAAAGCTCATTCGTGAACTGTCTGTGGTTCTTGGGCTCCAGTTTGGAAACCTGACTTTAAAGGATACCCACTACATTTTCAATCCTCGATCGAGCTCAGGGTCCAGATCTGATTTATCCTCTGCCACAAGAAAGTGCTTTATATTTAATAAATATTGATCAAGTGAAATGATGTGTAGTAATAAAAAAGTCATATTGTTTAATGGTCCTATTTTGAACTTCTTACTGTCCACAAATTCACATAGGTTAATAAAATTTGTGTTAGGTATCTATCCTGTCACATTGTGATGTGAAGAACCTAACTGTGCCCAAATGGAAGGAAGCTAACAGAGTATTTTGATAGAAGGTTGGGGCTATCTGAATGACATTTCCTGGGGAGCTGGACACAAGGGGAAAGGAGCTGCAGCAAGTAGAGGTAAATCTGATCCTGTGCAATGTCACTCTGTTTAAACCTGATATGTGGTTCTCTGGGTTTATGAGTCATTCCAATTATTGCCACTGTGTGACATGTTGCCATTATAGCTCTCACTATATTCTTTCTAGAAAATCAATACAAATTGGATTTATGCAAGGCACAGAATCACACAATACACTTTGATAAAAGAATAAAGGAAAATGTTGGCATCTCCTTTTAATTAAGCACTTCGTTCACTTCCATCATGATACAAGAAAAATAATTATTTGCTTAGAGAAATACAATTGAGAGCAGTAATATTACAAGTGACTGAATATTAAATATATCTTGTCAAGTAGGACAAAAGGTATCATGGGCTTTTCCATTTATATTAATGCAATTCAGGAGACTTAATTCTCCTGTATGCTTTTGGATGTTAGATATAAATAATCCGAGATGTGAAAGGCAGAATGCTTTATCCTTTCCTTATTTTCTCTGGTGTAGTCTAGCATAGACAAAGGATCACCGGAGAAGGCTTTGGCCAAATTCAGTCAATTAAGTGCAAACCCTGATCTACAGCCTGATGTGTAACCAGTGTGTGAGGGGGTGGGGGACGTGGAAGGGGGTTGGGGAGAGGATGAGTTTGGAGGACTTGCTGCTAGGAATATTTTATCCATGGAGAACAAATTGAGTTAGTAAACTTGCTCTTCTTCTGCTTTGGTTTTGCTCCTCTCCATCATACTTTCTCTCCCTCTCAGACCTGCAGGTCTCTGAAGAATCGTAGTGCCATTGACCACTCCTCATTCTCCCTCTGGGTTGTAATCACATTTTATTATTCCTTATCTGTGCTCCAAGTCTAATGAGGTGATTGGATGAACTAATTCCTTCATTTCACACATAATTGTAGAGCTCCTAGTGTGTGCCAAGCACTGTGCTAGGAATTCAGTGGAGAACAAAACAGACACAGTTCTGTCCAGTAGGGTTTATTGAGTATATAGTGTCTTTATATCAAGGAGGAGGTGAGGGTAAGGAAAGATTTTTCTTTGAGATGGGAGATGACCACACTTCACTGTTGCTACTGCCGACATTGCCTCTTTCTTTCCCCCGACTCTATGCTAACTAAACACTCCTGTTTGATCCAGAAAAGACTGCTATGGCCATTATGGTAAAAAATGGTGGGAAGAGGGTGAGGACTGGGTAAGAAAGAAGGGGAGGATAAATTCATAACCACTGCTAACTCATTTCCTCTCCCCAGGTGTATTTTGGGCAACCTGATAATGCCCGTCTCTATGGCCATCAGAAGAGGGGGAGCTTGGAGGGAGGAAAGTGCAAGGGAGAGCAGGGAGGAATTCGCTGTTCCAACCTTTTGCTCTTCACTGCCAAATGTTTTCAGTGACTTCATGCCAACACATGAAGCTAACAACTATGCCCGTATGTTTATGATACGCATCTTTGTTTTCTTAAAAAAATATTGCTTAATTATTAAGCTAAGACAAGAATGCTGTGTAGAGTTTAGAAAATATGGTAAGGTTCAAAAAAGAAAAAATTCTCTTGTAAGCCCGCCATCTTGAGACCACCACTGTTAATATTTTGATGTTTTCATATAAACATATATTTATAAAACATGAACTTATACTCTCTGTTCAATATTTACTATGATTCTGCACCCTCCAGGTCATTAAGTATCGTTTATAGATACATCTTAATGGCTGCATGATTTTATCATTTTATTGTACCAGGATATTTGGTTGAACATTTAGGATGTTCATAGGACGCTGCCTTTATTTTGCTGTCTACATCTCTCTAATATGAACATCTTAGTCTGTAAATCTTTCTACAGTGTCAGAAAGACAAATACAGTCAACTATCATTGAGTTACTACTGCCAGAATATGCAACTGCTGGGTTTAGATGGTGCTTGAGCTCTCTCTAACTCCTGGGGCTAAAAAAAGTAAACAATTATCTCTTGCAACTTTTCTACTGCATTACTGGACTCATCTATTCCCTAGCATTGAAGGGGCTAGCCCATGAGCCAGGTAAATTTACTGACAGAGCCTCTGGCTCTTTCTGATTTCTTGCTGGCCTGAAGTAGATCTAAGCTGCTTCTCCGACGTTACAATCTCAATGTTAGAGCCTGCCCCCCACTGCTGCTCCTTCCTCGGGTCCATCCTTCTCTCCTGTGACAATTAGATCCATATCAAGGTCTCAGCTTCCTAGAGCATGTTCAGATTATCTGAAATCCTTTAGTTAAGAACTTCTGTGCCCAGTTGTAGATGTGATGAGTTGCATGCAGAGATCAAATCTGATTTATTGATAGGGAGATAAAATAATAATAACTCACCTTGAGTGCATATCATGTGTCAGGCACTTGAGTAAGTGATTTATATAAATCACAATGTAATCCTAGCAATAATCCTATGACGTGGTAATGTTATTACCCTCATTTGGCAGATAGAGAACCCAGGCAGGGAAGGGCTACATAGCTGGCTCTATGTCACCCCAATGGGCAGTGGTTAA
This sequence comes from Halichoerus grypus, assembly GCF_964656455.1. Taxonomy (NCBI): domain Eukaryota; kingdom Metazoa; phylum Chordata; class Mammalia; order Carnivora; family Phocidae; genus Halichoerus; species Halichoerus grypus. Next base: position 111,116,365 of record NC_135717.1, read on the forward strand.
ACCAGGATACAGCCTTAGTGGTCTGTCTCCTGAACCCTCACCCTTACTCATGATGCGTATCATAAACATACGGGCATAGTTGTTAGCTTAATTTCTTTTTCTTTTTAAGTTCCTGGGCTAACATAAAACCAGAAAGGTTTATAATTCTTACCTGAATTTTCAAACCAATTTTTAAATTTATTTCTAATGTTAGGTTTCTTTTGATTTTTATCAGGCAAAAAGCAAAGATGAGGATTTATAAACCTATAGAATCTTGGAGCTGGAGTAATCTCAGTGATGCCCTTGTCCTATCATTTAGCTGTATAGACTTAGGTTGTAATTTTAGACCTTGCCTGGTTGAGGTTGATTTAGATTTCAGTTCTGATCTCTATTCCAGTTGCCTGGTCTGTGGCAATGAGTCATCCACACCCAGTTTGTGAGATTGATATCTTCGTGTGCTTCTCTGGTGAATAGGGGGATCCTTCAGTTTCTATTTCTGCCCCTCCGGAATACTCTTATCATCAAGGACAGAACCTGTGATAGAACATAACTGTGAGACACACATTATTTGACAAAAATATTGCCTACATGCTGCCGTAGGACTCTTAGCACAGTGCTGTGATTATGGCTGTTATGAGAGACATCATTCTGCCTGAACATTTCTTTCTTTCTTTCTTTCTTTCTTTCTTTCTTTCTTTCTTTCTTTCTTTCTTTCTTTCTTTCTTTCTTTCTTTCTTTTTTAGTAATTAGCGACAGTGCTCTTTTTTGTGTATGCCTGCTCCGTCTGGTCTAGTCCGATTAAAGTTGATGGTGATTTTTGTGTCATCAGCCATCATATTTTTTGTTCCCTTTGTAGAACATCTCTTGCAGGGATGTTGAATACTTTTTTTTTTTACTTCTTTTTTAACTTGTCACCAAATTGTTACAGAGGTTAACAGCAAAGTTTTTCAGTGCCAACCTCACCTGAAAATTAATCACTGCCTAAACAAAAGGTTATTTTACCATGTTAATCTTTTTGGGCAGCTTTGTGTAACTTAGTTCATTAGTTAATTGGAAGCTACTTCTGATTTTATTTTTCAAGATAAATGCTTTATGGGCTCTAGACCTTTTCTTTGACATTTTTTCCTTTCTTTCCTTCTTTTTTTTTTTAAAGATCTTATGTATTTATTTGTTTGCTTGTTGAGCAGGGGGAGGGGCAGAGGAAGAGGGAGAGAGAATCTCAAGCATGGAGCCCATCTTGGGGCTTGATCCCACCACCCCGAGACCATGACCTGCGCCGAAACTAAGAATACAACACTCAACTGACTGAGCCACACAGGCGCCCCGTCTCTAGCCCTCTTTATTCTTTTCTTCTCTTGCTTTATGCTCTCTTTTGTTGACTTTACTAACTCTCAAGATTTCACTGATCAGCTCTGGGCTGGTGCAGGTGAGTTTATATCTCCAGGTTCATTATATCACTCATAATATTTCCATGTCTTCTAGGACCTCTCCTTTCCGATATTTCACTGAAACTCTAGATTCATTCTCAGAGTCCTTCCTCCATAGCATCCCTCCACCCCAGCAGTCAATCTCTGCCTCTTCCTCTTTTCTGTTGCTGCCATTACTATTGACCAGTTTCCTGAACATGAAACTGAAGCTATTCTCGACCTCTCCCTCCCTTATACTCAACAGGCTATCAGTTACCAAATTTTATAGATTTTTTTTTTTTTTTAAGATTTTATTTATTTATATGACAGAGAGAGAGACACAGCGAGAGAGGGAACACAAGCAGGGGGAGTAGGAGAGGGAGAAGCAGGCTTCCTGCGGAGCAGGGAGCCCGATGCGGGGCTCGATCCCAGGACCTGGAATCATGACCTGAGCCGAAGACAGACGCTTAATGACTGAGCCACCCAGGCGCCCCCAAATTTTATAGATTTTATCCTTTAAATGTCTTTGTGCCCCTTCCCCCCCTTTTTTTCATCATGTCAGTTTAAACCTAGACCATTTAAACCATTGTGCTATTTGAGCAGCATTTAAAGGTTCATTCTTTACAATGTAGATAACTTTGTGTAAGTTTCTTTTCTTTTGTTTTAAGATTTATTTATTTTAGAGAGAGAGACAGTGTGTGCGAGTGCATGAGTGGAGGGAGGGGCAGAGAGAAAGAGTCTTCAAGCAGACTCCCTCACTGAACATGGAGCTCCACACGGGACTGGATCCCACAACCCATGAGATCATGATCAAGAGTCAGACGCTCAACTGACTGAGCCACCCAGGTGCTCCCGTGTAAGTTTATTTTCTAAAGCATGATTCAGAGAGTGCCTCTTCTCTCTGCTAGGAAACCCAATTATTCACTGTGTTCAAAATTAAGTATAATACTTAGCCAGATATTTGAAATCTTCTATAGTCTGATTCCCTACTTTTCTGCTTTTTGTTCCTATACTCTGCTACCCATATCTTACACTTCAGTTACACTATTGATTTTTGTTAATTCTTGATCTATATTGTGTTTTCCACATCTACACTATTACTCATGTTGTCCTTCGTAACTGGAGTCTTTGGCTCCATTTATAATAAAACTGCCCATATTTTCATCTTTTAATAATAACTTTTTTGATTCTCTTAGAATGCTGTAATCTTTCCTTATTTGAACCCTATAGCATTTCCTGTTTTTTCTGTAGCATTTTTCTTATTGAGCTCTGTATTATTTACATTTGTTGGCTGGTCCATCTGTCTGTCTGTCTGTCTATCTATCTACCCATCCTTATCTACCTACCTCTAGCCTAGAAGCTTCAAAAATGTAGACACATGATTTCCTTTCTGATCGTTTTCCACCAGCACATACATGTACTCAGACAGAGAAGGTAATCAATAAAAATTTTAAATGAATGTGCTTTGCTCATTTTCCAGTGCTTGTTTTCCTTTACATATTGTTTCTTATATTAAAAAAATACCGTTTGGTGGAAAGAAAAAAAGATTTGGAATCTGACAGAGCTAAATTTATTTATTTATTATTATTTTTAAAGATTTTATTTATTTATTTGACAGAGAGATTCACAGTGAGAGAGGGAACACAAGCAGGGAGACTGGGAGAGGGAGAAGCAGGCTTCCCGCGGAGCAGGGAGCCTGATGCGGGGCTCGATCCCAGGACCCCAGGATCATGACCTGAGCCGAAGAGAGACGCTTAATGACTGAGCCACCCAGGCGCCCCTGACAGAGCTAAATTTAGATCCTTGATATCTGACTTAGTAGTTATGTGACTTTGGACAAACTATGTAACTCTCTGAGCTTCTACTTTCTCATCTACAAAATGAGGACAATCATACCTAGTGCTTACTGTGACATGTGAATGAGATTTTATGTGAAGGACTTTGGCAAAGATGAGGAGTCAGGAAAAGTTTTATTTTTTTTTTCCTTAGTTCTTTTTTCCATTCATTCTTCCTTTCTTCCCGCTGTTCTCATGTATTAAATTTCCTCTACGACTCGGGCGTTAATCATATTTTGTTTGAATGTTATTTACTTTTTGCTTCTGTGTATCTCATTTCCCCAACTAAATATCAAATTCTTTGAGAGGAGCAGTTCTTATGTTCACAACAGCAGTTAAAGTTAGGCTGTACCTAGAGAGTCACTTAACAAATACTCATTGAATGAATGAGTCCCACCTTTGTGCTTGGTTGCCGTTCTTTCCATTCACTGGCTTCCATATTGGCTGCATCTCCACCTCTACCTCTGTTTGGCTGCTTTCCTCTTGTTGTTACCAGTCCCCCAGATGCCTACTCTCATGCTCACCGTCACCTTTCTTCCTCAACTCTACTGTAGATAGTTCTAAATCTTTCTTTCTCCAGATTTCCAACACTAGAGCACCTCTTGTCAGCAGGACCAGAAAAAAGTGCAATAGAGTCTTTCTGTTGGATTTAACCAGTAAGCCAAATATGTCTCATAAACTTTGGTTTCTTTCAGCACATTTGCCTAGTCTCTCCTTTTCTTTGGTATTAGAGAGTAGTGTGCATGCAATGGATGCTCTTGATAAGAAGGGACATAAAGTTAGAGATTGGAACAGTAACTTAATTGTCTGTAAAAGTTAAATATGAATTCCAATGATTTCTAATTCTTTCTTGGAACTTAAGGATATTAGTATGTCCCTGATGCCTAATGCCTTCCTGATAGTGATAGAAAATAGTCCTACTGGATGTGAAATTAACATGCAGGCAAATCTAGTCCTTATTTGTGCTTTTGGTTTAATTATACTAAACGACATAAATGTGTGGTTTTGTAAGGCAAAGGCGTTACAACAGAGTGATAAATGTGGTGAATTTATGTTAGCTTGACATTCTCTTATTATTGTGTTCTACTTGGTCTAGAAATCACCTTTGTATTGATGTTTTCTTGGTCAGGCCATGCTAGTTTGTTAACTTTACCTTTGCCTCATTTCTTTGAATCTTTTTATTGTAACTTCAAACAATCTATGTAATTTGCGTGAGTATAAAAGTTGGGACACATGAAAGTGTCTGGATGGTCGTATTTTGTCTTTTTGTGGAATGTTCGGTTATTCTCATCACTGAGTCTTGGGAGGACCTATAAGAAGCACCTCTCTTCTCTGCACAAGCTCTACATAAATAAAGAAATGAGACAGAAATGATGTTTATGGAGACCAAAATATTATCTCTATTCTGAAAGACTATGTACTGGAGAATGTGGCTTGTATCTGCAGGCAAGGGAACTCCTTAGTACTAAAATCCACAATTAAGTGGCCTTCCTTAGACTCAGGCAAGACTGCTCTGACATATATACCTCCCCTGGAGGAGAAGAACAGAATTTGGGGTGCTCTCCAGGGGAGACTCGATCTCTAGTGAAAAAGTGCTAAACTACACATACCAATTTTCTTCTTCCATAATGATCAATCAAATAAGTCACTTTTCCCCTGCAAGTGGAGACAGGTTACGAATGACATAACTGATGGAGCATTCCCTACCTTCTGAAAGGAAACAACCTGGACTAGGGAATAGACATTTCCCCCAACAGTGTTAATCCTCTTGTGATAATCTGATGATTAGAAATATTGTATGATCAGTTATAATGGATTTATCCCAACATATTTAATACAAGGAATAGTTGAGATTTCAGTTAATGCTTTGTATTTAACAGCTATCTAAAAATTTTTTTTTCATGTATTTGTTGTGCAAGCTAGGGTGGCACCTGATCACACATTGGCAATCTTATAAATATGACACTGATCCCCAATGTGCCCCTGCAGTAGGTATCACTGTTTTTTCTTATGTGTTAATGATAAACCATAGTAGCATCTAGCCTGTTACAGTAATATTCTTCACCACCAACACTTCGTAAGTTATGACTTCCCTCCAGGCACTGGCAAATAACTATTTCTAAAACTGTACAAGAGACTAATTCAAATGGGATTATAATTGGAATGATTTTCCTACTAATCTCTCTGAAGTTGCTGGTTTGCCTACTTGATTAAATAAAAACATAATTTTTCTGTCATAATTTCAAGTTAGTATACTGTAAAAATAGTCAATTTCATTTTGCATAGTCATGTAACTGCATTGAGGACAGCCAGTTCTTTAAAAGTATTGAGGAATATACCAATATTCTAACCATAGATTTTTTGCGCTTTCATCACAGAAAAGTAAATGTCAGTAATATTCAACAGTGGTTAAGTCAGAGAGATACAGTTGTGATGTTTAGGATGGGAAAACAATTTACACTGTGTAAATATTAAATATTAAATTATAGCAATCGAGGGGCACCTGGGTGGCTCAGTTGGTTAAGTGTCTGTTGATTTCGGCTCAGGTCATGATCTCAGGGTTGTGAGATGGAGCCTCACCTCAGGCTCTGCGCTGGGCTAGGAGCTTGCTTAAGACTGTCTCTCTCCCTTTGCCCCTCCCCCACCTTTCTCTCTCTCTTTCTTCCTCTCAAATAAATAAATAAATGCCATTGAAGTTTAGGATAATGGCTATGTTATGTTATTCTTTAATGAAACACTTATAATACAGCCTATAAGACCATAACACTATATAAGTGTATTGCATTTATTTAATTTTTTTTTTTTTAAAGATTTTATTTATTTATTTGAGAGAGGGAGAGAGAGCGAGAGAGCGCACGCATGAGCAGGGGGAGGGGCAGAGGGAGAGGTAGAAGCAGACTCCTGCTGAGGGCTCCTGCTTAGGGCTCGATCCTAGGACCCCAGGATCACAACCTGAGCCGAAGGCAGATGCTTAACTGACTGAGTCACCCAGGCACCCTATAAGTGCTTTTAAATAACAACTAAATAAAATAGTGGAATTGGTAAGAGCAGGAATTCAAGCAAAAATGGTACTGTGGATTCTAATGGGTTGTATATTTTTATCTCTTTTCTGTAACTGCAGTTTGTTGGCTATCCGGAGTGTGGTGTGGTTCCTTATTTCTTTTGCTTGTTTATTCTTTCTATATCTGAGATAAGTTACAAATTTTAGTGGATTAAAACTCAGAAGCAATATTGTCTGCATGCTTACAGATGAAAGAACTCAAACATCTAAATTATGATGCACTGTTATTCATTTAGTTTGCATAGACACCAATCATCTAAAATAACTCCTGTATCTATTGTTTTATCAGTAATATGGGCGTCAAAACTCTGACTAAAATGATATAAAATATGGTGAAAAATATGACGCATTATGTGAATTATAGTAGAGATCAAAAGAAAATATCATTAGTAACATTTACTACACAAAGGTTGCCCTTTGAAATTATTCAACTATTTCAAGGCTTTCATGCTATGAAAGGTAATTTTCACAAAGGTTCTTTTGCTCTGTCATCATAATGTCAAATATTTATTAAAGTAAAGTAAGTATTTATACTGTGAATATTTTACTTTTATCTCTATTTTGTGGTCTCTGATCTTTTCTCATAAAATCATATATCATGTTAGATTTTGTTATTTCCATGACTCAAATTTTGAAGTGGCTCCTATTGGCTTTCAGAATAATTATAGAGCCTAGAGTTATTTATTGCTATTTAACAAATTATCCCAAAATTCAGAGGCTTAAAACAAGAATAAGTATTTGTGATCTCACAGTTGTTCTGGGTGAGAAATTTAGAAGCAGCTTAGGTAGTTCTGATTTGGGATCTCTCATGAGGTTAATGTCAATATATCAGGTAGGGCTACAGTCATGTGAAGACTTGATTAGAAGGTTCTCTTTCAAGATGGCTCTCTCAAATGGGATGGCAAGTTGGTGTTAGCTGTTCGCTGGAGCCCTCGATTCCTCACCATGTAGATTTTTCCATAGGGCAACTTAATTGCCCCGACATGACAGCTGATTTCCCCCAGAATGAGCAATTCAAGAGAGAGACCAAAGTGGAAACTGCAATGCCTTTCACAACCTGGCCCTTGGAAGTCACTCATTGTCACTTCAACCATATTTTATTGGTCATATAGACCAGTTGTAATTCATTGTGGGAGGATACTACACGTGGGATGACTAACAAAAGGTGAGACTCAGTGGGGACCATCTTGGAGATTGGCTACCATATTTTGTAAATGCTTGTTTTGGTTAAAAGTATTGAATTGAGTTAGAGGGCCACATTTATCTGCATAACCCAATGTCAGTGTTTCTTGGCATACCTATAATTTCTAGCCCTCTTTAAAATCTCAAACACTTGTTTCTTGTGGTCCCCAGAGGAATATCATACAGACTGATGAAGTAATCTGTTATATTCTATTGTAGCACCCTCTTTTTAAGTCCACTGCCACCGTTGGTGGGGGAGGGTGCTATTTAAGGCTGGTGTCTCAACACTGCTACAGCTTCAGGATTTCATCTACTCAAGGTTGAGATCCATGCCAATGGTAAGGTTTCCCAGTGCTTCCAAATTTGTAAGTTCTTAATCTGCTAAAAAAAAATAATGAATTCTATGAAATCATTCTTATTTCAGATTTGTTCTTATTTTCTTTTTCTTTTTTTTTTTTTTAAGATTTTATTTATTTATTTGACAGAGAGAGACAGAGAAAGAGGGAACACAAGCAAGGGGAGTAGGAGAGGGAGAAGCAGGCTTCCCGCTGAGCAGGGAGCCCGATGCGGGGCTCGATCCCAGGATCCTGAGATCATGACCTGAGCCGAAGGCAGACGCTTAACGACTGAGCCACCCAGGCGCCCCTGTTCTTATTTTCACCTAAAAGTGGAAAAAAGTCTTTTTTACACCTCTGAATGATGTATTTTATTCCTAAATACCCTAAGGGTATGTCCCTATGTCTCGTAAGGCTTAAGACCTGGATCCATGGGCTGAACTTCACCATAATATGTATCATCATGTACTTTAGATACAATACTGTTTTGCCTATTTTATTTTATACCCAGCCAGAATACCTCAAGAAAATAAATTATTGAAAATATTGGAAACTTTTTCTTTCAGTTCTTCAGACCTGTCTGAATCCCAGCTTTAGGCTCAAACCAGCCACCTGCCACGTATGCATAACACAGCACAGGTTAAACACATGTATCCCCAGTATTTTTATCAGCTATGTAAATAATAGGTGTTGAAAAGATAATGAAGTTAGAAAATTGTCAATCTATAGACTCATTAAATGTATGTTTATAAAGATATAGTATATCTAGAACTTGGTTTCATATATGTTAGATTTATTCAATGAAGCATGTCAAGGAACCTTTGTTACTTCAGTGGAGTAATTCAGTTCAAAATTGGCAGTGTGAATTTCTTTCTAAAACTCAGTAGAACCACCCAGGAAGCTTTAGTCTTTAAACACTTACTGGCATATCTCTCTCATTTATGGATAATTGTTTTTTTTCCAACATTTTACGTAAAGTGCTATATAACTTGATTCAATTCTCTTTTTCCCCACTTCCAATTAGATTGTTTCTTCTAAACTCTTCTTGTATAGAAATTCAGAAACTGCAGTGCTTAAGTTGTTCTGAGAAATATTTTCATAAGCTATGAAATTCAGGGTGAGAAAAAAATGAATCACATCTGAATTTCAGGTTCAAATTAACATAATTCTAGTACTTTTTAGTGTCTTCCTTTTTCTTCATTAGTCTAGTCAAAGATTTGTCTGCTTTATAAAAACAATTTTTCTACTTTGTTTATGGTCTGTATTTTATTTTTTGCCTTCAATTCATTTTTTTGCTCTTATCATCTTTGTTTTGCATTCTGTGAGTTTACTCTCTTTGTTCTTTTTCTTCTTAAGTTTGATATTTCCTTATATTCAGACTTTCTTTTGTAGTAGCAATGGAAGTAGCAAGCAATTTTTTTTTTTTTAGGTGGGGGAGGCTGATTGAATTTTGTTCATTTGTTTGTTCTTTCCTCTTTCTATCCCTCTTATACATCTCTATTTAATGTATAAGTCATGCATTCAATGGCCACTCTTTTAGTGGCTACGCTTGCAATTTCATTATGCATATTTAAAAATCTAGCAAGTCTCCAGCTAATCAGTGTCTTAATCACCTCCCAAATGATGAAAGTTCTTTAGAACATTTTAATTAGATCAACCTCTTCTTATATGGACTTGTTGTTCAGTATTCTAGTTCTTTTTTTTAACCCACAAAGTAGACATTGGCATTTTTATTATTTTATACAAATGATATTTGTTTAGATTTGATAATGCTGATCAGTTTCTTTTCTCACCATTCCTTTTTGTCTCAGGTATTTCTACAGAGGTAATTTCCGGAGTCAGTTTCATTTTCCTTGAAGTGCAACCTTTAGAAGATTTTTAAATAAAGATATATAGGGAATATACTCTCAATTTTTATGCTTTAAATTTTTTAAAAATCTTTCTGACAGTTGTCTTTTAAGTGGAATATTTAGTCCATTTTCACTTATTAATTATCAATATATTTGTGTTTAAATCTAGCAGTTTGTTATGTGATAGCTTTTGGTTTGCCTTATCTTTCCTAAGTTATTTTCTCCTCCTTTTTGCTTTCCTTTGGATAAATTAAATATTTTTTATATTTTATTTTTTCTCATTCTATTACTTTGTTAGTTATACTATTTTTATTCTTTCAGTGATTATCCTGGAAGGTAAAACACACATAATTGACTTACTAGAGTTTATCTTTAATTAATATTGACAACACTTTACAAGAACTTTACAGCTTTTAGGGTGCGTGGGTGGCTCAGATGGTTGAGCGTCTGCCTTCGGCTTGGGTCATGATCCCGGGGTCCTGGGATCGAGTCCTGCATCAGGCTCCTTGCTCAGCGGGGAGCCTGCTTCTCCCTCTGCCTCTCTTCTCTCTCTCTGTCTCTTATGAATGAATAAATAAAATCTTAAAAAAAAAAAAACTTTACAGCTTTTAACTCTATTTACCTCTTTCTATCTTTTGACCTACTTTTGTCATAAACTTAAATTCCACATGTGTTTTAAATCCTAAAAGATAGTCTTATTGTTATTTTAATATTAAGTAACTTTATGGGGGTATAATTGACATACTGCACATATTTAACTGTATAGTTTTATAAACTTTGACATATGTATCCATCCGTTGCCACAATCAAGATAAAAGTTTCTTTATGAGCTTTGGTAATCCCTTTCTCCCATCCCTTCACACCTTTAGGCAATTACTGTTCTATTTAATTTGCATTTTCTAGAAATTCATATAAATGGGATCACATAGTATGTACATATGTAACTGCTAGTAAATCTACGGTTATTAATTTCAGTTATTATTTTCAGACCTAGATATTCCAGTTGATTTTCAAGAATAGTTTCCAGTTCTTTGGTAAAATTCATAGTCTTCTCATCTATTTTCTGGACCATATTGATTATAGTTATTTTGACTTCCATGTCTTAGAACTCCAGTATGTACATCATCAATGAGTCTGTTTATATTGTCTTTTTTTTCTCTTGAATTTCACTGATTTTTCTTGTCTTGTTTCCTTAGCTTATTAGTCATTGCTTTAAATTCCTGGTCTGATAATTCTAATATCATTGCCATGTCAGGTTCCAGTGCTTACTTTGTCTCTTCAAATGGTGTTTTTTGTTTTCCTTTTAATATGCTTTGTGTTTTTTGATAACTGAACATGATGTACCAGGTAAAAGGAATGCTTTAGCAATGTGGTGGTGAGGTATGGGGGGAGAAGGAGTGTTCTATAGTCCTATGATTAGGTCTCAGTCTTTTAGTGAGACTCTACTTCTGGACTGTGAACTTCAAAAGTACTTACTCACCTCTCTGCCACTTTAATTGGAAGAGGATGGCTAGAGTAGGCTGACCTTTCATCCAGGTCAGAAGGCTCTGACAGATAACCTCAGCAGGTTGGGTTTGGTTTCTCCAGTGTTTACTATGGGATCCTGGTTGAGCTTTTAGAGGTAAAAATTACAAAAGCATGAGGCCTCTGCTATGGCTGTGTCTTCCTAGAGTTTTTAGCTTCTACACTGAGCCTCTAGCAATTTGTTTATTACAGTTCAAGTTTTCCTACCCCAGCACTGATTCTCAAGGCAGTTTTCATTTGTGAGTTTCTGCTCTGGTAAGCTCCTTCTATTTGCTGTCTGTCTATCCAATCTTGAGGGGCAGTAGTTTGCCCTGTGTCTTCACTTCTCTTACAGGTCCTAGGAGACTTGTTCATTTTAAAATCTGTTCAGCTTGGTACTTGTTGTTAGGATGAAGTAGTGATTTCCAAGCATCTTATATATGGAAGTGGAAACCTGTTATGAATTTTTAATATCTTTCTTTAGTAAGTTTAAAAATGGAATCTGAAGAGAAAATAGCCAGTTTGCGAGTACAAGAGACCAGTCTGCAAGAGTCAGAGAACTTATGGGAAACTATGAATGAAAACCAAGTTCATAGGAAGGAAGAGTCAAAGAGACCTGGATACATGAATGCAGATAATAGAAATACAAAAATTTTCACCTCTGGCCTGGTTTTGCTTTCCTAGCATTTATGGTTGTGGGAGGACCAGACCCACTTGTCCCCTCTACTCCATATATGATCAGGAGCTAGTGTTCAAGCCTTGTGGACAATCACCTTGTGATTGATTACAATTGCTTCAAACCATGGATCAGCCTACAGGGGATTAGTCTTGCCAATTCAATGTTTCCTTTTTAGATGGATTAATAGAATGCCTGAAATCAAATGAAAACTTACTTTATTTTAAGATTTTATTTTTATTTGACAGAGAGAGAGCGAGAAAGCACAAGTAGGGGGAGTAGCAGAGGGAGAGGGAGAAGCAGGCTCCCCGCAGAGCAGGAAGCCCGATGCGGGGTTCAGTCCCAAGACCTTGAGATCATAACCTGAGCCAAAGGCAGTCGCTTAACCAACTGAGCCACCCAGGCACCCCAAAAACTTATTTTAAAAGTATATTATTGTTTTTCAAAACTGATATCAATATAATAATGAAGACATAAAAATTTATTAATAGTGGTAATTACATTAATTTTTTAAAAATAGGGAGCTATATTTTCTATCCTGTTGCCCATTTTGAAATACAAAATTGTGATAACTACAACCTCTAACATTTCTGAACATATTTTATAAATTTTTACTTTTTTGATGGGTTTGGATCTTAAAAATGCTATTTAGGTTGATTTCACCCGTACAAGTCTAGAAGATATAGAACAAATTGATTTCATTAAAATTACAGGATATTATAATACTCAATATGTATATATATCATATATATCATATATGTATAATTTATATGTTTAAATTAAGTGTGCTGCTAAATCTTAGGCTACAAGCTAAGATGTAATGTTAATTTAGTAATTCTTTTTATTCAGTGGCTATTTTTTCCTTAACAGGAAAAGCAGTAGATAATAATAAATGAATACTTTGATTTCCTTTTGGGATCATACTTTTTCACATTGAGCAAATATAAGCAATTTAGGTCAGTTAATCCTAAGAATAGTCTAATGAAAAAGCCATATTATTACAGTAAAATATTTCAACTCTCTCAATAAAATGGAAGGTTTATTACTGTTTTTTCTGTGGAGAATTATTTATGTCAACATGTGTTTATTTAGTGGATATATACTTTACTTAAAGTTTGTAATATGTACACTTTTGAAGTTGACATTACACTCTAGGTCTGAAAACACCATCATTTATGCTGGGTATCTAACCAAAGTCTTCTTCTTATTATTATTATTTTAGAATCTCTTTTGAATTACACATTGTAATACGTATTTGTAGTATTTTATGGGATTATATTTCAATTCTCAATATTTGGTTTTCTGTCAAATTCAGTGACTAACAAACATTTTGTGTGTAAGCTCCTACTCCTAATGTGAAGAAAAACCATCTATTCAATGTTTTTTAAATTCTCTTTGTACACTGAAATAGCAAGACTTGATCTGAATATTAATAGAATGGCGCTCTTAGGGTACAAAATTTTATGATCTTGTACTTTATGTAATGCTACATTTGTCTTAACTAGAACATCCTTTCTCCCTAATGATATTCTGCTGTGTTTTCTTAGATAATTTTCTTTGTTAATGTCCCATCCATGGACTGTTTCATTTTAGTTATTTTTATTCTGTTGCCATTTTTCAATTAGTAAATCTTAAAAAAAATCATATCATGTCATGTTCCTATAAACTAGAAATTAACACAAATCACCTGTGAATACTTTGTATACTTATTTTAGTCTGATTGGAAGTGAAGTTCAATTAATATTGAAATGCTCTGATCCAATTTTATTCTCTTATTCTAGACATAAGAAATAGGATTTACATTATTGTCAAATGTTCCCATATAAAGTGTTAAATATTAAGTTGGCCTTTAAGGAATTTTATCAGTGTGTTACTTTAGCTTCATTTTATACATGAGAGGGGCATACAATGACAGATAAAACATAAGGAGGAACATTTCCTCTTTTTCTCTCAGTAGGTAAGGATTTCTCTTTTTAATTTGAAGTATTTTGAGTTAGCAGACTACAGTAATCTCTCACTGACTAAACAAATCCTACAACCCTAGAGTTGTACGGGATCTTAAAAATCATGTAATCCAACCCTTTAAACTATACCTGGCTAGTGGCCATTCCTTCTTATCTGCACTGAAGGGAACTTATTATTTCCTGAAAGAGTACGTCCTATAAACTCTTTCTGACTATGACTCTAATATATGAAATATTTAACAATGAAGATAACTACCTGGAAGAGATCATCTCTGACCTGCATGTTAAGGCCCACAGGAAATGCAGGAGGAGAGTGAGCAGGTGACTCAGTCTGAAGCTTGGGAGGAAAAGTTTATGCTGGAGATATTGGATATTAAACCCATAACAGTGGATGAGATCATGTAGTGATACGAGAAAGGTGAAAACTGAGGACAGACCATGGGGAACATCATCATTTATGGGACAAGTAGAGGAGATGCCCAAAAAGGTGACTGAGAATAATCAGGAAAGTAGAAAAAGAATGAGGAGTATTTGGTGTTTGAGAAGCCAGGGAAGTTACTGTCAAAAAGGACAAGCGTGAACAACTACTCTGTCAGATGCAAAAGAGATGTCCTGTAAATTAAAGGGCAGTATATTTCTACAGGATTTGGCATTGTGGGAGTCTTTAACATTTGCCAGAACGATTTCAGTAGAATGTTTGCATTGCAAGTAAGATCTCAGGGAGTGGGCATGATGCATATCACTTTTTCTCAAAATCTGGACAAGGGAAGAAGAATGGATGACAGTTCAAGGACATGGGGTCAAGAAAGCATTGCTTTTAGGATGGACTTAAGAGTCTTTAGAGGCAGAGGGAAGAGAACCAGGAAAGAGAGAGAGAAATTTGAAATACAAAGGAGAGAAAAGAAGGCTGATGGGCCAAGGACCCAAGAGAGGGGAGGGTATGGTTTTAAGAAGGTACATGTGGGTCCTTTGGTGGGATGAGCACTGCATTCTCTGAGAAACAAGGGAAGGAAGTGGGGATAGATAAGCGGATGCATGTGAGTGGGCAGGAAGTTGAAGGAAATCATGTTTGGTGGCAGCGATATTTCCTTGTGGTTGGGCCAAGGTCATAGTCTGAGAGTGAAAGAGGCTTAGTAGGAGCTTTGAGGTAAAATGTGAAATGGATGCTGAGGAGAATGGGAAAGAGATTGACGAGTACAAGGAAAACTATTAATATGCAGGACTGCAGTAGCTGCTGAAATTGGGGATCATGATTATGTAGTGGCTTATTAATCTACTCGTGTAACTTTTTTTCACAGCAGTTTACCGAAATCAGAGAAAGCAAACTGTAGTGTTGAATCAGAGTTGGGGTTTTGCAGGGCAAACATAAGGCAGGTATGGGGTGCACAGTAAATAAGGGTGTTGAGGAAAAGAATTTTGATAAGGAAACAAGTTTCATGCTATATAGAGCTCAGGAGGTGGCTAATAGATGGGGAGAAAACATGGAGGAGGTGAAGGTCAAAGAACCTGGTGGGTTCCATACGGCAAAGAGGGTGGGTGTAATTGCCAGATCTGCAAAGATGCGGGATTTTAGCCATACGGTGGAATATCTTTTTTGTTCATTTGTACACTGCTGCTCTATATTGTATTGCGTCCCTTCATTGTTGGCAGTTGGACAACTATGTATCTAAGACATGCTATGTGCCAGGGCCATGGTGATACCAGTGGGGAGAAGACAGCAATGGTCCTCACTGTGTTGCAGTTTATGGATGGATGTGGCACACACAAGTAGACAATAAATTATACAAAGTCTTGGGCCTTAGGTGTTCTGAGGTGGAGCTGTGTGAGCTGTGTGAGCTTGCCAACAAGATATATTTCCCCCCATATTTTACTTATAGAATTTTTGTTTTGGAAAATGTGTGCCCTTTCTTGTGAGCAGGTCTTAATTCTCCTTCTAGAATCTGTCCATCAGAATTTAATGCAGTTATTTTACCATATATTCTGCTGAGTACTTGGGATATAAAGACTAAGAAATAGATTCCATGTGGGTCATTTTAAGCCCCCCTACCCTTTTTTTTTCCTTCTCTGGGCCTTTGATCCATTGGTCATCTTCTGTCTGGTAAGGTAATGTTAGCTTCAGTAATAAAAATCTCCAAAA
Source organism: Halichoerus grypus (assembly GCF_964656455.1). Taxonomy (NCBI): domain Eukaryota; kingdom Metazoa; phylum Chordata; class Mammalia; order Carnivora; family Phocidae; genus Halichoerus; species Halichoerus grypus. The sequence goes on from NC_135717.1 coordinate 111,132,293, forward strand.
TATATAATGAGTGCATCTCAATTGAATTTCTCACTCATATAAAGCCAAAACTTGGCAGGTACCTTTGATCTAAGCAGTGATTCAAGGACCAGGGATCTTCCATCCCATGGTTCTGCTGTTTTCAACAATGTTTGCCATACTTGATTTACATTTGTGGATCAATGTAGTACTAGGTAATTAACTTAATCTGGCTCTAGGAGTGTAACATGTGACATAGGCTTAGCTAATCATTGCTACTGGTGATTGGTTCAGTACCCAAACAAGCTCAATGAGAGTGAGTCACCTAACTTTCTTTAGAAATAGTGGGGCAGAAGCATTATGTTTTCCTCCCTGGACAAAAATGAAGGCACATTACTCAGGATTTCTACAGTCATCTTGGGACTACAAAGGGTATGTATGAACATGTTGGAGGAGCTGGCTACGGTGGAAAACTATTAATGTACAGGACTGCAGTAGCTGCTGAAATTGGGGATCATGATTATGTAGTGGCTTATTAATCTACTCGTGTAACTTTTTTTCACAGCAGTTTACTGAAATCAGAGAAAGCAAACTGTAGTGTTGAATCAGAGTTGGGGTTTTACAGGGCAAGCATAAGGCAGGTATAGGATGCACAGGAAATAAGGGTGTTGGGGAAAAGAAGTTTGATAAGGAAACAAGTTTCATGAAACAAGTTTCATTTCTTCACCTTGAAGAAATCAAGCTGGGAAATGGAGATAAATCAAGCCTTGTTTGAGTGCTGGATCAAGCCTTGCTTGAAGTCATTTCATTTCTTTAGTTAAACTAAATCTATACTATTTTCTGAACATATATGTTAAGGAGAAAATTATGTTTTTTTTTAGGGAATAAACATGTTTGTTAGAAAATATGAGAAGCCAATAAATAAAAGACTCCTTATAATTTAAGCTGGTTTTTAGTTTTTTCTTTTCTTTTCCCTTCCCCTCCTCCCTCCGCACCCCACCCTTCCCCTCCCCTCCCCTCCGCTCCTTCCTTCCTTTTTTCCTTCCTTCCTTCCTTGCTTCCTTCCTTCCTTCCTTCCTTCCTTCCTTTTCTGTTACTGGCAACAGAGAACATTCTTACTGCTATGTGGAATGCCTGCTATTCCAACTTTGACTACAACCAGCTTTTGACCTCAACAAATTAAAAAATTTTAATTTGCTGTAGATTACATGTTTGTCTTACATATATATCCATTATGTACATGGAAATATACATTGTGTATATGGCTGGCTACATCATATATAGGAGAGTTTGGAGCAGGAGGCTTAATGGATAGTGGTATGTATTCAGTTTGAAGTCCTCTTGAGGAAAGTGCCACCTTCATTTGTCCTTTTATATTTCCTGGTCAGGGTCTTATGTGTAATGCCACAGTTTTTCCTCTATATTATATAAATCTTGCTCTGATTCCTGCTCACCAAGGCGAGCAGAGAGTACAATACTGGTAATTTTTCACCTTATCTTTTTTATCACTAAAATTTAAAATAGTCCTAAGGCTACAGGGGTCCTGGAAACAAATCCCTCAATCTGTATTTACCTGTTCCCTGATTCTTCTAATGCTGCTTGGGTGATGGTCTTCGGCCCCCTCTTTGGCGCTATGGTACTGTTTAAGACGATGTTGGTTTGCAACCTTGGGAATTTCTCAGGTAAAATCTGACACTGGCCCCCACCCATAGAGGGCAAGGAGAGACCGAAGAAAGAGTCAGGCACCTCCCGGTTGGGAGGTGGTGGTTTTAATAAGCAAGAGAACATATATGAGGCTTGCCTTCGGTGGCCATAAGACAAGTAGATCTTTGCACTTGCCCACTACAATCTTAAAATTCGTATAGAGGTCTCAACGGAGTTCAGTCACTTATACCATCTGGACAGTTGCAACAACTCATTGCTCTCTCAATACTGCATTGTTAAAAACAGCTCCCATGGTGGGAGTGGTGGGTAGAACGAGCATTCCAATAACAGGGGAAGGGGTCAGGAGCCTCCGATTGCCTAGGTCTGGCTTGAGGGCCACCTGATCATCATGTCCTCTCGATGATATCCTCCAACAGTTGTCTGGGTCCTGCCCAGGTTGTGTTCCTAATGGAGGTTGGTGGCTGCCCTACTGGCCTTATGCCCTAGGGGCTAACTCAGTCTCCTTACCTGACTTTCAGTGCCATGACCCTTGATATTGGCTTTCGCCACCATCCATTAAATCAAATCCAAATGATGTTCTGCCACCTTGGAGGCCTAAATCTTCGTATCCTCCATGAACCTAGAAGCCCTTGCTCTATCGAATCCCTTGCTTTAACAAATTCCCAGGAGTAGGGCTACCCCCGTCTCTTGCGTGGAAGTACAGACTCTTCTTCTTTGCCTCTGAGATTGCTTAGTTTATTTCTTTGTTCAAGGCTTCCTTGTGAGAACCGCACTTGAACAAAAGGTACCCAGAACACAGGATAAAAGTCTGGTTGTGAGGTAGAAAGGAAATATTCCTTTTTATTTTGCCGATGAGAACACAGCAGCAAAAATCCCCCCAAGAAACCAAGCAGTTTCTCCATACTTCTCCCTATTACACTTGCCTCTTTTTATTTTCCACTACATATGCGGGGTCATCATATATTTTTAAATATGCTTTTAGATCATTAATCTTGCTAGAATTTTATAACATCTTACTGGCCTTAAACCCACTGTATTTCCAGGAAAGATTCTGAGGTTTTAGGGTATTTCAGTTGACTTTAACCAGCATTTGTAACAGCCAGTCCTTGTGTCTTCCAACACCTCTATAGGCTTGTGTACCATCTTAATGCTTCTGCTTGTTCTAAGATTCATTTTCCAATTACCTTGACCTTATCAAAGGTGATGGTCCATACAGTCCAAGACAAATTTTATTAATATAAATATACACTCATATTCATAAATATATCTATGGTTAAAATAAAAGTCACTTATGACCTTGTCGGGAATGTACCCACCTTCTCAGTGATGCCCTTTTACTCTTGTTGACCTATAGGACTGTCTTCACTCAGTTTTTTACTGAAACTCCTCTAAAGGAAAGTGTGATAAAATTTTGAATTCTGTGATCTACAGAGAAGGTGGCATATAATTTATTACCCAAACCAGTACACTTAAGAAATGAAGGGGGCATTCTGAATAATTATGTCAGGACAACAGTTATAAGCCACTGTTGTCCCAGGCAGACCAAATATATGGTCATATTATAGGGCAGAGACAACACATTTTCGTGTGAACATCCTCAGGTAACACTGAGGTTCCTGATCTGATTAGCTTGATGAGAAGTCGCTTACGCCAGCAGCCAACTGATGGCAATCTATGCATATGTGTTTCTAGCAATAGGATGGACACCCAGTGAGTTAACCTTGAAGTAACTTATGGGGAATTTTTTAATGTGATTTGACTGAACATTGGAGCCACACCAGTGGTGTCCTTCATATATTGCAACACTTTTATTATGCGTCACAAGTGAATTTCAGGCCATGTTAACCTGCCATTTTGTTCTAATGACTCTAATGACTGAAATTAGTGCCAGACAATGAGCTTGGCAATGACAGCATAAATGGTACTGTCACATTTCCCTTTTTACTAACTTTGTGTTATTTCAGCCAGTGCACAGTTAATCTACTATGTTTTATTTGCAAAGCACTCTTCAATCGCCAGCATTATGATTTGACTTTTAAAGTGCATCCATTAGTAATTTTTTTGACATATGCATATGTTAAGAAGGAAATTCACATTTAAATTTTCAAGGAACTCTAATTGCTGGTCTTTGCTGTTCTTCAGTCTACACTGCTGAACTAAATAATCTTAGTTTGAAGCTGAAAGGACTTGAAGCTAAGGGAACCTTGAACAAAGAGAGCCCATGAGCCTGAGATAAGATCACATTTTCATTAATCACCCAAATAATGATGGACTTCAAACACCTTTCTACCTTGCTCTCAGCTGTATCTCTAGTACCTAGAACCATGGCTGACATGTCATCAGAACACATTCAATATTTTGCTCAACAAATGAATAATATTCTTTACAGTTTGCTTTATGATATTTATGGCATGAGTGTTTTACTTTCAAGCATTCTGTGCTTAATATCTATTTATCATATTCCTGACAACGTATTGTGTGGAGACTTGCAGATCTCTGGTTTTCCATAACTATTGATTCAGTTAATCAGCAAGTTCTGTGAAGTTGTAATTTGCTCTGCTAGTATTGTTTGCTTCAGTAGAGAGTTTTCCATGTTCTTCTTCCCTTGACTTTCAGATTTGCCCTTTGCGTCTCTTGCACAGGCCAAGAAACCAGATGATGTAACCAAATCTTCTTTTTTTTGCTCTATTTAAAGTTTTGGCTAGCGTAATGTTTCTGGTTTCCAAATGAAACCTAAAGTGCTATTTTAATAAAAGTGAGGTACAAGAAAATCTTAGTAATTAAATCTTAAAAGATTTTTTCCTATCCTCAGTAACCTACATGAGAGCTACTGTCTATCCCTAGAGAGACAATTTCCAGATGGAAATATGTATATCTTTTTCATAGCCTTGACATATCACGAATAAAAAGGGAATATTTTCTCTGGTGAGAAATTCTATTATAGGATTTAAGGCCTACTTTATTTTAATTGTAGTTTATATGTATGTATCATCTCCCTTATCATTATTTAGATAACTTTCTCAGGAATGGAAATAAGCCTAGTAGACAAAGTTGATCTTAGGAGAAGCCAGGGTGACCTACGTTCATTTGTTTCTTACTCCCATGGTTTGTCATCTCTCTCAATTTTCAGGATAGTAATGCTCTCATTTCTCTTCTCTACTGAAATGTTTCTGTATTAATTCTGATATTAGTAATGTTTTTTTAGTATTCATCTATACATGTTTTCCCTCCTTGAAATATTTGCATTTTAAATTCTTTCTTATCTTACCATTTATCTATGTAAATGGAATTTTAGGCATCAGGGTGGAAATATCCTTTTGCTGGGAGCCACACCAAGCTCCGTAACACATGTACATCCTGCCCCCTCCCACCCCCCCCATCTGACCCCTTCAACCCACACACACTTATGCACAGGCCTGTATGCAAGTGTGGATGTTTTAGCTGAGAGTGAGGGTATGTCGTCTGGATCTTATGGCAGACACCATATTTTTCCTTTTAAGTTTTCATATACCTTCAACAATTGGATCTGCCTCAGTTTTGTTGTCTGGTCAGTACTGGGGGTGGGCTTATGGAAGCAAAAGGGAATTATGTGGAACTTACACAATGTCTCTACCATTTGCCCGAAGTAGCTTCAGTATACAGGAAACCAAAGACACATTAGTGAAATAGAAAAGAGGTGTCAGCGCTCTAATTCCTCTTGTTTTCAGGGCAGCATCATGAACGATCTCTGAACTATCCTCGAGTCTCATGTTAGTATTATTTGCTCCAGGATGATACGGGGACTGTCTTGAACTTCATCTGTGATCATTTATTGACCAAAGACAGAAAGGACATTAGTAGAGTGGTTTGACCCATAAGGCAATTCTATGGCAAAGATCTCAGAAAATAGTGAGATAAGAGATTCAGTAAAAGAAAGCAAAGCTGTGTGAATTGTGAGTCATGATGGACACTGATTTCTCATAATATCTTATATTGCAGGTCAGTTGCTCCGGTTAAAAATGTTTCGAGAGGATCATGGGTCATGGATGACAATGTTCTTCAGCACAATTCTGTTTCTCTTCATATTTTCTCACATATACAACACGATTCTTCTAATGGATGGGAACATGGGGTAGGTTATCTTTCCCCTTTCTACTGTGGTGAGTGTTATGTTTGAAACTCTTAAAAATTCAAAGGGAATTTTTTAGTTCATAGTAGCCTAACTCTTCACAAATATTCTACTGTAAATAAAGATAATCTGTGCATTTTTCGTACTTAAAGCATTTAGACTCTTTTCTCCAAGGAGCTTATAGCGTTCTGCGATACTTGTGTTCTTTCTACTTGAGGACTTCTCTGCGGGGTAGTTTGAGGGCAGGTAATAATTGCAGTAAAACCACAGAGAGTATGAGAATCCGGAAATCTTACTGACTTGTTTATCTCACAGTTAGTAAAGCTGGGATAAGATGAAGGTCTCCAGATTTGCAGTTTCATTGCTCTGCAATGCCTGGTTAAATAAAAGTATCTGATACTGGTGGCATTTTTTTTTTTTTAACTCTCTTGATAGTTCCAACAGAGAGACCTTTGTTATAAATGGGCCATTTTAAAAGTGGGCCACCCTGTATTAAATGCAGGGTTGTGATCTATACTTATCAAATCACTGATCAAATCACTGTGGCATAAAGAGGTGCTAACTAGGAGATTGTAGGGGTTTTTTTGTTATTATTATTATTTTTTTTTTTGGTAACTTTCTTCAATTCTTGATTTGCTCTTGGTAAGTTTTAAGAACAGAATACAAGGAGAATGGCTTAGCTTATAGCACTAAGAATTAGATTCCTGACAAGAATAAACCACTTTAGATATTGTTGTATACTGACATAGTTCCTAAGGAATGCTTCCATCTATTCTGCCCAGTAGATTGGAAAGCTAGGTGATATCGTTTTCTTCTAAATGTAGGCTAGGCAAGATTGTCGACCAGTTCTGGAAAGCAATTGTTTTGATGTTATGTATAGATTCTAGCCAGCACTGTTCACTGCTAAGAGGGATAGCTCAATTAAAATTTTATTGTTTTTCCCTCACCATTAAAGAAAATGAATAGTAAAGGGATAAATTCAGGCATGTGATATTTAGATCAAATGTTCAGGCTTTAAGAAGTTACTGACAAGCTTGGGGTGCCTGGGTGGCTCAGTCATTAAGCATCTGCCTTCGGCTCAGGTCATGATCTCAGGGTCCTGGGATCGAGCCCCACGTCGGGTTCCCTGCTCAGCGGAGAGCCTGCTTCTCTCTCTCCCTCTGCCTGCCACTCTGCCTACTTGTACTCTCTATCTCTCTGTCAAATAAATAAAAAAATCTTAAAAAAAAAAAAAAGAAGTTACTGACAAGCTTTGTTTGTGATTATTTCTTGGGTTTCAAATAATGCCCTTTCCTGGGTCTCTTTTTAAATGGTGGCGTTCCAGACTCTAACTCGGGCCCGTCAGGAGAAGCCTCAGCCTTAGCGCATGCCTGTATTAATGCAATGGCTAACGGTCCTCTTGGAATTACCCAACACAACCAGAAGTCTGTCAGAGAGGTGTTGTGCACACAGCACTGGGGCCAGAAGAGGAAGGGAGCCATAAAAAACTTACATTTTTTTAAGCACTTGCTGAAGATAATATGTCAAAATAGTATATATAGCTTCTGTTTGGAAGTTGATTTCCTCTCTAATTCTTTTTTTATTCTTTTTATTTTATGGAGCTACTGAGGTCTTTGCTAACCGGAAGTTATTTATTCTGAGGAAAGAAGCAGATTTAAAAGTAATAAACTAAATGCAATAATAGGTCATCCCTGGCACACTGTAGAGCACTCAATAGCTAATAATAAAACCAATCTTACAGAGGGTTAACAGTTCTTAAGCACTCAGTACCAGTACTCAGTTAAACCTCACAATGACCCTGTGCAATAGGTGTTTTTATTATCTCCATTTTACAGATCAGGAAACTGAGGACCAGGGATGTCCTGTCACTTGTCTAAAGTTACATTATAATTCAGTCTCTACTTTAGACGTTAAACAAGGAGTTGAGCGATTAAGTAGTGAATTCTGGTAATACCTCCTGCTGTCAGGCTGGTACAGAGTTGATTGCTGATTGATTCTGATGCTCAATCACTGTAAGTCTATTAGTCTTTCTTTGTATTTTTATCTTTCAAGCTGTGTTTGAAAATTGAAAGAAGTAGGCGGTATATGCAGGAAATAAGAATTTATGGGTGTCTGTCTTAACTAAAATTGAAAGTGATTCTTTTTTATTTTCAGACTAAATACAGTATTCCATATTCTGACTAACTCTTGAACTCTTCACCAATATGCCTCATCCTTGTTCAGAAGGACATTTTCATGGGGTCACTTTTTAATTTTTTTTTTTTAATCCAAAGCAAGGGACAAGTGGTTTAGTTTTGCTAATAAAAAATTAAATTACTATTTATAAAAGACATATTACCAACTTTAATTACACATGCCATTTGAACTAGTGAGTACTTTAAGGTTGGAATGTAAATTGGAGGAAAATCAGGTGGTAGGGAAAATGAATACAACTGTGCTTTTGGGGTTCTCTAGGAGACACCATGTTATCTGAAGCATTGCCTCATCCTTTGTAAGGCAGGGAATGATGGAGCCAGAGGCTGTGGAAAGAATAGGCATGTGGATATCATGATTGACTAGTTTCGTGACTGTGGATTGCTGGTGGTAGAGGGGAATCCTGGATTATTTACAATGAATTTGATTGGCATTGAGGATTCCAATGTGTCCTGGTTTGTGGCTCTTTTAGGATTTCAAAGAGAATTCCCTAGAATGATTTGCTTTTTTCCCCAATTTTAGGATTGGTTGTAAATTTAGGTTCAGCTAGAGTCCTTTGATCCCTCCTTATAGAGAACAAAAACCCTAGGTTTGTCTGAATGAACCTTAAGAGTTTTAGCCAGAACTGACTTGATAAGAGTCAAGTTGGCTGCTCCTGGTGTTCTCACTGGAGTGAGAAACATGAAACCATTTTCTTCCACAGTGATGGGACTTGCCTTGGTTAAAAATGATTCTAAATGACTCCCTCCACCCCCAGGTTTTTCTTTTTCTTTCTTTTTTTTTTTTCTCCCTGTTCAACTAGGTATCTTAAGGCCAATCTATTTAGAAATCTGTTTGGCAGAAATAAAGAGAGATGTGCTTCAGAGTCCATGGTGAGGTCTTTACTGACCCGAAACTGAGCAAGTCTAGGGCTGGGAAGAGTTTTTACCCTTTGTGACATCATCTTTCCGAAGAACTTCTTAGTCATGGAATTTTCACAGCATTCAGAGTGTAAAGCTCTAGTTTAGGAAGAGTTTGCCTGGCCTTCTCAAATATCTAAATTCCCCAAAGAATAATATGTATAATGTGTAAGGAATGAAATGGTAGGAAAGCAAAGCGTGCAGTCTCGTTATATTCGTAAAACGATTCTGAAAATAGCCACTTGATGGCAGCAGAGGGCATGTTTTCAGTGCGGATTGCCTGGACCTGTCAAAGGCAGGTTTTCTCTGAAGAGAATCTTGCTCCTTTTGAATTTCTGAAACTTGGGTTGAAATATTTGCCTTCCTAATTGTTAATGGACTTTTTGAATAAATCCACCTAGTGATCTTTATAATAAGCACTTATGATGTGCTTGGCCCCTTTTTATGTTCTTAAACAAGTTTAAATAATAGTATATATAAACACATATATGCACACATATATATCTATATGCTTATAGACTTATTCTGATATTACAAGGATAAATATTGTATTTAGCATGGAGGAGATCAGACACTTGACAAACATAAAATTTCTTCTGTGAACTGGAATAAGTTTCCAAAGAGTACATCTTACTTAGGGCAGAATATGAAGAAGCTGATGTTTTCTAGGGTTAATGATAAAGAACGTTTTATTTTTTCTAATATACAGCCTTTTCCAGAGAAGTGTTACAAATATTAATTAATACATCGATATGTGTTAGGTGTTGCAGAGACAAAAATTGAGAAATGAGACAAAGTGATTCAGGCAATTTTGAAAATAAGTATTAATATTCATATTCAGAACCTGGGAAAAAATGATGGTACAAATTAGGTGATGGGTGTAATGAAAATGGAATAGATTGTCTCTCTCTTCTGTTTTGTTTTAGTAAGTAAGAACTTATGTGGAGCACTCATTAAATGTCTGGGTGTGATGAACACACTCTGAGTATGCTATAAGGGTGATTGGCTTAGGGGAGGTGACAGGAGGGAATATTTAAAATAGACACTTTCCAGGGATGCCTGGGTGGCTCAGTCCATTAAGTATGTGCCTTCAGCTCACGTCATGATCCCAGGGTCCTGAGATCAAGTTCCGCATCAGGCTCCCTGCTCAGCGGGGAGTCTGCTTCTCCCTCTGCCTGCCGCTCTCCCTGCTTGTGCTCTCTCTCTCTGACAAATGAGTAAAATCTTTAAAAATAATAATAAAATAAAATAGACACTTTCTATGGGGCACCTGGATGGCTCCGTCAGTTAAGAGTCTGCCTTCCGCTCAGGTCATGATCCCAGGGTCCTGGGATCAACCCCTCCTTGGACTCCCTGCTTAGCTGAGAGTCTGCTTCTCTCTCTCTCTCTCCCCCCCCATCCCTCCCCCTGCTTGTGCTTTCTCCTTCTCTCTCTCAAATAAATAAAATCTTAAAAAAATAAAATATTCCCTACAATCTAAAATGCATGGCTTTTATGTACAGAGAGGGCAGCAATAGCAAGCAAGGACGAATAGGAAATATCAACAAGCAAGAGACTGGCATAGACTTGTCCATAGGCTGGAAGAAATTGTCCAGGCTCTAATGGTTCCTCAGGTGTGTGTGCACAGCTGCCCTAGATCTTACCCCCCATACTCTTACCTCATTTTGTAATGAATGACTGTTAATCTGGTCCATCCGTGCGTCCACGTGTTGTATCAGAAAAGACTCTGATTTATAGTTTCAGTTTCTGTTGCCAGAGGTATAGGTTCCAGCCCATTATTTCTCCCAAAGCTGAGTTACACTTTAATTGAAAAATTCAGGGTGGAATTTCACTCCAGGCAGTACTTTTTTCTTTCCTAAGTTCATTATTTTTAAAACCTGCACTAATGCTTTCAGATTCCTTACTCAAACTTTTTTTTTTTCTCTTTTTAGTCACTACTGATCTAGAAGTAGCAGCCCTGGTTCATCGTGTGTTTTTTTTGTTTTTTTGTTTTTTTCCCGTTAAGAGACATGGTTTTCACTTGCTACTGCTCTTCAAGTACAAAGTTGACCTGCTACCGTTGTTTACACTGGTAGCTACATGCTGAGGAAGGAATGTTTCTGTGTGTGTTTCTTTGATTTTAAAGGCGATTTAGAGGTGGGAAATGGCAAGAAAAAAAATCCAAATAGTCTTTAGTAATGTTAAACTATACAGTTTTTGTATGACCGAAACTAACCAAATTACAGGAAGCCTGCAAGTACTTGAGTCAATAGCTGAAAAGCTTGATTGGCTGCTAATACAAGGCTGAATGCAATTCTGCTGGAGTGGTGCTTTAAATAATTTGTTGGCTTCATTCTTAATTAGGCTAAACATTGACTTGCTTGTACGATTAATTCACAATAATAATACAATTAATTACTAAGGCTGGGAGTAAGGGGCCAGGCTGGTTGCTGAGAATGGGCTGGTGAGAAGAAAAGCTGGAAATGAATGGCTGAGTCTGGTCAAGGGCGCCGACTCAGTGGGGTGCTGGAGGGGGGGAGGCAGGTTTGGTGAGAGAGGGGGAGGGAGAGAAAGGGAAGGAGAATAGGAGGGGGAGGGTCAGGGCAGAGGAGACGGAGACTTATTCAGCCTGAAGCCCTATAGCTGTAGGGCCTAGTTGCTGCTTTTATTTTTTTATTTTTTAAAATTATTTTAATTCAATTAATTGACATATAATGTATTATTAGTTTCAGAGGTAGAGGTCTGTGATTCATCAGTCTTATATAATACCCAGTGCTCCTTACAACACATACCCTCCCCAGTGCCATCACCCAGTTACCCCATCCCTCTACCCCCATCCCCTCCAGCAACCCTTAGTTTATTTCCTATGATTAAGAGTCTCTTATGGTTTGTTTCCCTCTCTGGTTTCATCGTGTTTTAGTTTGCTGCTTTTAATACTATTGGTTTCACATTACTTGGTTTTGATAGTATAAACGTAAAATAGCACAGCCTACTCAAGTTATCACAAGTTTACTGTTAGTGTAGTCTGAATTGATGAAGTTTTAAAACATTAATGAAAAACGCAATCAATGTTGCATTATTATATGTCCAGAATTGACATTGTTTTGACACATTTAAGATGAGTGTGTTCCGTGAGCACTGTTTTTAGTTATTTATTCCAACTCCCTCATTACATAGCTTGATGTAGGAAGACGATGTTAGGGTTCGAAGCCGATGGCCAAGAAAGAATTTTTGAGACGTCTTTGGTGCAAAAAGGTGATTTTATTAAACCACGGGGACGGGACCCGTGGGCAGGAAGAGCTGCACTGGGGTCATGAGGAGTGGCCTGTTATATGCTTTCAACTTGTGAGGGGGTTAGGGATAGCGTAAGTCTCTAAGGAATTTTGGAAGCAAGGTTTCCAGGACCTTGAGCGGGCTAGCTATTGTTGGGAAAAGGTCATTTATTACTGTCTAATAAAACTTTAGTCATGAGACCCTGCAGATGTATATCGGTGGGCCATCTGCTTGGGGGATGATTGCCAACACGTATCTTGGGGGGTTTAGAGATAAAGGAAGTTTCCAAAGGAATTTTTATACGTTAAAGTAGATTTACAGGATTCTGGGGAGCGGGGGAGGTCAGGCTAGGATTGCCTTTTGCCCTTAGCAAAGTATTAACATCGAAGCAGTTGAGTCCCTAGAGGAATGCCACTCTGCCTATTTCAAGGACTTGTCGGTGGGCTCTAGGTAGTAAGGAAATTTAATAATTCTTCTCCTGCCTTTGTTTCCCACATCATAGCTTATCAGCTTGTTACAGGAGGAACCAATTCTGATCCAGGAATCAGAATACCTGGATTTTAGCCCCATCTTAGCCACTCACTGGCAAAAATAACTTGGAGAAGTTAGACTGTTTCTCATTTTTAAGATATGAGTTGTTGTTATAAGGTTGTTAGTAGATTTACTATTATCAGCCTCATCATCATTATTATTACTCTTAGGGAAATGCATGCTTCTAAGGTAGAGACACAAACTAACCTTAATCTTGGTTGCCATCGGCTTTGTTTTGTATGAAAGGCGAAATGATGTAATAGAAATAGCATGGACTTTCATCCTGACACTCTTTTGCGATGTGACCCTAGGTGAACTTCACTTTCTGAACCTCACTTCCACTGATGTAAAATGGGGATGTTAGTACTACTTTAGGGTTGCTGTGGCAATCACAGAAAAACAATGTGTGCTTAGCAGTTGGCATGGTGCCACCATATAATGAGCCCCCAGTAAGTGTTAGTTGCTTTTATAATAATAGAATATATATTTTAGTTTCTCAAGGACTTTAGCTCTCAATAAATATTAATTGTTGTAATAATAACAATAAGTACTTTGGTCAATATAATGAAATGAAATAATTTATGTTAATGATTATGATTCAACTATGATGATAATTATCAATTTTATGCAAAATGCCCCAATAAATGCCTAGCACCAGTAGGCCTTCAATAAATGTTAATTTCTTATGCCATAATATATCATAATCTTAAATATACTTGAATTACAGAGTCAAATTAATATATGGAATACACAGCACCCAGTTCAAAGTCTATGAATGCATCTTTATGAATATACATAAACTGTTCCTGATTTTATTTTTCATCAACGAAAAGCAAATATAGAGAGCAAATATATTTCATTAGGATTCAGAGGAGGAAATCAAACATAATATTAAGTTACCAAATGATTATCTGCTAAGTTTGACTTTTTTTGAAAAGAGGGAACATTTGGTGGAATTAGGGATAATATCATGGGAATTAATGATGTGGTGGTCATGCCTGTGTCCTTGTGTGTGAGTATCCATTACTAGAGACTATGTAATAATGAACATTTTAAATTTCTATCTCGATTCCTTTCTCCCAGTGGTGAATGTGTAGGAAATAATTACTTTCCAGGCATGAAAATGTGTATTGATAGCCTGAGGCTTAAGGTTTATCATAAGTTATATAGTTTAATGTAATAAATTAATAAGAGAGACCCAGCGTGAGCAGAGAAAGCAACCTTTCTGTGATAAGTCATCCTCTTTGCAACCCATATTAAGCCCATCGTTATTCTTGAGGGATTGTTGAAAACCAGTAAATAGACTTCTGTGAATGAAATCCTTCATCATTCAAATGGTTCCCTGTCAAGCGAGCATCACTTGCAGCACAGTTGTGAACCTTACTCCAGCTGCTCAGTCAGGAATGTCCACAACTTCTTCTACTCTTGCGTTAAAGGCAGGAGGATAATGCCTTTTTGGGGGGTAGAGATAAGGGACTTGCTTGTGTTTTCGTCAAGGAGAGAATCACATTGGAAGGTTAACTTTCTTTCTTTTTTTTTTTTTAAGATTATTTATTTATTTATTTGAGAGAGAGTGAGAGCGAGAGAGATCACAGAGGGAAAGGGAGAAGCAGGCTCCCTGCTGAGCAGGGAGCATGATGTGGGGCTTGATCCCAGGACCCTGAGATCCCAGGGCCCTTTTTCCCAGCCTCCTAAATCTTGTGTACAATGTGAGGGAATTTATGGACTCCATGTTAAAAGCTACTGAAGTTGGTATCTCAGAATTAGAATACAAAACAGGAGGCTCCAATGGTAAGATCTTTTTTTTTCTTTTTTTTTTTCAAGATTTTATTTATTTATTTGAGAGAGAGAGAATGAGAGACAGCGAGCACGAGACGGAAGAGGGTCAGAGGGAGAAGCAGACCCCCAGCCGAGCAGGGAGCCCAATGTGGGACTCGATCCCGGGACTCCAGGATCATGACCCGAGCCGAAGGCAGTTGCTTAAGCACTGAGCCACCCAGGCGCCCCTCCAACAGTAAGATCTTAAAACTAAGATACGTCAGTCAGGATAGGTTAGAGTCTGCTTTGTAACAAATCCAAAAATTTCAATGGCTTAAGACAACAAAAGTTATTTTTTGGTCACACTACATTTCATTGTGAGTCAGCTGGAGGGCTTTGCTTCATCCTCCTCCTTCTGAGACCATGATTGAAATAGTAGCTACGTTATAATGTTGCTAGTTGCTCCCTAGGTCTCAGGGAAGTAATTCAACATTCTGCCTGGAAGTGATGTAACTTCTGCTCACAACTTTGATGAGAACTACTTATTTGGCCCCAACCAAGCACAAGAGGGCTGGGAACAGCAGTCATCCCATGTACCTGGAATAACACCACTGACTACCACATGTGACCACTCCTACCTCAACTAGGAAGTGTCTTTCTTCCTACGAATGGGATATATAAAATGATTTTTACAAAATCACTGTAACTATGATCTGACAGAAAAGGAATGCATGAATCTCACATGAAAATCTAATTCATATTCAGTTGTATATTGTGATGATATCAGATGGCCAATCAGGTCATTAAATGTGCAATAATTGATCAGAGGAGAAATCTATTTGCTAGTAGGAAGGAACGGTTTCAAGGTATCATTGGGTCAATTGGTAGCTAGCATGCACTGGTTCAGTTCTTGTGTACCTCTAGTATACATTTGGATTTGGTGAATACATCCATGCTGATTGGTGTTTCTCATGCCATGTCTGTTTGCAACACTTTGAATGTCATCCCTGATTATTGGAAATAAATGAGTTGAGTTAGTGAATTTAGGAGAAAAGACATAGGACAGTGGGGCCTTATGAAGATAGGGGTAAATGTATAATAAGCCAGAGGAATTATGAAATGTTTTGCCTTCTTCTGTCTACAGAATTAAGGTAAGTCAAGAACACATTTGGAATTTGATCAATTAGAATAGAGGATCCAACTGAGGCTGAACTTATGCACGCCTCCTGGTTGCCCTGGCAACAGGCCCCCTTTCCATGTTAGTAATATTATAGTGTGAGTGAAGAAATAATTGGAGGTAGGGAAATATGTGTTCAAGTCAACTCGTACTTCTGGGAAAGTTAGGGAGGAGTTTGCTGAAGGCAAAGGATGAGGTCATGAGAGGGGAAGAATTTGAATTAAAAAAAATATAATAATAATTAAATTAAGCCTGAGCCTGAAAGCTTCTGGGCATAGCACTGCACCTAGTAGCAATGTTTCTTCCCTGACATTGGTTGAAGGCAGAGTAGATAGTAAATCACATGGTTGCATATCTACGTTATCTCTTCCATTGTAGTCCAGGAAAAGCACTGTACTGGGAGATTGTGACCTGTATAATTGGCTTGGGATTGGAGCCATCTGCTATGCGGATTGCTCTGCCGGCTCTTACAGCTAGCCGGGAAGTTCTCATTTGCCCAGAAGGGTCAAGAGGGAGTCAAAACAGGCTTGCCCATATTTTTCCTGTGAATTTAGCTTATTTGTTTTTAATGTCCTTAGGTGTATTTTATCCTTGCCAAATATATCTTTCAAATTCTGCTCAATAGTCTGAGCCTTTTCTGCTTTTATTAAATACATGTCACATTTGCACCAATGCTTAGAGAATGGAGAGATTGGGAAGAGTTAGCAATGAGCGCTTCCTCATTCAGTGCTGCTTTGTCCTTCTCTGAACCCTTTCCACTAGCAAAAGAACGTGCTCTCTTGATTCCACTCCCTTTAGCTTCCAGAACAAATCCCAAAAAAGCCAGAGTAGAAATAAAGAAGAAAACCACAAAGTATTACCTAAAAGTAATTCATTATCCAAACCAGGACCCTTTTGAAAATGAAAAGGAGTGCTATTAATAATAGGAGACAAGGCATAAACTGTGATGTCCTGTGCTATTTGAAACATGTAGTTGACCCACCTAAAATAAGTAGGAGAGAATAGAGAGACTGTGAGGGAAAGAGGATCATCTGGGAATCTGGAAGAAAGATTTGGCCTTGATGCACACAGACTATTCCTGGACAGTTGTAACTAACTTGTAGCCAGGTTCAGTGTCTGATAGGACCATGAGATTGTTTTAAGATAAAGGATCTCATTGTCCTTTTTCCAGGAATAACTTGTATCAGGTTAGAATGTAGTAAGAATGAGTTCCTAGGCAAAAAAATAAAGTTTTAGAAATCCATATTCAGGAAAGGGCTTCATGATTGACCAAAGAGTGGTTAAGGACTGACTGACCAAGTGAATCCCATTTTCTGCTCCCATGACTATTTTAAGAAAATAAGTTCCATTGTGCTTAAGGCAAACCTATCAAGCTCCATTGTTTTCCACTCAGATCCCAATTGGAATAAAGAGGAATCCCTGTTATAGGAGAAAATGACTATAACTGTGTGTAGTGGGCAGCCTCTGATGTGGTCCCGATGTTCCCTGCTTCTGGGTTTCAGGCCCTTGTGCTCCTTTCTCCTTGAGTGTGGGTTGAACCAAGTGGTTAGCTGTTAGTGAATAAAATATAGTAAAGTGATGGGATATTATTTCTTTTCTTCCTTCCTTTGTTTTTTTCTTTTTTTTTTTTTGAGAGAGAGCGAGAGCGAGAGTGAGAGAGAGCATGTGCAAGTGGGGGGGGGAGGGGAAGACGGAGAGCGAGAATCTTAAGCAGGCTCCATGCCCAGTGCAGAGCCCAATGCGGGGCTCTATCTCATGACCCTGAGATCATGACCTGAACTGAAATCAACAGCCGACACTCAACTGACTGAGCCACCCAGGCGCCTCAATGGATTATTATTTCTAAGATTAGGCTTCTGTCTTGCTTCCCTTTTTCCTCTGTCTCTGTCTCTGTCTCTCTCTGTCTGTATCTCTCTCTCTCAGAGTCCTTACTCTGGGGAAGCAAAATTACCACACTGAGAGTAGTCTTATGGAGAGCTCCATGTGGCAAGGAACTGTGTCCAGACAATAGCCCGCAAGGACCTGAGACCTGCCAGCAGTCATGTGAGTGAGTTTGCAAGCCAGTCCTCCCCAAATCAAGCCTTGAGAAGACCATAGCTTCTGCCCATATGGTGACTGTAGCCTGTGACCTGGTCTCTGAGCCAGAGGACACAGTTAAACTGTGTTCAGATTCCTGACCTACAGAAACTGTGAGATATAAATGTTTGCTGTTATAAACTGCTACATTTGGGGACAATTTATTCCTCAGCAGTAAATAATTAATGCACTGTATTTAAATAGTGGGTTCTATGTGATGAAAAGCTCAGAAAGAAAAATACACACACACACACATCCAGAATGGCCACAAAACAAATTCCCTTTGTATGCTGTGTAGTAGGAGTTTTTCCTATGCTCTTCTCCATTCTCTGCACGAATTTTATTTTCTGCTCCATGTTTTTTCTGGAAATCTTCCATGTTGATGGTGGGGAAAATTTAAAGCTGTCCCCTAGAATATTAGCACGTAATCAACAGAGAACTCAGTCTCAGGCTGAGAGACCATATATTGCATTATACAATGGATATTTGGGGGAAGCACTCCTGGTCTTTCTTATGAAAACCAGAAGGAAAATTTTCCTGGGAGTTTTCATAAAGAGGACCCTCTAAAATGTAGAGAAGAACATCCTTAAAGACGTTCCTAACAAATCCTAACAGTAAATGTAAAAATGAATTTTAATGAGCCATTTCTTTTCAAGTCTGTCAATATGGTTTTTACTTCTAGTCCTAATGACTAATCTAATTGTAGGTAGGACACCCAAGTAAAACTTACTAGTTTTCAAGGAGAATGTCTTGTATGTTTGACCTTTTCAACAACAGCAAGCATCACACCAAAGGCATTTGTCAAATTTCTTCTGCAGATTGTTGGTTGTCTTTTAAGGATGGTTTAAAGTTCTACCTTGTGACCAAGGAAAACGTAGTTGGCAGGTAATGTCTTAATTTTTTTCTAGGTATAGAATTCTATGATTTTTTTCCTTAAATCTTTTTTTTTTTTTTTTTTTTAGTATTTGTTACAGGAAAGGTAAATATTTAGCTTGAAAAACCTGCTGAAGGAAGATTATGTTCAGGCGACTTCTCATACTATTCTGACTATAGGGGTAGCTAAAACGCTGCCAGATTTTTCAGTTTCTTTCTTTAGCACGGTACAGATTCTTAGAGTCATCAGATTATAGGTGCCATATACCACTTCAATTTAGGAATAATGGCGTAATGCTCTTTTAGTTAGGCATGAGAAAGTACCTGTATTTAAAATTATTTCCAGACTTGGCAGTTTTTACTGCAGCCTGCACATGGGCAAATAATTCTTACTAAAATCACTTAACACTTCCTCATGAGCTGTGTGTGATACACTGATTTATGTGTATATCTTTTTAGTAGGAAATGAGTTTAAATTTTACTTCAGGAAGTAAGAATTACATTGAAAGCAGAAATATAAAAAGATAGGATAAAATCCTTTCAGCTTGTAATGTCACAACATCCCTAATCACAGAAAGCACAGCAGAGCCATAGGAATGTCCTTTTAGTTTGTAGAATGAAACAAAAAATTCCCTTTAATGTTTCAAAAGAAGGTAGAGCAAGCAAAATATTCCTTGTGATAGACATCTGTTAGAGTGCAGTGCAGATTTATTATTATCTCTTGAAAAATTAATTTCAAACTGCACCCCCGCCCTCATATCAAATCCTTGGAGGTGTCTGGTGTTCACCTTGTACTTTTTCCATTCTGTCATCTAGCAACGTGGCGATTATCTCTCTCTCACTCACTAAGAGGCTTTAGCACCTGTCTCTGTCTTGCTCTTTGCCACGAGTCTTGACATGATCCTGTGCGGGTCCCAAATCCACTTGGTCACCTCTGATCTCCTTGTCAAACAACCAGTGGATACCTCTCAGTCTTTATGAGTGACTTGACCTCTCCCTCCAGCACTTGACACTTACTACCATTCCTGCCTTCTTGAAATGCTCCTGTGTTCTTGGTTTCTAATTCCATACACTCCTCACCTCTCTTTATTCTCTTCTCTCACCGTCCTGCTCTTCAGTGTTCTTTGGGCTCTCATCACTCAGGTTTCTTTTTTTTTTTTTTAATTTTCTTTTCTTTTTTTTTTTTTTTTAAGATTTTTTTATTTATTCATTTATTTGAGAGAGTGAGAGAGAGAGAGGGCACATGAGAGGGGGGAAGGTCAGAGGGAGAAGCAGACTCCCTGCCGAGCAGGGAGCCCGATGCGGGACTCGATCCCGGGACTCCAGGATCATGACCTGAGCCGAAGGCAGTCGCTTAACCAACTGAGCCACCCAGGCGCCCATCACTCAGGTTTCTAATCGAATTTTCTTATTCTATGCAGGACCTTGTATGAGACCCACCTTCCTCTGTTCCCTACCAGTGAATGGCACCGTTACCAACCGGCAGCTAAGGCCAGACACTTTGATATTGTTCATTCTTTCCTGCCCTCCCTTATCTCATACACACAGCAAATCACAAAGGCTCTTTGATTCTACCTGCTAAGGATTTCTCAAATCCATCTACTTAGACCTATCCTTACTGCTCCTCTCCTGTTGTTTCTTCCCTGGATTTCTACAGCAGCTGCCCCTTCTCATTCATTCTCCGTACGGTGGTTTTTCCTCTAACACACAGATAGCCCTGCTTACAAGTCTGCGCTGGATTTTCATGGTCTTCATGATAAAGTCCAGGTTCTTCTTATAAGGCTCTACATAATGTGGCCCCAGCTTACCTCATTATTCTGCTCTTTTGTTCCTTTTGCCAAAAAACTAAGTTCCATCCAAAGTGACCTTCTTTTACTTCTATGAACAGAACCTTTACTTTCTCACCCCTGGGTCTTCAAATAAATTCCTCTACCCAACACACACCCCCTCATCCCATTGGTTGGTTATCCCCTGGCTAACTCAATCTATTCAGGTCTCTGCTTAGCTACCACTTCCTCTGGGGAAAATTTCCTCATACTTAAAGGTCAGGAAAAATGCTCCTTCTATACATACTTGTAATATCATGCATCATCCACATCATAACATTCACCCCATTGCGTTGGAATTGCCTTTTTACCTGTATATATATACAATATATATATACCTGTATAATATATATACCTGTATAATATATATATACCTGTATAATATATTTTATAATGTATTAATATAATATATTTTAAGATTTTATTTGAGAGAGGGAGAGCATGAGAGAGCCCAAGCGGTGGAGAGGGAGAAGCAGGATGAGCGTGGAGCGCGGAGCCCGGCGTGGGGGCCCGATCCCAGGCCCCGGGGATCATGACCTGAGCCAAAGTCAGACACTTAATCCACTGAGCCACCCAGGCGCCGCTAATGGTGACATTTTAAACGATACTACAGGGAACCGACAGAATTAACATAATTTTTTTTTTTTAAAGATTTTATTTATTTATTTGAGAGAATGAGATAGAGAGAGCATGAGACGGGGGAGGGTCAGAGGGAGAAGCAGACTCCCTGCTGAGCAAGGAGCCCGATGTGGGACTCGATCCCGGGACTCCAGGATCATGACCTGAGCCGAAGGCAGTCTCTTAACCAACTGAGCCACCCAGGCGCCCAGAATTAACATAATTTTAATTGCCTAAATTGCGACCAGAGAATGAGTAACAACGACACACGGGGAGACCTCGCGATGCTTCAGTAGTGCGGTGCCACCGCGCGACATTACCGCTCAAAAAGTAACAGTCCTGCCACACCTTCGGTAGATGTGTATTTTGAGTTATTTTTCCAGGAGTGATGTATCTATAGAGCTGCCGTGTTTACTGCCCATGTTTTATTTATTTGTTCTTTAGCTTGGGTCTGCCTTTCAGAACTTTTCAGCTCACTCATCATCCCTTGTCAGCATTTCTCCGCAGCAGGGAGTTTACGGAGAGGACGAAACTCTAAAGCGGCTTTACAACCGAAGTTGTTACTCTGAAGTGGTGGATGCATGCTCTTTTGACAACATGAAGGTATTTTTCATTTCCCATCAGTGCCTTAATATCTACAGTCCGAAGGTGCCAGGTGCAGCCTTGGCTGGGCGGAATAAGGTTTCCATTTTGGTTCCTGTGTGGGCTTGAGCTCCCTTGATGGGTGAGCGTTCAGCAGCCGCAGCCGAGGCGCAAACCCGGTGTGCATCAGCAGCCCCTGCCGGCTCTCCGCACTCCAGCCCTGCGAAGGATGTCTGACGGCGGCTGGAGGGTGATGCAACCCTTCCAGTCACGATGTGTTGTTGTTGTTGTTGTTAATTTGTTTTTCTCCATAGACGTGCTGCTTAGCACATTAAAAAGTGGTTACTACTTCGGAGTGTATTTACGACTCTGGAGTGAAACGAGACTGGCTGCCCTTTGCAGGGCACGTACGTTAGAGCAGTGACCTGCGCTTCCTGCTGCGGGGCTCGGCGTTCAGAGCTGCTCAGGCAACCCTGGGTCCTTGGTTCGAGATTAGTTTCCAAGATGGTATCGGTCTTACTGAGATACGTCTTTAGGTGCCCACTCTTTTAAAGGAACCCGCAGGTGAACTTCCTTCACTATTCCTAAATCAAGTTTATGACCCATTTTTATATGCCCAATTTTAGTGACTTTCTTATATTTTATGTAGTGAAGTTTGCTTGAGTGGTGAGACGTCCGAGAGGCTACACAGACAGTTTTGCGTATTTTTTTGGTCAGTTTAGGTATATTAAAAAATTTCTTATGGATTTTACCAGAACTGTACATGACCTAGTCTTTTCCATAGAACCATCCTAGTTGTCAGGCAAAAGAAAGAAGGCCTGGATTAAACTGAATGAAGTGACTTTTACTGTATCCTTCAATCATTTGACTTTAAGCCACAATTGGAAGAGAAGAGTTTCCTTCCTTTGTCATGCGCTGGAGAGATTTGTCTGTGTTGTTCTGTCGGGTTTTTCACAGAGCTGTGACATCTCACTGTCTTTTGATCTCAGCATCTAGAGAAGCCCTGATCGTGCATCGTTAATTGAGCCCCAATATTAGAAACTTTAAGTAAACTTAAGCATTTTAAAATTTGGTTTTATTTAGAAGACTTTGCATTCTATAGGAGAATATCGATATTACTGTTTACTTGAGAGAATAGGTAGCCGGGAATTATTCTTTGGAAAGTAAGTTTTGTGGGGGACTTGCTCTACTTCTGAGTTCTTGATTCTTTATCAGATTTTTAAAAGAGTGCTTAATGATTAAATGCACGTTAGTCTGATATCTGATGATGGAAGAATGCTCCTTTCTGTTCTGTTTGAAGAACAGAATTTCCGTTCTTATTTTTCATTGTCTTCATAATTTACTAATCAAGATGAGCAAAGTTTATGATCTATCCCTTTATCTTACCTTACCTTGTTCTACAAGTACATTTTTGTTGTCTTTCTTCCAGTGATCATGTATTTAATATAACCTCCTCAACTTTGCTACAACATGGAAATAGATTTTTTATTAAAACCATAAAGTTGATAATTACATCTTCATCTTCATATCCTTACCCCCAGCTTGATTGAGTTATAATTGACAAAAATTGTATATATTTAAGGTGTACAATGTGATGATTTGATAAATGTAAACATTGTGAAATGATTACCACAATCAGGCTAGTTAGCATATCCATTATCTCACATAGCTACCTTTTGTGCATGTGCGCGCCCCCCGTGTCTGGTGAGAACATTTAAAATCTATTCAGCAAATTTTAAGTATACAATACTACTTATTGTTAACTATAATCACGTGGCTGTAGGTTAGATCGCTGGACCTTATTCCTCTTGCATAACTGAAACTCTGTACTTTTTGATCAATATCTCACCATTTCTCCCTCCCCTAGCCCCTGACTACCACCGATCTACTCTCTGCTTCTATGAGTTCAACTTTTTCGATTCCTCATATAAGTAAGATCATGCAGTATTTGTCTTACTGTGCCTGACTTATTTCACTTACCATTATGTCCTCAAAATTAATCAGTGTTGTCACATATGACAAGACTTTCTTCTTTTTAAAGGCTGAGTGATACTCTGTTATGTACATATCTATATCTATCTGTTTCTTTATCTACTCACCACATTTTCTTTATCCATTCATCCATTGATAGACACTTAGTTTGTTTCCATATATCTTGGCTACTGTGAATAATGTTGCAGTGAACATGAGAGTACAGATGTCTCTTTGAGATGATGATTTCCTTCCCTTTGGGTATATACCTGGACAGACACAGGATTACTGGATCATATGGTAGTTCTATTTTTAATCTTTTGAGGAACCTCCATACTGTTTTCCATGATGGCTGTACCAATTTACATTCCCACTGAGAGTGTACAAGGGTTCCCTTTTTTCCACATCCTTGCCAGTACTTGTTATCTCCTGTCTTTTTGATGACAGCTATTCTAACAGGTGTGGAGTGATTTCACATTGTGGTTTTGAGTTACATTTCCCTGATGATTAGTGATGTTGAACATTTTTTCGTATATTTGTTGACCATTTGTATGTCTTCTTTTGAGATTTGTATCCTTAATAATATTGACGTGTCTTTTAATAATATGTAATGCTAAAGAATAATTTAACTTTTTGAGGGTTAGTCTTACGAAAATGTAGGTGGCAGTCTAGGTCAAGGATGTATTAAGAACCAGGACAATGCATATAACCCATCAAAATCAAAATGTCATTTAGCCTTTGCCCTCAAATACTGGACAGCAAATGAATTTGTTGCTGCCTCACAAATGCCCTGCCTTGAGCTACCGCTTGTCTGCTTTGTAACTCATCTTTCCTGTGACCTAGTTCTTAGACTGGTTTTTGTCTTTAAGTTGTCACTATAAAATCTCTAACTAGGCTATGTCCATGGTTGCATTGTTCCTTTTATTCCTCTCAAAATTCTGTCTTTATTTTTTACTGTATCAAAGGATATGGTCAGGAAGACAAATTGTATTTGCCAGGGGAAAAATAAAATTAGTTCTGTGTGTCCTTGACTGTACAAATTTGTAGTTGTTTTGGGGTCAAACTCTGCTTTAGGTCCTGCCCCTGCCACTTTTCTAAACTCTCTTGTCTGAGGCTGTAAGAATTATAGATAATACTTATCAAGACCATATTATTTGCCTAGTACTGTGTTACATGATTTATATATATCATTTTATTTATTTCTCATGAAAATCTTAGGAGGAGAGACCACTGACAGTGGTTAAGTTGTTTGCTGATGGTCCTGTAGCTGATAGATTAGGCAGTCAGAATTTAGATGCAGGCTTTATGACTCCAGAAAACCTGCACTTTTAGCTACGTTGAGTTTTTCCAGGTATAAAGTGAAAATGGTGATATCTACTTTATAGAATGAGTTTGGTACCTAAGTAATATAGTGTGTGAAAAATGCATTTTTTAAATCAACCTTTAGGGGCACATGGGTGGCTCAGTTGGTTAAGTGTCCAACTCTTGATTTCAGCTCAGATCTGATCTCAGGGTTGTGAGTTCAAGCCTGGTGTTGGGCTCCACTTAAAAAAAAAAAAAAAAATCAACGTTTATACACCAGATGTTAGCAGACTCTCAGGGTACATTGCATTCTCCATTAAAAAAGGAAGTTTTTTGCCAGAAACCCAATGCCTTTGGGATAGTGATTCATTATTTTATACTGAAGAAAAGCAGAGAGTGTTATGGTTTTAAGATACCATGAAGAAGCACATGTTAAAAAGGCCAATAGCCAGATGACCCTCAGCAGTCTCTAATGGTGTGGCACTGGGTTCTAGATCTGCCCCTGGCTTATCAGCCTGTCAGTAATTTAGATGACGGTAAAGAAACTGAGGAAATTACCTAAAGGAATCAGCATTAAGAAGCAGCTCCATGGGCACCTGGGTGACTCAGTTGGTTAATCGTCTGACTTCAGCTTCAGGTCATGATCCTAGGGTCCTGGGGTTGAGTCCCACATTGGGCTCCTTGCTCAGCGGGAAGCCTGCTTCTCCCTCTGCCCCTCCCCCTGCTCATGCTCTCTCTCTCAAATAAATAAAATAAAAAAAAAAGAAGCAGCAGCTCCATATGCTAGAGTGGTGGAATGAAAATAACAAGAGTAAAGTTAGAGATAATTCTAAATCGTACTCTTAGATTTTACCAGAAAAATATAGGTTGTATTCTTACCAGAAGTTTGTTTAGTAAGGCTCTTAAAGTTTTAGCTGACTGAAGGCTAAATGGGAATCTCTAATGTGTCCTGAGTGTTAAGAGAGCTAATGCCATTATAGGAAGTGTTTTCTAAAATAAGGAAGGGAACAGTACTACTTCGTAATTTCAGACAAGGTCTAACACATTTCGATCACGTCCCAGTCCACATGCTAAAAGCTTCACTGGCCGTCTGCTTGCATTTGGCGGCCAGACCATACTAATAAAGGGTTTTCTGACTCTTTTATGGGAGGAACTGTTAAATCTGGGTTTTAGGCTGGGGAATGTTATCACTGTCTTCAAATACTTGAAGAGCTGTCATGTACTATTGGGAGTAGCCTTAATCTGTGTAGTGCCAGAGGACAGAAAAGAGAAAAGATGAATGGATCACAGTTTTAGAGAATCAGTTTGGGCTTAACACAAGCAAGAGCTGTTTAACTACTGAAACCATCTGAAATTAAAGTAACTGTTTTGTCAGTATAGCATGAGTCCGTTCCCTGCCAGTAGACATGTTCAAGGAGCTACTAGGGAAAACACTTGTTAGGGAAAATATAGGAGAGACTTCTGCTTTGGGTGACTGCTTTATTAGAAGTCATCTAATGTCTCTTCCAAGCCCAAAATTCTTTAATATTACAAAAAAAGAGAGACATAAAATGTTTGTAATAAAGCAAAATACTGCCTCATAAAATGAAATCGAAATGAAGAGAAAAATGGGTTCTACTACAGAAATTACCTTTTCAGGAGATATTAACTTTTTTTATTGTACAAGCAAATAAAATATACTTTTCATCTATAAATAGGAAGGTGAATTTATTATTTTAGGAGAAGGCAAACCATGTCAGGAAAACTGGATGTTTGGGTCAGCCTAAGCGGTTTCCCTTAGGAAAACAGTAGTGGAAGTGAGATTATCAGAGGGGCCCAGGGTCAGTGTGAATGTGAATGAAGGCGACTAGGCGCACGGTTGAATGTTCAGTCACATCAGGTTCTAATGTCTCCATCTCCACAGAAAGGAGGTGTCAGCTAGGCAAACTCATCTTACGCATTGACTCGACAGGTGTTCTCTTTACCAGGTCCAGGAAAAGATGGGTCCAATCAAGAACCCACACTCTTGTTTTCTGGCCTTTTGCCCTCTAATTAAACACATTGAAAAGCACCTTGGATCAAGTTATAGTTAAATCCAGTAGTCTTGTAGTTAGTTATTTTAAGACGCTTTTATTTTTCGCGTAGACCCTATATGTGTATGTTATTACCCAAGTTTCTCATGAAGTACCTTATAACCCATATTTTAAAAATCACCTCTTTGGATCATGTTTATATAAATTAAGGTATCCAGGAAGATCAGTGATAGTCTCTTTAAATCAAAAGTGAACTTATTATGACTTAATTTTTCTATGTTACCGTAATTATTTTATCTACTTCCCTACATATGCTTGACAAGTTTTTGAGATGGCATCTTAATATTTTCCCTTTGCTCACACTGGGGATAGGTCTCCACTTCCTTTTAAAAATCGTTTGCCTCTTTTCTTCAAGAAAAATCACACCCCCCAGTTGCTCAGTCACAATCTGTTTCGGGAGTAACCTGAGAATAAAATATTCTTTCTTTTACTTCTTTGGTAATACTGTCAGAAAAGAAAGAGTATTTATGTATTATACATATATAATATATTGCTTAAGAGCTCAGTCATCAAGGACTTGAGCTACATGAATTTCCTGGAAAAAGTCCTTTGACCCCCATTTCCCCTGGTTAAGGATTTCCCTAATCTGTGTCTTCACAAACAGATTAACAAATTGTATTAATGTTTTAATACAAAGTTGAAGATAACCATGCAGTTGAAAGCGCTACATAGTAAATCACCCCAAAATTTAGTGGCTTAAAGCCAACCTATTTAGTGGCTCAAAAAGGGTGTAGAACAGCTCTTTCATTTGCTCACGGATCTGTGGGTCAGCAATTGAGGCTGGCTTGGCTGGGTGTTCTTTAGCCCGTTTTATGGGGCCGTAGTCTGACATGCCTGACGATGGCCTTGCTCACATGTATGTCTGTTGGTTCCTGCTGTCAGCTGGACCGCAAGTGCCCAGTAGGCTCGTACAGATTTGTTGACATGGTGGCAGCGTTCCAAAAGTCACAAGAGGGAGTTCCCAGCAGGAGGAAGGCAAGCCCAATGCACAAGCAGTTTTTAAGCCGCTGCATGTGTCACATTTGTTTATATCCCATCGGGCAAAGCGTGTCACATGGTGGTGAGGAGCATGACCTGACCGGGCCCTAGATGCAGGCACCTATGATAAATTAAGAGTCATTACTATGGCCATCTGTCATATATGTGTCTATGTTTACTTTAAATTTTGGATATACTTAATTTTGTTTTTGGTCGATGTAATATGAGCATAGACTCTAAATAAAGGAAAAAGAGTGGTGTGGACAGAAAGGAATTACATATATGGAGATCTGGGTGCCAAGAACTTCACAAATGTCATCCCATTTAACTTTGTGAACTTGGAGTGAAAAGACTGAGATGCAGGGAGGGTAAACAACTTGTCCAAGGTCACAGTTAGCAGGTCACACTGCAGGCTAATAACGATCTTAAAAGCATAAAAAAAAAAGTGGAGTAGATAATATCAGTCATGGTACATACACATTAAGGATAGGCACTGTGTTTATTTTTATGTGTTGTTTCACAATGCATAAATAAGATTCTTGCAATGGATGTTTTTTTAAAAAAAAAAGCCTGCAAGTCACTCCATTACCCATATGACCTCCCACAAGCTTGTGAAATCGGAATGCTCATAACCAGAGGATATTGAAAACATACCACTATTTTCCTGCTTCTGATTTATCTGAAAGGTGTACCTTTACTACTGTATTACATTGACATAGTGTTTTAATCAGGTGCTGAGCACCTGACCTTTTCCACCGCAGTTAATCTCACCTACTAACATTTCTTTGGGACTTAAAGAAAATCATGACCTTAGGAAAGATTTGATATTCTGGGGTGGAAGAGATTAGAACATAAATTTCCCTTATTGATAGACCCTTTTAGAAACTAATAAAGAGCAAAAGAGGCACCAGAACAGTTTGGATGCAATGCCATGGGTTTGAATGGAAGCATTTGTTACTCAGATTTTGTGTTTTGTTTTGTTTTTTTAAACTCTTTGTTACTCAGATTTTGTGTCTGAAAGAGGTAAGGGGAAAGCATTTTGGTCACAATCTGTTACTATTTCTTTGTTATTCTCATTTTTCGTCAGTCATGCAAAATGGAATGTTCGTTTAAAAATCAGCCCACATACTGAAATGTCTTCTTTTATTTGCAAAGTGGAACCTTTCCATGAAATGGTGGAGGAGACAGACTTTTAAGGAAGTATCAACAAAGTTGGAGCATTTCCAATCGAAGTTTCTTTGAATTGAAATAAATTCCTACCTGACGACTTTATGTGAAGCTTCTCCCTTTGAGATTATTTTTTTTCATACTTACCCAACATGAATAAAGACTGCAAATGAATAAACTGGGAATCATTTGATAGAAAACAATAGGAAGAAAACGTCCATAAATTCCTACAAATCTCGGCATGCAAAGAATTCACACAGTAGGGGCGCCTGGGTGGCTCAGTCGTTAAGCGTCTGCCTTCGGCTCAGGTCATGATCCTAGGGTCCTGGGATCGAGCCCCACATCGGGCTCCCGGCTCAGCGGGAAGCCTGCTTCTCCCTCTCCCTCTCCCCCTGCTTGTTTTCCCACTCTCACTGTGTCTCTCTCTGTCAAATAAATAAATAAAATCTTAAAAAAAAAAAAAAGAATTCACACAGTAACTTGAAATTCTCAAGAGTGCTTTATAGATTGATTAGAGAATTTTTAAAGCAGTCATCTTCTGTGCTCACCAAGTAAAGTGTGAGCTGAAAAGTTATTTTAAAGTCATTTTACTGCAAGGAAAACAGCAGGATTCTGCCAGAACCCAGATGCTGGTAAAATTGCAATGAAACACTGAAAATTATGAGGTCAAAGCTTTTTATTTATATGAAAATAATTTTTGGATGAAGAAAAGGTGATATGATTTTTCTAAAATATGGCATATTCCAAAGAAACACCAAAAGGCAAATTGGCCAAGTTATTTGTCATGATATATTTTGATAATTGCCCCAAACTTAAGAAATGGTAATGAAGACTGTAACTTTTTAGATGTTAATCATGACAGTTTGTTATTTTAAAAGTGCTCATGGGGGCACTGGGGTGGCAGTGGGTTAAGTGTCCGACTCTTGGTTTTGGCTCAGGTAAAGATCTCGGGGTTCTGTCTGGCTCCCGGCTCAGCGGGGAGTCTGCTTAGGCTTCTTTCTCTCTCTCCCGTTGCCCCTCCCCCCTCAAATAAACAAATAAATCTTTTTTGACAAAAATATTTCATTTATTTATTTTGACACAGAGAGAGAGACAGCGAGGGAGAGACAGCGAGAGTGGGAACACAAGCAGGGGGAGTGGGAGAGGGAGAAGCAGGCTTCCTGCTAAGCAGGGAGCCTGATGTGGGGCTCAATCCCAGGACGCTGGGATCATGACCCGAGCTGAAGGCAGACGCCCAACGACTGAGCCACCCAGGCGCCCCATAAACAAATAAATCTTAAAAAAATAAAAGTGCTTGTGAAATGTTAATTGTGGTGTGATTATTTTTTACTGATTTTATTTTCAAATATTGTTTTGTATATTGAGTATTATTTTGGAAGGAAAGCTGTAGCAACAGCAATCAGTCTGTAATTAGTGCCAGATACATTGATAAAAAAATCAAGATGTTAGTAAACAAATGATAGAAACTGAAAATGAAGGTAATTAAAAGAAGGTAACTTCCAAAACAAATCAAGATGAACTGAGTCTGAAATCCAAACGAGCTTCCTACTTTGGCTCACTGGGGCCACACTGACTGCTGACGTAAGAGGCCCATGCTGGAAGATACACCCCATCAGTGAGAGATCCGGAGTGGACACCTCAAACTCAAAATTCTGTACTTTATCAGTTCAGTAGCATTTTGTCAACGAAACATTATAATTCCATTATACCTGAATTCCAAGTCACTGTCCCACTTGTTTTAAGTTGTCATTTTGGGGTCACACATTTTATTGGAAAAGAATAGAAGCCATTGAATAAATATTTATTTTAATGGGATCTGAGATGTAATACACCAAGAAAAATGACATTTGATTAAAATGGAGAGAATGACTATAAAATTATTCTTTTTTTCACTTGTTTTAACAACTTCATATATAACATACATATTATATATTAATTGTATATATTGTTTAAATGTTATTTTGTTTAATGTTCATTGCTAATGTTAAAATGTTAGATGTTAAAAGCAACTTTGGTTCATTATAGAAATTTTTGAAATACAAAAACTTACAAAGAAGAAATAAAAATAATCTATAATAGTTAGATGTAATCATGATTAACTTTTTGGTATAAATATGCTGAGGATTATTTTCTCTTTATTTGCCTTTTTTTGAATGATGGTGGAGCTGAATAAATAACTAGAGGTAACTATTATTTTCCTTTGGCACTTTGAAGATATTATTCTGTTGTCCTATTGAATCTATTGCTACTGATGTCTTCATAATTTTATAATTTTTATTCTTTTCTAGACAATGATGTTTTCCCCTTCATTACTGTTTTTAAGATCTCTTTGTGTTTGAAGATCCACCTTTCACTACAGCATGCCTAAATGTGGATTTCTTTTCATTTATCTTGCTTAGAATTTTTGGGGATTCCCAAATTCTAAAATTAACATCTTTTGTGAATTTTGGAAAATTCTTAATCATTATTTTTTTAGAAATTGCCTTTTCCTTAGGTCCATAATATAATTTTTGGAATTTCAGTAAGATAAAAATTTTACCAATTCATCTCATTCTCTTTCCCTCTTAACTTCTCATTCTACATCTTTGTATTTTTCTGTGTCATATTACATATTATCCACAGATGTTTCCCAGGTAACTAATTCTCTCTCAAAACTCTGAACTGAACTCCTGCTATTTAACGTATTAATTCGATTTTAACTTTCAGATTATATTCATCGTTTCCTTAAGTTTTGCTTTATTTCTTTTTATTGTCAAATCAGCCTTTTTCCTCCTTCTATACTGTTTGTGGGCTTAATTATGTTCCCCCTAAATTCATGTGTTTAAGTCTTAACCCCCAGTAGCTCAGAATGTGACTGTATGTGGGGACTGGGCTTTTATTTTTATTATTTATTTATTTATTTTAAGATTTTATTTATTTTTGCGAGAGAGAGAGAGCGAGCGAGCGCACGCACACCTGTGTGAGCAGGGGGGCAGAGGGGCACAGGGAGAAGCAGACTCCCCTCTGAGCAGGGAGCCCGATGCGGGACTCAATCCCAGGACCCCGAGATCATGACCTGAGCCGAAGGCAGACGCTCAACTGAGTGAGCCACCCAGGTGCCCAGGACTGGGCTTTTAAAGAGGTAATTAAGGTAAAATGAGGTCATATGGCTTGGTCCTAATCCAGTATGACTGGGGTCTTTATAAGAAGAGATTAGGACACCAGATGCAACCACAGGAATTGACTATGTGGATACACCACAAGAAGATGGCCACCTGTCCTCAAGGAGAGAGGTCTTAGAAGAAACCAAACCTTGGACTTCAAGCCTCCAGAACTGCTAAAAAAATAAATGTGGTTTAAGCCACCCATTCTGTGGTATTTGTTATGGCAGTCCTAGAAAATGAATACACATACTAGGATATTTTGGTTTTGGTGTGGTTTCTATTTATTTTTAAATCTTGTTTATTATTTTGAACATATTTTGATCTGCCCTCTAGTTCTTTGTTTCCATTGTCTTGTGTGGCCCATACATTTTATTGTGAACTGATCTCTCAGTGAGGCTTTTAGTTAGTGTCTCTCTTCCCCCTTAAAGCGTTCCTGTTTTTATCTTTAGGGTTCTGAATAGAATATTTAAAAAGGATTTTTAATAACTGACTATATTTGAGTGGTCTTTTTCTAGGAGACTCAGTGGCTAAATTTTCTCTCTCTCTTTTTTTTAATCTTTATTGTGGTAAGAACATTGACATGAAATCTAATCTCATATTGTTTTTAAGCATACAGTACATTATTGTTGGCTGCAGATACCATGTTGCACAGCAGATTTCTAGAGCTTATTCATCTTGCTTAACTGAAACTTGTTGCTCATTGATTATCCACTCCCCATAGCCCCTGGCAACCACTGTTCCACTCTTTGATTCTATGAATTTGGCTATTTTAAATACCTCATAGAGTGGAATTATCAATATTTGTCTTTCTGTGCCTGACTTATTTTACTTACCATATTCCTTAAGGTTCATCTGTATTGTTACATATTGCAGAATTTCCTTCTTTTTAAAGGTTGAATGGAGTTTCATTGCATGCATATACCACACTTCTTTATCTCTTCATCCACTGATGAACATTTAGGATGTTTCCACATCGTGGTGATTGTGAACAGTACTGCAGTGCACATCAAAGGCTAATATCTCTTCAAGATGCTGATTTCTTTCTTTCTTTTTTTTTTTTAAGATTTTATTTATTTGACAGAGAGTGACACAGCAAGAGAGGGAACACAAGCAGGGGGAGTGGGGAGAGGGAGAAGCAGGCTTCCCGCAGAGCAGGGAGCCCGATGCGGGGCTCGATCCCAGGACCTGAGCCGAAGGCAGACGCTTAACGACTGAGCCACCCAGGCGCCCCCAAGATGCTGATCTCAATCCTTTTGGATAAATACCCAGAAGTGGGATTGCTGGATCATATGGTAGTTTTATTTTTAATATTTTTGAGGAACCTCTGTACTTTTGCATAGTGGCTGCACCATTTTGCATTACCACCAACAATGTGCAAGGGTTCCGATTTCTCCACATCTTTGTCCACAACTGGTTTGTTTGTTTTTTTGCCATCCCGACACCTGACAGATGATCTCTCATTGTGGATTTGATTTTCATTTCCTTGATAATTAGTGATGTTGAGCATTTCTTCATATATCTGT
The DNA here is from genome assembly GCF_964656455.1 of Halichoerus grypus. Lineage (NCBI taxonomy): Eukaryota > Metazoa > Chordata > Mammalia > Carnivora > Phocidae > Halichoerus > Halichoerus grypus. The sequence continues at coordinate 111,165,965 of NC_135717.1, forward strand.
TGGCCATTATATGTCTTTTTTGGAGAAATGTCTGTTCAAGTCCTTCACCCATTTTTAAAAACTGAGTTATTAGTTGCTTTACTATTGAGTTGTAAGAGTTCCTCATATTTTTTTGGAGATTAACTCTTTATCAGATATATGGTTTGCAAATATTTTCTCCCACTCCATAGTCTGCCTTTTCACTCTGCTGATTGTTTCCTGTGCTGTGCAGAAGCTTTTTAATTTGATGTAGTCCCATTTGTTTATTTTTGTTTCTGTTTCCTGTATTCTGCTGTCATGTTCATGAAATCATTGCCAAGACCAATGTAATGATTTTTTTCCTATGTTTTCATCCAGGAGTTTTACAGTTTCAGGTATAATGTTTAATCCATCTGATTTGATTTTTGTGTGTGGTATAAGTGTCCAATTTCATTCTTTTGCATGTGGATGTCTAGTTTCCCCAGCGCCATTTCTTGAAGACACTATCCTTTCCTCATTGTGTAATCATAGCACCCTTGTCAAAGATCATTTGACTATATATGCATGGATTTATTTTGGGGCTCTCTATTCTGTTACATTGGTCTATGTGTCTGTCTTTACACCAGTATCATACTTTTTTTTATATTATTTTATTTTTTTAAATATTTATTTGGGAGAGAGAGAGCATGAGCGAGGACTGTTTTAATTACTATAGCTTTGTAATAGATTTTGAAATCAGGAAGTTTGATGCCTCTACCTTTACTTTTTTCCCTTAAGATGGATTTGGCTCTTTATGGTCTTTTGTGGTTTCTTATGAATTTTAGAATTTTTTTTCTATTTTTCTAAAAAAATGCCATTGGCATTTTGATAGGGGTTACATTAAATCTGTAGATTATTTTGGGTACTGTGGACATTTTAATAGTGTTAAGTCTTCCAATCCATGAACAGGGGATATCTTTCCATTTGTTTGTATCTTGTTTAATTTCTTTCATCAGTATTTTGTGGTTTTCACTATATAAGTCTTTCACTACCTTAGTTAAGTTTATTTCTTAAGTATTTTATTCTTCTTGATGCTATCGTAAATGAGATTCTTTTCCTAATTTCCTTTTCAGATAGTCCATTGTTACTGTATAACAATGCAACTGATTTTTATATGTTGATTTTGTATCCTGCTGCTTTACTGAATTCATTTATTCTGACAATATTTTTAATCTACATACAAGATTATGTTATATAGAAATGGGAACAATTTTACTTCTTTTACAATTTAGATGCCTATTATTTATTTTTCTTACATAATTGTTCTGTCTAGGACTTCCAGTACTAGGTGAAATAGAAGTGGTGAGAGTGGGCATTTTTGCTTTTTTCCTAATGTTAAAGGAAAAGCTTTTGAGTATGATGGTATTTGTGGGCTTTTTGTATATGACTCTTGTTATATTTAGGTAATTTCCTCTATTCCTAGTTTGTTCAGAGTTTTTATCATGAAAGGGTGTTGAGTTTTGTCAAATGCTCTTTATTTTGCATCTGTTGAGATAATCGTGTGATTTTTTTATCCCTTATTGTGTTAATGTGGTGTATCACATTCTTGGCTGGCAGGTTTTTTTGTTTGTTTCCTTTAGCACTTTTTTTTAAAAAATTTTATTATATTATGTTAGTCACCATACTCCTTTAGCACTTTGAATATGAATATATTAGCCCACTACCTTCTGTTCTGCAGGGTTTCTATTGAAAAATTCACTGATAGTGTTATTGTGGTTCCCTTGTATGTGACAAGTCACTTTCCTTTTGCTTCTTTCAAAATTCTCTCTTTGTGTTTGACTTTTGAAAATTTGATTATTATATGTCTTGGTGTGAATTTATTTGGGTTTATCTTTTTTTGGGTTTCATTGAGCTTCCTGGATCTATATGACTCTTTTCTTCTCTAGACTTGAGATGTTTTCAGTCATTATTGCTTTGAATAAATTCTCTTGTCCTTTTTCTTTCCTCACTTTCTGGGACTCCGTAATGTGTAAAACAGTCTACTTGTTGATATCCTATATGTCCCTTAAACTTTCTTCATTCTTTTTTCATTTCTTTTTCTCCTTTGAATTATTTCTAATGACATGTCTTTGAGTTTGCTAATTCTTTCTTCTATTTCTTCTAGTTTGTTGTTGAATTTTTCTGCTGAATTTTACGGTTCAGTGATTGTGTTCTCAGCTCCATGATTTCTGCTTGATACTTAAAAAAATTCTATCTCTTTGTTGAGATTGTCACTTTGTTAATTTTTTTATTTTATCTTGACCTATCTTGAGTGATTATTACAATTATTTTGAATTCTCTGTCAGGTAAATCATATAACTCCTTTTTCTTTAAAGTCAGTTTCTGGAGATGTATCTTGTTCCTTTGTAACATCTTTGCCTGTTCCTCATTCTTCTTGATGTCTTTGTTGGGTTTCTGTACACTAGACAAAGTAGGTACCCCTCCCAGTCTTCATAGAGCAGACTTGTACAGAAGAAGATCCCCACCAATCAGCCTGGCCGGAGATTCTGGGGGCCTGTGTCCTTGACCTGTCAGAACTGTGAAAACTGATAAGACAGATGCTAATTCTTTAGGCATCCCTGGAGAAGTTGGGGTACTGGACACATAGACCAACTCTTTCTTTCTCCAAGAGAGATCAAAGAGCTGGGATTTTTCATCCACTAATTGTGTTGAGCAAAGGGAGGATTTATGGTTTCTGTCAGCCCAAAGTGTCACCTTCGTTCTCCCCGAGAGGCTACTAGACTGTGTCAGACCTAGTCAGAGCTACAAGATTGGCAAGACAGATGATAATTCTTTGTGTGGTTCTAGAGAAGTTGGGTCACTGGGCATACAGATCAACTCTTTTCCTCGCCAGGGGGAAACTGAGCTGGGATTTTTCACCCACCTATTCTATGCTAAGCAGCAGGGAGGATCTATGGTGTCTACCAGCCCAAGTCAACATCTCCGTTTTCCCCTGGGTGGCTAGTTTGTGCTGGACTGGTCAGAGCTCCAATTCAAGACAGAAACCATTTCTCTGGGGAACCCCTGCTGGACATGTGAACCAATTCCTACCCTCCTGAGTGAAACTTGGGGTTAGAGAGTCTCTTCCTGATCATATGGACAGGGACTCTGGCAAGAGGGTGTTCCAATTCTCCCTACTGGCTTCAGTGAGTCTGGTTTCTCATTCTCCCATGGTGCCGAAGCCTTTCAGTTCATTTCTGGATTTCTCACAAAGGGAATTTTTTCCGTGAATTATTGCTGAATTGGTGTGTTTGTGGGGGGAAGGAGGGTTCAGGGCTTCCTACTGTGCCATTTACTGGTGTTACTCTCCTATTTTCTAGTTGTTTTGTGTCTTGGGAGACTTGTATGCCATAGATGAGTTTAAAAAATAATAATCCAATGGATAAAAATTGAATCTCATTTTAATTTGTATTATTTTGTGTACCAATGAATTAGAACTTTTTATATGCATATCAACAATATGCAGTTCTTCTGTTGTAAAGTTAGGGTGAGGGTTCATATTCATCTCCTGGAAAAAAAAAATGAGTGCATTTATCAGCCTACATTCTGTTCTGATGATTCAGTGTTATCTATTTCTGAGCTCTGTTATATCTGCAAGTTATAAGTCTTTCTTGGCCTCCTCTGGAAAGTTGAAAATTAATATTCATTTCTATATTTGGCAGGAAAACACGTAAGTGTTTGAAGATGGAGTGGAATCTTGTTTTCAACTCTATTTAATACCTACAGTTAATCATAGAAAACCACCAAGTTTAGTTTGTCAGGATAGTGTTACCATATACTCATTTTGTAACAAGTAAAATAGTATACTCCTTTTTTGTTGAAACTCCTTTAGAATCTTAGACTAAGCCTTAGGAAAGAAACTGGTGGTATGGAAATCACAGACACTTGAATACATTGTGATATTTGAGAAGTTTCAGTTAAATATCTTCTTATAAAAGAGTAAAATAAAATACTTGTGACAGGAGGTCTTCCCAGAAAGGGCACATGAGATTTATCTGTAGATTTAAAAAAATATATGAGATGCTTGGCAGCATCTGCAAAAGAGGGGTTTAGACATGTATATTTGTGTTATTTAACCCTTGTTTTAGAACTCCTCACAACATGTAGAAGATTGTGATTTACAAAGTTTAGCATATATAAAATGCATATATATAATACACAATTTTCAAATTTTAATGACTAAAATTTGGCAATGTCATAATTATTACATTAACATTGTAGTGTTTCATTTGTTGTGGTGGTTTTTCTTTAGGAAACCAGTTATTAAATTGCTTCAAATTCGAATGAAGGCATTTAGACTTGAGAAATATGATCTATTATATACTGCATTAGAAAGTTCTAGAAATGATTGCACCAAATATTTAACAATGGTTACCCATGGGAATTGCATGAGGGTTAGGTTAATTGGGAGTTGCTCTAAATGATAACTGGTATTTTTCAAAGCTATTACAAGTATGTGTTTTAGTGTTTGCTAAATATAACACATAAATGAAAAGCCACTGCTTTGTAATTACAAGCAACCTTTTTTTTTTTCAAATGAAATTTCTAAGCTGGAGATGGGAAATAGATGTCACCTTAGGACCCAACTCCATTTGATAGGTAATGACTACTTGGGGGCAGTATTTTAAATAGGATTCAAAGACCCTCTCCGTGCTCAGTGGGGAATATAATTTTTCAAAAAGTGATGTTTACAATAGGCAAGGTGTACAGGAGGGGTAGCACCAGGGGTGTTTATTGGCCCTTCTGCAGGTGCTAATAAGATAGCACATGCTACATCCACTCTGTTATTATTCGGTCCTCATAAAATGTTTAGAAAATAGATACAGATGGGCACAACCTTATTCCTTCCAGCTCTCTTTTCATGTTTCTGGGACAGGTTTTTAGAACTTGTTACTCTTGGGCATATATTTCTATTATTCATTGTTTTTTAGGCACTGCTCTTGTGCAGACCTTACTGGAATGGGAATCAGGCCAACCAGCAGTTTTGCACTTATGGCTTCCCGATAACTCACTTGTATTTGAAATTTAGTTTTGTTTTCACAGATGTGAGACCTAGAATCTCTCTACTGCTACATTTTCTTTAACTGCAGTATCAGTTTACATTCTACAGGTTATTTTACCCAGGGCTGGTTTCTCCTTTTTTAACAACCGGAGTAACTTAACATTTGGGTATCAGAGATTACAGCTCTGATTTATAAGATTCCAATCACATAGGTGACCTCTTTTAATTTGAAAATATTTATTTTTCTGGACAATTCTCCTCTCTGTTAGGGGATTCTGTACTTAGCTTCTTAAGCCTTCTTAAGCCTTAAGCAAAGCTCTTTTTAGTGAATTCCAGCTCCATAGAACCTGTCCCTCTATTCCCCAAATTCTTATTCATATTTATTATTATTTCAGTTTCTGCCTAAGATTTCAAACAACAACATGGAATATTTTACCCTCCTTTAGAGGCCTAGATCTTAAAATCTCTCTTATTTTCAGGATCAGTGGCCTTTTCTGATTCCTAAAGTAGTAGATTTTTTAATTTCCGTGTTATTTCTACATACTTTAAATGCAGTGCATTTGAATCAGACAATGACTATATTATATACTTGTTCTCAGATAGCATTTCAGGCTATATCTCCAAAATGGGAAACATGCCTTTTGGTAAGATTTAAACTAGTACGTAAATCAGAGCCAACGTTTCCTAATGTGGATGCTGATCTGCCTTAGGAAATACTTATTATAAGAAAATTGATTAAAAAAATTCTTAAAGGCAGTTCTTGGAGTGGAAGGTGTTACAGCAGTGGATCGTCATCCCTCAGTCTAGACCACTGGCGTTCCTGGCAGCTCTTAGCCTGCTGCCTGCTTTAAGCCCACATGAGAAATGTGGACGAACATAGGTATTGAGGGTCAAGTGAATCTGACATCTTTTTTCTTGCAGTTTCAGAAATTAGACTTTAAACCATTTTATTATCCAAAAATGACTTCAAGGTAACTCCACATTTCCTTTTAAAATGCTGTCATGAGATATTTCATTATCCTCTGGAGTTTTAGAAGATGAATTTTAGCCCTACTGGCTTTTAATCTAAAAGGCGAGAACATTTAGAAAATGATCCTGTATTTAAACGTTTTTATACCTCACACTCTAAAAGTTTTTGTATAGTTTATGATATCACAGTCCATTCCTCTGAAATGTACACATTAACAGGATTTTCATGCATCTTTAATTCATTAAAATTTAGTATTTAATGTGCTGGATCTTTGATCCAAGGATCTCAAAACATCTTGCCTGTCTCTATTAGCTCATTATTTTTTCAGTATATCCCTGTGAGGTAGTTGTTAAGTATTATTCCATATTTTACAAATGAGGTACAAATGGAACTGAGAGAGGCTTAAGGGACTTGCTTCAAGTCCCAGAGCAAGTTAATGGCAGAAAAGCAATAAAGGCATAGTTCCCTGGCTCCAGAGATTTTCAACCTTTTCTCAGAATATATCCCTAATTCTGCTCTAAAATGCTACATTGTCCATGAAAATTAGCATATTATTACATGCTCAGTGCTTTCAGAAATTAAAATGGACCTAAGAGGAATTTAATGAAATATCTCTTTCTGTTACACTTCGATTAGGTTTCTGGGGAAATACATGTGATCAAAGTGTCCTTACTGCTCATAGGTAGGTATTTCTTTTTGTCCAGTCATATAAGGAATGTTGAAAGAGGGGATCAGAAATAGTAGCCAAAGGAGAATATGGTGATTGTAAGTGTGGTTGAGATTAATGGTGATTTCCTTTCTGATGGAGAATTTTGCAAGCTCGGAGATTTTTCCATTAATTAGCAGGTTGTTCATCCTTCAAAGTCACTGAATCATAAAGTCATCAGTTGTTAGTGTTATTAGGGACCTTAGGATTTTCTGGGAGTGTCCACAAAATGTACGACTTTGCTCCAAAGTATGCTTGCCAAGTCATCACATGGTCTGTGCTTGAGCGCTTTGGGAGATGGAAAGTTATCTGTAAGAATCTTTATTCCCCTGGTGAATAATTATAATAAATCCACAAGTATTTATTAATCCCTGTATTTATACTTAATATACATTTCAAGAAATATAAGATAATGAAAGAAATATAAGATAATGTCTCTGACCTTGAGAACCTTGGCCAAGTTAATTTCTATGCCTCAGTTTCCTCATCTATATAATGAGGAATTGACTTGTTTTGAGGATTACATGAGTCAAATAAAAGCATTTAGGAGAGAGCCCACTATATAGTAAGTGCTCAGTGAACGTCAGTTCTTATTATCTATGGACAAGATGAGAGAGAGAGAGAGAGAGGAAGGGAGAGGGAGAGGGAGAGAGTACTTGCCATTCTGCCTTCTTATTTTGTTCTTCATCCCATTGCCTTAGATCAGCCCATCATCATTTCTCATTTGAATTACTGCTGTAGCCTCCAATATGGTCTCCTTGTTTCTAGTCTTAGCCTTTGCAATCCGTTTTTCCACATTGAAACAAAAGAGAACTTAATAAAATGCAAGTCTGAGCATGTTAATCACCATCTTAAAATTTATTGCTCTTCATTTACTTCAGTATGAACCAGTTTGTATGACTGACACCACCCTTGGTGATCTATCCCCTGACTGCTTCTTCAGGCTTATTTATAGTATGCCCGTCCTTTGACTTATATTGCAAATTCTGAAATGTAGACAAATGTGCTGGCTCCCCATGGTCTCTCAGGCCTGCAGATCTCTAGGTCTGGCCTGAGCTCCATTCCACTTTCCATCATCTGACCCTGTTCCACTTCCTTTCCTCAGCCTTTCTTCTACTCATCTGTCATGGTTCAGTTTATATACCTCCTCCAAGAAGTCACTTTTGATCCCTAAGGTGCTCTCAATGACTTTAATTCCTACCTTCCTACCTACCTACCACATTCAATTACAATAACACTTTTGACTCCCTCCACCTCTAAACGCGAGAGCCTTGAGATCAGGGACTGTATCTTATTCATTGGTCTTTCCCTAGAGTCTAATTCTTAACACATGATAGGTAATAAATATGTGTTGAAAGAATAACAACAGACAACAACGTGGAATAACTGTTCAATAATTGCTTCAGACAAAGAGTACAATAAAAGAGAAAGCAGAGAAAGAATCAGAGATGGTGGCATTTGAGCTAGACAGAGTCTTTTTCTTGATCTTCCTGAAATAAAAGTATTCAAATAAAACTCTAGGGCATCAGTCAGTCCAACTGTAGCCTTTGTGCCAGAATGTAATCCCAACTTAGCCACTTCCTCGCTGTAAGATATTATACATCTGTAAAATGGATTATTATAATAGCATCTGTCACTGTACTATATACCTCAGCTAATTGAACTAATCTTCAACTCTTTCAAGGGATAGATGAAGCAGATGTAAACTGTTTTTATCAACCCGATGACTGGGAACACATATATTCTTTTTTTTTTTTTTTAAGATTTTATTTATTTGAGAGAAAGAGAGAGAATGAGAGACAGAGAGCACGAGAGGGAAGAGGGTCAGAGGGAGAAGCAGACCCCCTGCTGAGCAGGGAGCCCGATGTGGGACTCAATCCCGGGACTCCAGGATCATGACCTGAGCTAAAGGCAGTTGCTTAACCAACTGAGCCACTCAGGTGCCCGGGAACACGTATATTCTTGGCATATACCCTAGACCCTTGTGTTTAGGGTTCAGGATTGAGTGGAAAGCCCTTGAGAAGATGGAAGGGTGAAAGGTGTGAGGAGAAAATGGAAGGGAAATGAAAACTTTATCACTATATTATCTGTCTTAGGGAGCAGATATAGAATTCTGTTGAGTGTCCAACTCTTGGTTTCAGCTCAGGTCGTCTTCTCAGGGTTGTGATCTCAGGGTTGTGAGATCAGATCCTGTTACAGGCTTTGTGCTCAGTGTGGAGTCTGCTTGGGATTCTTTCTCCCTCTGCCCCTCCTGCTTGTGCGTGAATGCTCTCTCTCTCTCTCAAATAAATAAATAAGTCTTTAAAAAATAAATAAAATGCCTGTAGTTAAGATGTTTTTTTCTTTTAAAACTCTAGTTTGATCACGAGAATGTTGGTTTTATTGTGAGAATGTTTTTATGACAATGAAGATGTCAATGTGGAATATTTAGATATTCTTAATCCTGCTATACTTGGGACCAACCTGGGTCTACTGGGTGGCCTGTGAATATCTTCTGGATGGAGTTAAGATCTTGAAATTTAAAAATGCAAAATTTAGTAAATGTGTGTTCTTTCTTTTAGGAGAGAGACCATTGCAGTCTCAAAAGGTCCCATGGCTTAACAACGGTCAAGAACCATTGGTATTTTTGTACTTTCTTCAAAGAGAGTTAGTTAATGAGCTGCAACTCTGAGAAATAGAAGTATGTTTATTAATGACAGACTCCTAAAAATATTTAGTTACAGTAGAATGTCATGATTCAACAAGACTTGATATATCTTTATTTTCTTATATTTGTATTCCTCATTACAACAAAGGAAAGCTTACTGGGTCAGTTTCAACTTAGCATTTAATGATGTGCAAAAAACTATTCCTATAGAATAGCTTTTGTATAATCATTAATCTTTGTTATTTTGGAGAACCAGAGATTGGAAAGCAAAATAAACAAACCTACAAATAAACAACAACAAAACAAGGGTAAAGTTCAGGATTTGGGTCATTAACAATGGCTACATAATTCACACATTTTGTATTTTTCTTTATTTTTCCTCTAGTAGTGCATTTTATTTATTTATTTTTTTAAAAGATTATTTATTTATTTATTTGACAGAGACAAACCGAGAGAGGGAACACAAGCAGGGGCAGTGGGAGAGGGAGGAGCAGGCTTCCCACTGAGCAGGAGCCCGATGCGGGGCTCGATCCCAGGATCCTGGGATCATGACCTGAGCTGAAGGCAGACGCTTAACGACTGAGCCACCCAGACGCCCCTAGTAGTGCATTTTAAAGCTGCTTTTCCTTTTCAGTGAATTGAAAGGCTTCTAATTATTCCTTCTTCATAGTGAATATATATGCTCGAGGGAAATCACATTGTTTTTATTTGTCTGACACATTATGATTGATAGAAAATGGCCTGTGTTGGGATGGGGAGAGGAGTTGGGATAGGGTTTGATGCATGCCTACTGTGTGCTAGGCTCATCACGGATATACCACACATTATCTCATTTAACCCATATAGCAGTCCTGTTGTATGTTAGAAGCATACAAGTCACTTTACTACAGGTGAAAAAAGTAAGGCTTCAGAAATTAAGGAATCTGCTGAAGGTCACACAACTTGCAAAATTGGCCTTTAAACTCAACTTTGAAGTCTGTGAGGTTTTTTCCCCCTGATTAGATACCTTTTGTAAAAACTGGTACCTTTTAAAGGCTTTTTTAGATGCCTTAGTATTTACACAGGAACTGACATTACTGTTACCAGATGAATTGGAACTATTTACCCATGCACTCTGAACTGCTAATAACCTTCAAGGAAGAAAACATCACTGGTAGGTAGATAGTGGTCTTCTCAGTAGCTAGTACTAGCTAGTGATCTGGACTTTGTGTGATCTGCAGAATACTGAATGATCTGTTAACAACTCGAACATCACTGACACAATAATGGTAATATAACAAGTAGCCAGATAATAAAATTAACAGCCTATGTGATTTTAACGGGTCATCTCTGAAAACTTTCTCTTGTAGCTCTGTCTTTAAATAAGCCCGTATGTTCTCTAGACAACTTTCACAGATCCTATTTAAGTCACAAGAAAGCTTATAAAATTTTTGTCTGAGTCTCTAGGGTTGTTATTAGGGTTATAAACTGAGCTAGGCATGAGCCTGAATTCTAGGTATCTAGGATTTAATCTGAAACAAATATGAGTGATATTAAAACAACAACAGTGAAGTGCCTGGCTGGCTCAGTCAGTAAAGTATGTGACCCTTGATTTCAGGGATGTGGGTTCAAGCCCCACATTGGGCGTAGAGATTACTTAAATAAACTTTAAAAAACTTCAACAATGACAGAGATCTTTTATTGTTTTCCCTCTGATTATCAAAGTAATACAAGCCTATTTTAGAAACAAATTTAGTACAATAAAACATTTTTAAGAAAATGAGAATTATCTATGGTTCTGTTACCCATGATAAATGCTATAAATATTTTAATGCATTTTCTTACAATGATTTTAGTCTATAGTATACTCTCTAAAGTTGAGATTGTACTCTACATACAATTTTTATCCATTTTCACTTAAATTTTTATAAACGTTATTTTAAATGGTTTAAAAAAATGTCAATTTAGTGGATATCTGTGGGATTTTCTGCCCTGCATCATCCTTTCCACTGTCCTATCCTCCACTGTCTACATGGTTACTATAGGAGCAGTCATGTTCTTATTTAACCATATCCCATGCTTGCAGCAGAAGTGAGCAGTTGGCCAAACTTAGCTAATTGAACTGCTTCCCCAGAAACATTTTGAACTTGGGACCTCTCTGGTAGCTGAAGCCCTGGGAGCTTTCTTTGGCCCTATTTGTTGATCTTAGTGAGAACAAATGAAATTGAAAGTGCTGAGAGCAGATATAAGAGTCAGAAAAAAGCCCCCTGCCAGTGTCTGTAATTCCAATTGTTCTTGAAACTCAGCTTCGTCTCTAGCTCCTCATGACTCATTTGTTTCACCTTTCTTTGGATGCCTTGAGTCAGTAAATTCTCTTTCTGTTGAAGCTCATTTGAGTTGGGTTTCTGTTGCTTTCTGCAAAATAATCTGCCTTGTACATTAATCTTGGGAGATTATAGATGAGAGAACTGGGGCCCAGAGAGATTAAATAAGCTGGAAAATGGTAGAACTGTGATGGAACCCAGAAATATTTGACTCCGAAGCCTGCACACTCACCATTAGAATTCACATTCCCAGAGCAGAAGTTTTCTGGGACTTCTCTCTTCATGTGCTTCTCTCCAACAAAAATGGCAGCAAGAACAGGAGAAATGTGCAGAGCCACCTGATTCTTTTAGTTTTAATTTAGTTTAACTTTTTTCTTTCTTTGCTATAGGGACAGAGAACTGAATGTGAAACAGTAAAGAGATCCTCTTTCTGCCTTTGAGTTTCTGTGTTTCTGCTTGAATAGTCCCACTTCTTATTCTCCGTGTATACCCTGCCCATACAACCCAGACTAGTTCTCCTTTGATTGGGACTAGTTATCAACTCCTTTGTTAAAGATGCCTGGATTCTTGCTTCTTTCTTTGCATTCTCCATTGCTCTCATTGCCCTCAGGTTTTCCAGAGAATGCTTACTCGGAAACTGTGCTGTCTCATTATGATCGTCATCATTACCATCATCACTGACAATATTGATGAGTGACTGTCATGGACCTGGCATGAGTTAGGCATTTGATACTTACTATCTCATTTAATTTTTACTAGAAGGCTTTGTAGGTACTTCTGCTACTACTTGTCCTATTGATGTCACTATTTTCCCCATTTTCCATAGGAAGAAACTGAGCCTTAGAGAGATTACTTTTCTAAGGTCACATACCTAATATATGGTGGAGCCCAGATTGGCATCCAGTTCTACTCCCATGGTCCACGCTCATACCCACTCTAAAGTTACTGCTTACAATGGATTCTGTGATAGCCCTGGGGTAAGAGAGGAAGACCAGGAGGCTTTACTCTTATTAGTGCCAGGCTGACTGGCCAGAAGGTTCAGCATTCAGGTCTGTGTTTAAAGGGTTGTGAATTCCAGTAGATAAGATACAATCTACGGCAAAAATCCAGCTCATCTGGTGCAACATACAGATCATTTTGCTGGTAGGATGGTCTAGCATATGACTTATATTATCGCTTGGGAATTACAGAGACAAGGTCACCCAGACATTAGCAGAGGGAAAAGCAAGGACTGCAAAGGTTGTCGTGGCTCCATCCAAGAGGATAGCTGTCAGTTACAGATCCTTAGAGTCAGCCAAGGAAATAAAGAGATAAATAAAAATGATTTATTATAAGGAATTGGCTCATGTGATTATGAGGCTGAGGAGTTCCATGATCTGCCATCTGTGAGCTAAAGACCTAAGAAAGCCAATGGCATAAATTTCAGTCCTAGTCCAAAGGCCTGAGAACAAGGAGAACCGATGGTATAAGTCCCAGGCCAAGGGCAGGAGAAGACTGATGTCCTGTTCCAGTCAGTTTGGAGACTAGTTCCCCCTTTCTCTGCCTTTTTGTTCTAGTCAGGCCCTCAACTATTTGAATGATGTCCACTCTCACTGGGCAGGACCATCTGCTTTACTCAGTCCATGAATCCAAATGCTAATCTTGTCTGGAAACAACCTCACAGACATATCCAGAAATGATGTTGAATGTAAGCATCCTATGATCCAGTCAAGTTGACACATAAAATTAACCATCACATAGGCCAAGCACCAGGCATTACAAAGACGAATTTCAGAGTGTATCAGCTAATGAGCAAGACCAAAAATTTGGAGATTAGTTCATTTCTTCTTAACCTCTTGCTTGCTGAATGACTTCTAGCAAATTCTTTTACCTTGCTAAGCCTGCATTCTCTTATCTGCAAAACAAGGACAACATCTATCGTACAAATGTTTATTAGAGCTGAAATCAACTAATAATTTATATCTAATGGGATATTATTTTGAAACATTAAGATAAAAATTCTTTGGCTTGAAGAAGGAAGGAGAGTAGGGGGGAATATATCAATCAGGTTCTCTACAGAAACAGAATCGGTAGGGAGCGGAATATTGGTATCAATATCAATATCTCTATCCGTGATCTATCAATCAAGAATTGGCTCATGTGATTGTGGGGGTGGTGAGTTTGAAATCTGTAAAGTAGGCTGGCGGACTGAAAGCTCATGGGCAAGGGACTGATTTGTTGTCATGAAATAGAATTTATTCTTCCTGGGGAAAACCTCAGTTTTGCTTTACTTTTAATGGCTTTCAGTGGGTTACATGAGGCCCCCACACATTATTGAGACTAATTTCCTTTACGTAAAGTCAACCGGTTGTAGATGTTAATGGAATCTACAAAATCCCTTCAGAGCAGTACCTAGGTGAGTGTTCGAATAACTAAGCACCACAGCACAGCCAAGTTGATGTGTAAAACTAACCATCACTGAAGGTAAGATGTGAGACACCTGCTGAAGAGAACCTCTGCTGACATCTTGATTTCACGCTAGAATTGTGGGACAATCCATTTCTGTTGTTGAAGCCACCCAGTTTGTGGTACTTTGTTGTGGCGGCCCTAGGAAAACAATCCAGTCTGTTTATTATTTAAGGTGTGTGTTTTGTTCCACTCTAATGACAAGCTCCAGGAAAGCAGGGGTTCCCTGTTTTGTTCCCAGGCACCTTAGAATAGCTCTTGGCATGTGGTAGGCGCTCAGTATTTGCTTAGAGCATGAATGAATGAATAGTTACGCACCAGTGGCATCCTTGCTCCCTGTATCAGGTGGGTATTATGATCTTCTTGCCAAAGATGAGGAAACTGATACCTAAGATCAGGCTGCTCAGAATCATTGCAGAATTTGAACCCAGGTTTTCTGAATTCTGCCTCTGATTAAGATCAGTGTCTGATCTATAACAGTGGCTCTCTAACATTAGTGGGTGTCAGAATCACCTGGAAGACATGATTTCACTCGTGGAATTTAAGAAATGAAACAGATGAACATGGGGGAGAAAAAGAGGCAAACCAGAACTATAGAGAACAAACCAAGGGTTGCTGGAGGGGAGGTGGGTGGGGGAGGGGATGGGTTAAATGGATCATGGCCATTAAGGAGTGTACTTGTGATGAGCACTGGGTATTGTATGTAAGCGATGTATCACAAAATTCTACTACTGAAACTAATACTATGTTAACTAACTGGAATTTAAATAAAAACTTAAAAAAGAAAAAAAAGAAGCAATCACCTACTCTTTAAAAAAAAAAAATGACCTGGAGGACTTGTGAAGACCCAGATACTCTGATCCAAAAGGTCTGGAGTGCAGCCTGAGAATGCCTAACGAATTTCCAGGTGATGCTTCTGCTGCTGTTTCTGGAATAGCACTTTGAAAACCACTGTGCTCTGTATAATACAGCCACCTGCCTAAGCTTATATTACTCGGTAAGTCTAAGTAGTTCTCTGCATGATCAAACGCTGTGTGACACCACCCAATTCCTTGGGTTGTGTATCTTTCAAAACCTCATGGTTAATCACCTAGTATAGCAAGAAAAATGGACACTTGTATTTCCATTTCTTGCTTACTATTTTTTTTCCTTTAATGTTGTGCTTTTATGTTGGTCCTCTTTTTTCTTTCCTTATTTTCTTTGTTCTCCCTCCTCTGAACTTTCTTTATAAACTCTATTTGTTGTATTGCGGTTTTTCCCCCATGTTCTGTGATATACTGTGAAAAGTATGTGAAAATAACATAATTTAATTAAGCTTAAGGTAAATTACCTTGCATCTAGCCTGAGAGCAGCACAAAGCCTGCCATAATTCCTATTATTAACTTCACTTTGGAGGTTTTGTTTGTTGAGGGGCATCTGAAAAACCTTAGAAACTCAGTCCAGCAAAAAAATTGGGTGACTGCTGTAATAATGTATAAATCAGAGATTTGAGATCTCAGACACAGATGATGAAGTTACCATGGAAGGAATTTTTTTTCCCTCTGGTTGTTATTACGAGTATTACTGGCCATGAAATCTGTCCAGGATAATGCATCATCTAGCACAGGGGAGGCTGGACTTCAAAAAAAGGTAGAAAATTCAAATCAGAAAAAGCTGCCTTAAATCACTCATTGTTGTATCCATACTGATGTCCTTAATGAAGAAAGAACAAAAACCAAAGAAAGACTTGATTGATTCCTCAAAGAACATACTTTTTCGTCATGATCAAGTGGACAGTGATTAAATTTTGATTTTAAGTTTTCTTAGTATTTCTCAAATATAAAATTCTTGGACTGTATGGTTCCAACACTTTCAAATACACACATTCATCTCATAATACGGAAAAGCTTTTGCTCAGAGGAATTTTTTGGTCTGTGTTGAAATGACAATTAAAACCGCTAGAGGGCACTGTGGATAAACATTTGCACCAAAGATCTCTATAGGCGCTCTAACTTGCTTGAATTTAGTTGTACAGGAAGTCTCCAATTACACCTATATAGTGATCCAAAATTTTGTTTTCAAATTACTTCTTTGGAATTCAAAATGCATTTTTCTCAGAGAAATAAAATGAATAGCGGTATGTTCCTAAGTTAACCCTGTTATTTGCTATGTAGAAGTAAACAACGACAAAAACAAAAAACCCTAGTAAAATTGTGCAACTCATTTAGATATAATGGGGTTTAAAAATCTGAATGTAGAGGCTATTTTGGGGGGCTGGAGGGGAACAGCTTTAATTCACAGAAGCCTACTAGCTTGAAAATACTGCAAAGTTACAATCTCCATTTCAGAAACAATGGTAAAAGGAAAACACTCAGTGATGAACTGTTAATCTTCCAGTCATCCCCACTAACTAGATTGATAGCTTTAGCCCCTCCCTCCCAGCTCCCTTGTGTTGTGAATGGGGTAGAGTTGACTGGGTTCTGCCTCCCCCTAGAGCCCGCCTGGCTGCTTTGCTTTCTGATGACCACTCCCTCTGGCCACTTCTGCTTCCCCACCTGCTTGCTGCTCAGCAGCATTCCTTGCTTCTTTCCTTTATCTTTTTTTTTTCTTCTTTCCTTTATCTTAAAAGGCAGCCAGCTGTCCAGCCAGCTGTGTCATGGGAAGGCATTTCCTCCTGGTCCCAAGCTAGCAAGGGTAATTTCTTCTCGCATCAATCTCCCCAGATCTAGTTTTGGGAATTCACTAAGCTCACTTCCCAGTTGGGAACAGGACCACCCCTGTGGCTGCTGCAGGGTCTCCCTGCTTTCCCTCTGTCCCCCTGCCCTAGGAATGGTTTGCCTTTTCTGCTTTCCTTCTCAACTTTCTTCCTCCTAACTTAATGACTGTTTTGGGAATATCCAATTTTTTTTTTTTCCCTCTGGGGCTTTCAACTACATTAGTCTACATTTCAATCAGTGGGCACTTTAAACAGGAAACAAAACATGATTTGACAGTGAATTTCTCATCCTGATGTCTCACCACCCTGCTCCTTTTCTCTTTAGCCAGAGTTGAAATCAGTTTTCTTTCTTCTCCTCAGAGCTAATGGGGAGGCAGGTGGAGGTGGATGGTGACCAAAATGTCTGAAGGTGTGTGCATGAGAGGACTGTTGACCAGAGGGGCTCTTTCTCTCTGGATGATGAAAAGTAGTGGGTGAACACCCTGAATACCACAGATCACCCTTGTAATTTAGGTGTATACATATCACCTCAGAGTGCTTGTCAAAAATGCAGATTCCTAGACATGTGGAGTGAGACCCAGGGAAGAGCATTTTATTTATTTATTTTATTTTATTTATTTATTTATTTATTTATCAGAGAGAGAGAATGAAAACATGAGCAGGGGGAGGGGCAGGGGGAGAAGCAGGCTCCCCGCTGAGAAGGAACCCAATGCAGGACTCATCCCAGGACCCTGGAACCATGACCTCAGCCGAAGGCAGACACTCAACCCACTGAGCCACCCAGGTGCCCCCCCAAGGGAAGAGCATTTTAAATGAGCATCCAGTGTATAGAGATATGGAATTACTATGCTGTACACCTGAAATTAATGTAACATTGTGTGTCAACTATACTTAAATTTCAAACAAACAAACAAATAAGCATGTTTGATGATTCTCATGAGGCCACACATTGGCAAATGACCCAACAGGTCCTCCATCCTCAATCCTCCTTCTGGGCGAATATGTTGTGATTTTAGAGTGTATCTTTTGTTTATGGGTTATTGTTTAAGGCAGCAAATGTGTCACTATCACCAAGGAGACAGGAAAGGTATTTAGTTGGTTTGTTTGGTGAGGTTATAAAAAAATAATGTTTAGTAAAGATGGACATTGATTTGATCTGCCTGTTTAGAAGTACATGCATAGTATTTCCACCCACACTTTTCACAAAAGAGGAAAGCATTATTCATGAAACCTTCTGTGTGTTTTTTTTTTTTTTTAGGTGATAAATAATTGAAAGTAAAGGTTGGCATCAATATGCTATGTCAAGCTTTTCTTCTTCTTTCTTTCTTTTTTTTTTAAGGGTAATGAGGAGACAGATGGCATTTTTTTTCGATTGATGCCAAAAAAAAGCTCCCAAATCTCACAGTTGTGGAAGCAAATCTTATATAATTTCCAAAAGCAGAGCTTGGATCCTACTGCCCGTCCTCTCTAGCCCTTTAGGACAGTCACTCACAGGGAGAGTAGGTGTGCATATTCTGATTGTCTTTGGATTGGTTAAATAGAGGGCTTTTTGGTTAAAATCAGAGCTTTCTAAGTATGCAGAAAATAAACGTGTGAGAAATGAAAACCACCTGTGCCCAGCTGATTAGCTGTGGATACATTTCAAATATGCGGGGGTTTAAATGGATAATAGGGACTACACTAACCCCCACCCTGTTACACACTTCAAAATATTTTATCATTTTAGGGTTTCTAGCCTTTTATGACAGCAAAAGGAACATTATTACTTAAACAGAATGACATTAATTTTGGAAAGATCAAACAAGTTCTTCAATATGTGTTTTGGCTAGACAAATGATGGCAAAAAAAATCTCTGATGCATCATTTTTGAGTAGATTATTGAAATGATAGAGCTTTGATTTTTTCAATGTTCTTTTTAACATCTGACAAGTGGAAGTGCTTCAGTCTACATAAGTCATATACTAATTAGTAATTAACCACCGTTATTTAATTAGACTATCTAGTTGGTGGATCATGCATTAATCACTCCCAATTTGGTGTGTGCCGGCTGCTTGTAGTGACTGGGCCACTCTGCTGGGGTTCATTTCATGCTGTGTGATGCAGCTGTGCCCAGACAAAATCTTTTTCTGCCTTTGTCTTCAGTTTAGAGAAGAAACATTAAAATGTGTGGAATTTGACTAGTCAACTAGACTTCCAAAATGGTTTCAAAAGGCAAAAATGAATCTTTGCCAAGTGAATAAAGAACTCTTTTATTCAAGAGATTCATTATATTTTCTTCTTTCCTAGGCTTTGGATTTTCTCTTAGATCATTTGAAAATGATACATATGCCTTTAAGGAAAAGTCAAAGTTGTATCTGAGACCTACTGAATTTGCAGAAACTATGAGCATGTATGCAATAAAAGCTCAAACTCTCAACACTTTCCTAAAGCTTTTGGTGAATAGGGTATGTAAGATGAAATATATTTGAAAGCATTTTAACCAGAAATGACCACAAGTAATTTAGAGATAGTTATTTTATAAAAAGTTAACATGTCTTAGATTATGAAACTAACCCTTTGTGGTTTTTATTCTATCAATTGTTACATAAATGGGGAATTCTGCTATTAAGAATTCGTCAAACTGCATAATGTGTCTTGAACAGCAACTCCTTAGGATCTTTTTCAAAATTTAATTGCAGTGTAATTGACATATAATATCCTATTAGTTTCAGGTGTGCATTATAGTGATTTGATAATTTAAATTTTTTTATTAACATATAATGTATTATTTGTTTCAGGGGTACAGGTCTGTGATTCATCAGTCTTACACAATTCATAGCGCTCACCATAGTACCTACCCTCCCCAATGTCCATTACCCAGCCACCCCATCCCTCCCACCCCTCTCCACTCCAGCAACCCTCAGTTTGTTTCCTGAGATTAAGAGTCTCTTATGGTTTGTCTCCCTCTCTGGTTTCATCTTGTTTCATTTTTCTCTCCCTTCCCCTATGATCCTCTGTCTTATTTCTCAAATTCCTCATATCAGTGAGATCAAATGATACTTGTCTTTCTCTGATTGACTTATTTTGCTTAGCATAATACCCTTTAGTTCCATCCTTGTCATTGCAAATGGCAAGATTTCGTGTGTGTTTTTTTTTTTTTGATGGCTGCATAATATTCCATTGTATATATATATACCACATCTTCTTTATCCATTCATCTGTTGATGGACATCTAGACTCTTTCCATAGTTTGGCTATTATGGACATTGCTGCTATAAACATTGGGGTGCAGGTGCCCCTTCGGATCACTACATTTGTATCTTTGGGGTAAATACCCAGTAGTGCAATTGCTGGGTCGTATGGTAGATCTATTTTCAACTTTTTGAGGAACCTCCATACTGTTTTCCAGAGTGGCTGCACCAGTTTGCATTCCCACCAACAGTGTAGGAGGGTTCCCCTTTCTCCACGTCCCCGCCAACATCTGTCGTTTCCTGACTTGTTAATTTTAGCCATTCTGACTGGTGTGAGTGGTATCTCCTTGAGGTTTTGATTTGTATTTCCCTGGTGCCAAATGATGTTGAGCACTTTTTCATGTGTGTGTTGGCCATTTGGATGTCTTCTTTGGAGAAATGTCTGTTCATGTCTTCTGCCCATTTCTTGATTGGATTATTTGTTCTTTGGGTGTTGAGTTTGATAAGGTCTTTATAGATTTTGGATACTAGCCCTTTATCTGATATGTCATTTGCATATATCTTTTCCCATTCTGTTGGTTGTCTTTTGGTTTTGTTGACTGTTTGCTTTGCTTTGCAAAAGCTTTTTATCTTGATGAAGTCCTAGTAGTTCATTTTTGCCCTTGCTTCCCTTGTCTTTGGTGATGTTTCTAGGAAGAAGTTGCTGCAGCTGAGATCAAAGAGGTTGCTGCCTGTGTTCTCCTCAAGGATTTTGATGGATTCCTGTCTCACATTCAGGTTTTTCATCCATTTTGAGTCTGTTTTTGTGTGTGGTGTAAGGAAATGATCCAGTTTCATTCTTCTGCATGTGACTGTCCAATTTTTCCAACACCATTTGTTGAAGAGACTGTCTTTTTTCCATTGGACATTCTTTACTGCTTTGTCGAAGATTAGTTGACCATAGAGTTGAGGGTCCATTTCTGGGCTCTCTATTCTGTTCCATTGATCTATGTGTCTGTTTTTCTGCCAGTACCACACTGTCCTGATGATTACAGCTTTGTAATAGAGCTTGAAGTCTGGAATTGTGATGTCACTAGCTTTGCTTTTCTTTTTCAACATTCCTCTGTCTATTCAGGGTCTTTTCTGGTTCCATACAAATTTTAGGATTATTTGTTCCATTTCTTTGAAAAAAGTTGATGGTATTTTGATAGGGATTGCATTGAATGTGTAGATTGCTCCAGGTAGGGTAGACATTTTCACAGTATTTTTCTTCCAATCCATGAGCATGGAACATTTTTCCATTTCTTTGTGTCTTCCTCAATTTCTTTCATGAGTGTTCTATAGTTTTCTGAGTACAGATCCTTTGCCTCTTTGGTTAGATTTATTCCTAGGTATCGTATGGTTTTGGGTGCAATTGTAAATGGGATCGACTCCTTAATTTCTCTTTCTTCTGTCTTGTTTTTGAGTGTATAGAAATGCAGCTGATTTCTGTGCATTGATTTTATATCCTGCCACTTTAATGAATTCCTGTATGAGTTCTAGCAGTTTTGGGGTGGAGTCTTTTGGGTTGTGTGATTTGATATTTTTGTGTATTATGAAATGATCATCGCAATAAGTTTAGTTCCCATCTGCTACCATAGAATGTTAGTACAATATTATTGGCTATATTCCCTACAATGTACATTAAATCCTCATGACTTACTTGTTTCATAACTGGAAGTTTGTATTTCTTAAGCCCCTTCACCTATTCTGCCTGCCCCCCAAATCCTCCTGCTCTAGTAACCAACAGTTTGTTTTCTATCCAGAAGGTACTCTTGATAATTAAGTCTCCATTCTTAAAGTTGCCTTTAACTGTAAGTAGACTTCATCTAAGTCAGTGGTTCTTAGCTCTGGGCAGAGCTCAGGGAAGAAGATGATTTATATAATCCAAATTGTCTATGGACTTTTTTTGCTTGTTTAATTGTGTTTCTGTATGAAAGACTATTGTTTGTGGTAGGGCTTTATGATGAAGGGCGGCCATATTTTGAACACAAAATTGGAGGCAAGCTCATTTGGTGTGACCAGATTCATCTTTTCCTCAGAAAGTGAAACAGGCAAAAACCTGAGGCAAAGATCATCTCAGGCAAATCTGGAGGGCAATCACACTTTCCTGAATGCCTGGACAAAAGCAGTTCCCTCTGTGGGAAGTCGTTCTATTTCCCAAGTCCATTCTGTTTCCCTCTGAAAGAGAGGTAGCTTAGAAACAGGCTTCTGAGAGGGGATTGGCTCATTCAAATTTGTACAGTAAATAAATGCTGGAATTAGGACCAGGACTCAGATCTTCTGCTACCTGGTCCCAGGTTCTCTTCACCATACATTTCTCCTCCTCCTCTTCATCTTCCTCTTTTTATTTTTTTTTCTTCTGGATAAAGGTGTTTAGACAAAGAAGTTGAAATTTAATGTGGCCATTATTTCAAATTTTATATAATGTTTTATTTCATAAACATACTTTTTGATTAATTTTCATTTCTTTAAAATGGCAGGTTAATCATTCAGCACAAATTTGATTATAAACTAGTCATAGTTTAAACATAGTTTATGCCTAGATTATGCATACATGTGTGGAAAGTCTTTCCTTTACATTTCTAACTATCAAAAGATGGAATTATCTCTCTGGAATGATTGGAAGTGTTTTAATAAAGGCTCTATGAACATGAATAATGAATCTCCCCAAAACTGTTTTGACCCTTCTCATTCCATGTATGATAATCCCCAACTTCAGAAGAAAAAAAGCTGCTTTGAACAGAATAAGTGTCCTGATTGTTGACACATTGTGATAGAATCTGATTGGGGATAATTCTTCCCTTACCACTCTGTAGCAGTAATGGCATTTCCTTAGAAATTTCCAGTTATTAAATATGCATATTAAAAATAAATTAAGAATTAAGAACAGACTGGGATTAAAGAATTCTAGATCTTTGGTCAAATCCAATGATCAGCTCTATGATATCTCTGATAAGAGAAACAGCTTAAATCTTTCATTGAAAATAGTAAGGTTCTGTGTTAGTGGTATCCAGATATCATGATCACTGAGCCACTATTCACTCAGTTTTTCATGTCTGTTATATCACATCAATCCCAATCTGACAAGAATCAACATTCTCAAAGAACATGTGGTATTATACTTTCTACTGTCTACCTTCTGTATGTTCTTCTCCTGGTCAAAAACCAATGTGAAGGATTTATAAAGTGGTAGGACAGTATAGTAGAACTCAGGAACTCATTCTGAACTCAAGACTCCAGATATCTAATCTGTCATTGGCTGCCATCTAGCACTGTGACTTTGGGACATCATTTTGCCCATCTGTAAAATCAATGGAACTGGCCTAGCATTGCCATTATGCTTTTCGACCCTAAAGTTTTGTGTAAATATTTAAGCAAATATGCTGAAAACTCTGGACTTACACCAAGGCTATGGATGTTTATTTAAACCCAGGACTAGGGAGTTTTCATTTAAATTCCAGCCATTTTACAAACATTTTTATGTTCTCAATAATCAGGGTATTTTATGGATATGTTAAGGACTTGACAGTTGGCCAAAATTATGTAGCAGCCAAAACTCGGCCCACAGTCTCTGCTCCATTTGGGAGAATGCTGAAAACAGAATGGAGGCTACAATAGATAGAAATGACAAAATCCAAAATTGTTCTTCCGTTTACCCACCAGTTTGTTAAACAAAGAATGTCCGCTCTGATTTCTATTGCCCGCTGAGTTTGGTAATAGAAGTCATAAACTGCAAAAGCCAGCCATTTATTTCTTTCTCCTCTGCTACTGGTAGTCAGAAATCAGGGTAGAACTTATCAGCTTGTTTGTTAAAAACACAAACAGGAGAAAAACTCATGTATTTATTATTCTTTTCCACTGCACGAGTTAACTGATGTTGTCTTTAGATTGGAGATTTGTACATTGTTATGTAAATGGAACAAACAGCTGCGTATTAGCTTACATGGCTCCCATGATGTTCACTTCTTCCTAGCAGGCTGGGTAGTTAGCTGGCACCAAACTGAAATTCTCACGCATCCAGTTTCTCTAAGTATAGTTCATATAAGCCTATTTTTAGCCATTTAGTGCCTGCCTACTTTACATATCCATGAAACTACTAACCATAGATAAGACAGACTCTGGGTATGAAATTCCCCCAAGCTCTCCTGCCCTTGGAGCCCTCTGGCCCGGAGACTCTGCACCTTGCTGCTGAGCAACGTTGCCGAGACCCATAAGCCCCCTTTCCAGTTTCTCCTTCTGCCTTGGGAGGTATCTCCATATTCCCCTTCTGAGTGGCGGTGTGTGCCACAGGCTCAGGAAGGTCTACTGTTTGGGAGGAATTTCCCCCCTTATGTAATTCTCAGTGCCATCCAGTGAAGCTTGTTGTGTGTTACTGCCTCGTAGCCCTGCTTCTTCCTTGATCAACCCCCAGGCGTAGAACTTACACATATGCCTGATACATACCTGTGAGTGTATGTTTTTAAAATAATAAACCTAATAGGTTTGCTTTAGACTGGACATGAAAATAAATCTATAAATGATGTGTTCGTAATTATTGTTCCTTCATGATGTGAAATAGTAATTTGGTTGCTTTTTTTTTTTTTTTTTATGTGAACAACAAAGGCAGCATGATATGGTGAAATAGCAAAGGAGTTAAAGTCAGAGGCCTTGAGTTTGGGCCTTGGCTATTTATTACCATGTGACCTTGTACAAGTCACTTAGCCACCCTGAAGTTCACTTTCAGAGCTACAAAATAATGATACTACTACTTACAATTCTTTTTATTGACCTCACTACAATGTGGAGGTGACAGGACATAAAACAAGTTGGTAAATTCTTTTTTTTTTTTTTTAAAGATTTTATTTATTTATTTTAGAGAGAGAGATTGATAGAGTGCAGTGGGGAGGGGCAGTAGGAGAAGGAGAGAGAAACTCAGGTAGACTCTGCACTGAGCACGAAGCCCAACACAGGGCTCGATCTCACAACCATGAGATCACCACCTGAGCTGAAAGTAAGAATTGGATGCTCAGCCAACTCTGCCAGCCAGCTGCCCCAAATAAATTGGTGAATTCTAAAGCACAGTATTCAAGCCCTGCTCTTACTACTTAGGTAACCAAAGGGAACCTCTCTGAACCTCATTTTCTTTAGCATCAAAAGAGGATAACAGTACTACTTGTTTCATAGGGTTGCTCTGAGGATCAAAATAATTCTCCTTCAAATGTTTCTAGTGCACATAGACACACATATTATATATGTGCTTCAGTGAAAAAATGAAGTACAAGAATCAGATAAGTCATATACAGGCGTCATGAGGCATGTGAGCATATTACAGAAGCAAGGTGTTTAGAAGTGGGTGATATTCATTTCTAAAAATCCATTAGAACTGTGGGCAATAATTCTGCATTTATGTGAAAAACAACTCTGAAATGTGAATAGTGTGAAATATTGGAAAGGAATAGTGGAGAATAAAAAATGCTCTCAAATGATCAAAATAATTCTCATATGTTCCATTCTCATGGTTCATACCTATATATATATTTTTGCATATATTATACTCAAACCACAAAGATATTACTCAAGTATGGAGATCGGTTAAAAAAAAAATGAGACTCCTTGTTTTAATTTAATTTCCAGACAATGAATTACATCAATGAGGTCTGGCATCTAATAAAAAACTGCAAATAGAGGAAGCAGATTAATTAGCAGCCTACAGTTCAGTGGCTCCAGCGTGATGCTGAATGCTTTTTCTCATGTCGGACTGACGAACTCAATCCCCTTAATAGAAAAAAAGCAACAACTGTGCTTGAAGAACAATAAGGTGACTTAGTCTTCCTGAAACTGTTCACAGGAGGACAGGAAGCCCTTTTCAGAAGACCAGCATGGTAATGTGGGATCTGCATACACAAAATGAACTGTTGACTTTGGCTCTTTGTGAGCCAGTACATAATATTGCTAAGTACAGCTATAAGGAGATGTATGGGATTGGTCTGGTGCACTTCATTAAGAGGGTTACAGCAAAGACAGTGCAGCTGAAATGAACAAGTCAATTGGTACATCTACTTTACACTCTGTGCTGAGCAACAGAAATGTCTTTGATAGAAAATGCAGTCGAATAAAAATAAGGTGACCTGGACAATATAGGGGATAAAAATATATATTTTTAAAGATTTTATTTATTTGTTTGACAGAGAGAGACACAGCGAGAGCGGGAACACAAGCAGGGGGAGTGGGAGAGGGAGAAGCAGGCTTCCCGCTGAGCAGGGAGCCCGATGTGGGGCTTGATCCTGGGATTCCGGGATCATGACCTGAGCTGAAGGCAGACGCTTAACGACTGAGCCACCCAGGCGCCCCAGGGGATAAAAATATTATCGCTGGATAGGCAGATGTGAAAGGGAGCACTCTTCAACCTTACAGTGTTTATTCTGGTGATGGATGGTATAGAGAGCACGGATTGGCTGCATGTACTGATGAGAAGAAATTACTAGGGAACAAGAACAAGGAGATTATTTAATGTCTCCTTCTATGACACAGATAGCTATGCTATAAGTCTTTTGGAGAAGAAAGAAAGATACAGCTGAATACATGAAAAGTAGGAAGGAAAAGAGGGATGGAGGAAGGAAAGAAGGAAAGGAAGGAGGAAAATAAATAACAAATGAGAACAAGTTAAAGGATTATGATGTATGAGAGATAAATTTATTGTCTTTATCCATTCCTAAATATAGACAGGATCTCTTAGATTAGGGACTAGATTGCCAATTACAGCCAAAAGGTGATCAAGTGGCTCCACCACTTAGGTAATAGGGCTCACTACACAGTACCTAAATGAGTGAATGACCTCAAGCAAATAACTTGACTTTGCTAGGCTTTAGTTTCCTTTTGTATAAAATAGAGATTATAATGCTTGAATGGTTGTCGTAAGGAGTAGATGCAGCAATACCTGTGAAATACTGACATACAGTAAAGACTCAGTTTTTACCATTCTGCTCCTCCTCCTCATCAAACAATGAAGCAGAAGGCAAGGTGAACAGGTACAGTCCAGGAGTGTTGGGCTGCTGTAAGCAAGGGGTATGCAACTCTTTGAATTCATGCAATACTGACTTTCATTTAAGAAGGAATTAGCTAAAATCTAGATTTGCTTAACTTTTCATACACATTTATACTAGTCAGGCTTCTCCTTCTGCTAGTACAGAAATAGGCAGGGTTTAAACTTTAACTCGTGGATATTTAGGAAAATATATGGGTAAATGAAAGATTTGGAGAAATGAGTAAATGTTAAGATTGAATTCATCCCATTTAAAGGTAGAAAACAAGAATGCAGAGAGAAATTCCTCTTTTTCCTTTGCTCCATTGATTGGTGTTGAAAGGACTTTTCATGAGTTTAGGAACATGTAGTAATAAAATGCTGGGACAATTTGTGAATTCAGATGTTGTATTTTAGGAGAAAATGTTGCTGGCAGCCTGTTGGAACATCTCATTTTTTATTTCACTAAGCTTGTATTAAAGAGTCTTCTTTCCTTGAGAAAAGGAGGATTTCTAGAGAAGATTTCTGAAGTTTCAATGTGATAACAGATGGTATTTCAAATCTTCCATCAGTTACATATGTGATAGAAGTCCAAATTTAGATTCATTACACAGCTACAATTCTTGACAAAGAGTTTATGGAATTTAGGTCCAGTCAAAGGAATATCCATTCCCTCCTGGAACCATGTATATATATCCCTTGGAGGAAATTTCAGATGGCCCAGGTCACTTTTCCTTCCCTTTCAAGGATGACTCCGAGAGTGGTTACTTTAGTTATACACACAAATCAGTGTGGAACCCATAAGCTTTTTACTATGCATTAATATGCATAGTAAAGCATATTGACTAATTTAAGGTGACCCTACTGTTCTATGGCTTATCACTTCTTGGTCTTGTGATTATTCTCTTTCACTCAAATGAGAGTGGCTTTCTCTTCACTGTGGCTGTTTTCTAGATGTCTACAGTGATATTATTTTGTTTGAATCATGTCTCTATGTCCAAAATAATGCCATAGGCTGTTCTGATTTTTTACCCCTGCTGCTTTGATACCTACTGCTATATTCTGCCTTCTCCCCACCCCCTGCCATCTCGTCTTTCCTTGTAAATGTAGACTGTGATTAAAACCTGGGCACCCACTTCATGACTTAGCACACGCTGTCCCATATGCCTTTGTTGCTTTCCGTGAGGTCCCCACATGTCTCTGCTGATGTGTCACCTTCTCAGAGAGACATCCCCTGATGTGGTTACATCCGAAAACATTCCACCTGCTACTATTATTTCTTATTTAAACGCTGTGGGGTTTTTTTTTGTTGCATTTATCACAATTTATACTTATTTATTATATATTTTACTTGTTTTCCTATCTGTTTCTCATCTGTACTCAGGAGGGGAGACACCATGTCTGCCTGGAACATCTTTGTATCCCTAGATCCTTGATTGGCAAATGCAAGGACATTTTTTTGTTTATAAACGCAAGACAGTTATAAAGATCAAAACATTTAACATTGATGTGATACTAACGGTTAATCTACAGTCCACATTCAAATTTTTACAACAGCTCCATCCATTACTGTCTATCATAGCAAGGGTTTTACCATTCCAACATGCAGTGAAGGATCACACATTGCATTTAGTTGTCACATTGCTGTAGTCTTCCTTTAACATCAGACCTATTCCTTAGCCTTTTGTAACCTTGACATTTTTAAAGAGGATAGGTCAGTAATAAAATAGAGGATCCTTCAATTTGGATTTATCTGATGTTTCCTCATGATTGGATTCAGACAGGACGTTTTTGTCAGGAATACTTTCTGAGAGATGTTTCCTGCTCACTGCATCACATGGAGAGGCACATTATGTCAAATTGTCACATTTTAGTTAAATCTCTTCTTTCTTTTGAGAACATTTAAGTTCTACTTTCTTAGCAAATTTCAATTATATGGTATGTGTTTTCAATAATGGTCACCATATATTTTTACATTAAATCCTCAGACCGTATTCATCTCCTAGCTGAAAGTTTGTACCCTTTTACCAGCCCACCCTCAGCCCCTGGGGCAACCACTTCTCTCTTTTCTGTTTCTGTGAGTTTGAGATGTTTTTGTTTGTTTGTTTTTTTAAGATTCCATATATGTAATGATACCACGCAGTATTTGTTTTCCTCTCTCTGGCCTATCACACTTTAATCAAATTTCTTTACAGTGACTGAATGGATAGTAGAGGGTTATGTTCTAGGACTTTAACCTATTGTTTGATCATGATGACGTCTGCCTTACAGGTGGCATTAATGAAACTGTTTACATATAGAGGTGACTTATGCGTGAATCCAGACCTCCAGAGCCCTTCTGTTAGGTTTAGAATTAGATGTTATACATGCTTAGGTTTTCTGTATACATTTGAAAAGTAAACTTGTTATTTACTATCAATAAGCAGTTTGACAAGATATAGATTGTTGTTTTTTTAAAGATACTATAATATTTCTATCATTCAGTATCTGGAACACAAGCATGAGGTGAATGAATAAGTGAATGAATGAATGAATGAATCAATCAATCCGTGTTCAAGTTTAGTGTTAGACTCTATAGCATGCCAGTTCTGAAAACCGATCCTTTGATTATCTCCATGATATGTTCTTAATAGGACCATAATATATCATAGTGGTAAAGCCATCTCCCTCAGCTAACAGATGAAATAACTGAGATCCAGGATTGTGGAGTTGTTTGCCAAACCTCACACACAGTGTGATTGGGATCCACATTTTTTTTTTTAAATAATGGTCTTAGATTTTTGGGTTACTCTCTTAAGTTTTTCAACAGAAAGAATTTTCTAAGTGTAGAGCATATTTTGACATTAACTTCTGGGTTTCTTGTTTCTCCTTCAAGGATGACTGAGTAGAATCTAATAAAAATGCTTTTAATGTAATTCTCCTTGATTGGCGATGTGTCATGGACGAGACGGGGCTCTGCCAAATGATGTTACTCATCTCACCTCCAGCTTAAAGATGTTGGTGATTTTTCAGGAAGGAATCAAAGACCATTAATAGAGTTTGATGTTTTCTTCAGTTCAGTTGGAGGTAGGGTGTGCTCTGTTTTTTGTGATTCTTGCCCACCTTGTCAGCAACAAAGATCAGGTGTCATTATTATATTATCTGTTCATTTCCTGATGCTGTTAATTTCTTAGAGTACTGTGTGCATTTCTGAGAACCCCAACAAAAGAAAGATGAAAAAGGTGTGGAAATAGAGCATTCTTTCTTTCTTCGGAAATAGGTTATACTTCAGAGAGACAGATTTTACATCTGAAAAATCCTGCTACAAACATCTAGAAATGCTGGATAAAATACAATAGACCTCCTTCACATTAGTAGCTGAGACCATAAGAAAGTAAAGGAAATTCATAGAGGCCAAACAATGAGGAGGGAGTATTGAAAACAGAGTAGTAAGGGGCTCTGTCCTTGGTTTTAGTGGCCTGACAGGTAAATCAGTAACATTTAGCCTTGCATGTTTTAGCATTGGTATTAGACATAAGTAACAGACATATTCTGTATGAAGGTAATGATATATTATGTCCTTTTTAAAAGTAAGGATGCACACCAAACAACTCTCTGGGCATTTGGAAAATTCTGCATGGTCTCAGTTTTCTCACCTGTAAAAACAAAGGAGTTGAGTAGATGAATGCTCATATATTTTGTGATTACGACTTCTTTCATTTTTTTAATTTAGTATTTATTGAATGTTTATGCCCAGTGCATGGGCGTTTGAAGATGAATAAGATACTGTTCCTGCACTCAAGAAACATACGGTCTTGTGAGGGAAACAAGCAAATAATTCAGGCAGTGTTATATTTAACTAGAAATATACATAGAATGGACTGATTAAAGAACCTTGGAGCAGGAAGAGCAGTTCAGAGACTACTAACTGGAGGCTAGAATTAGCATCAAGTACTGATTCTTCCCATTTGTTGCCGTTACCTTCATCTAGCATGCTAAATTAAAATATACGCTTTCCTTAAAGTCCATAATCTTTATCATTATACTCAGCCTGGCTTGGATTTTAGGTGGGTTTTTACTTGCTGATACGCTACAGTGTTGAGGCTTTGCGATTAGCTAAATAGGCTATGTATGCTTGATAACAAATTCTGAGGTGACGCCAGGGTGAGAGTAGGACCACACATTCCCTCTGTGTCATTGTCATTTGATAACAGAGTAAAACAACCGGAATCACACCAGAAGGGGAAGGAGGGCAGCTAGGGGATCTATTTCTTTATGTGTTTTACCAAATGAAAGATATAGCAGGTGTTTATGACACCATAGGAGGACGTGTCCCATTCTCTCACACTGTTTTCTAGCTCTTTGCTCTCTGTAGTTTAGCTCTGTGCTGTTCTACATGGGTTTTTGGGTGCTAATAATGCAGTAGAAAGTTTCTAGATCACAGGGATCATTACAGTTCCCAAGGGTGATTATCTCACTGCAGCAAAAATACCCTCACCCAAATTGTTATATACATTACCCTTTTTAAAATCTCTCTCTATATATTATGAAATCTGTCATGTAGAAAGAAGTATATAAAATATTTGTTAAGTTCAAAGGATGGTTATGAAAGGAACAACCCTCTATCCACCAGTCACCTTAAGCAAAGGGACCTTAGCAATATCTTGAGGCCCTCCCTGGCCATCTCTCTGATTTCCTCCTTCAGCCTCCCTCCAGTTGAAACTCCTATAATGAATTTTGTGTTTATAATCTTTGTTTTTCTTCATATTTTATCACATACCCATGCATCTTAATGAATACATTATTTAGTTTTGCATTTCTGGGACTTAATATAAATAGAACCATACTCACATAATGTATATTTCCGAGACTTGCTTTTTTTTGTTCAACTTTATTTTTCTGAGATGTATCAATGTTGTTTGTGACTAAGGTTTATTCACTTTCACGGCTGTGTTATATTGAAGGAAAATACCACAAATAATCTGTCCTTTCTGTTCTTAGTGGAAATTTTGGTTATTTGCAGTTTTTTGCCATTTCAAACATCGTTGCTAAGACTATTCTTGTACATGTCTCTTTGTCTACATATGTGCAGATAGCAAATATCACTAGGAGTTCAATTGTAGGTTTATAGGTTATATGCATCTTCACTTTGTTAGCTAATGTCAAATTATTCTCCTATAACTGCAGATCAGTTGTTATTTATTCACATTCTTTCCAAAATTTTTAAAATTGTTGCCAGTCTGGTAGGTGTAAGTAATATGGTATCTCATTGTAGTTTTGATTTTAATTTCCTTGATTATAGATCAGGTTGAATATCTTTTCATATACTTATTGATTTTTCATATTCCTCTTCTGTGGAAGGCATATTTATGTCTTTTCTCCCCCCTTGAGTTCTTTTTAGTTTTTATTTATTTTTATTTTTATTTTTTTAAAGATTTTATTTATTTATTTGACAGGGAGAGATAGCGAGAGAAGGAACACAAGCAGGGGGAGAGGGAGGGGGAGAAGCAGGCTTCCTGCCGAACAGGGAGCCCGATGTGGGGCTCGATCCCAGGACCCTGGGATCATGACCTGAGCCGAAGGCAGTCGCTTCACGACTGAGCCACCCAGGCGCCCCGAGTTCTTTTTATTTTCTTATTAAATTTTTATGAGTTCTTCAAATGCTTTGGATATTAATCTTTTTTTCTAAGTATATGTGTCATGAATGATTTTTCTAAATTTGTGTCTTCTTAGACCTTTCATTATGAAACATTTCAGACATATAAAGTAGAGAGAATAGCACCTTGATCCCCAGGTACCCGTTGCCTGGCTTACAACAGCATCACTCTCATGAATATATGGTTCCTCTGTTTCTGCTGCACCTCTACTCATCTGCACCACTGCACCAAGCCCCAAGCAAATCCCAGACACCATAGAATTTCACTGTGGCCTGTTTTTCACTTTGTTGGAGGTTTTTTAAATGAACACAAATTCTTAATTTTAACATAATTGAATTTTATCAACTTTTTCCCCCCATGGAGTGTGTGTTTATGTTTCTTGTTTAAGAAATCCTTCTATAGGGGCGCCTGGGTGGCTCAGATGGTTAAGCGTCTGCCTTCAGCTCAGGTCATGATCCCAGGGTCCTGGGTTCGAGTCCCACATCGGGCTCCCTGCTCAGCGGGGAGACTGCGTCTCCCTTTCCCTCTGCCTGCTGCTACCCCTGCTTGTGCTCTCTCTCTCCTGTCAAATAAATAAAAAAATCTTAAAAATAAAAAAAAAAAAAAAGAAATCCTTCTATAGGGACATGTGGATGGCTCAGTCAGTTAAGCGTCTGCCTTCGGCTCAGGTCATGATCCCAGGGTCCTGGAACTGAGTCCCACATCGGGCTCCTTGCTCAGCAGGGAGCCTGCTTTTCCCTCTGCCTGCCGCTCTCCCTGCTTGTGCTCTCTCTCTCTCTGACAAATAAATAAATAAAATCTTTAAAAAAAAAAAAAAAAGAAATCCTTCTGTAAACCGAGATCATGAAGATACTGTCCTTTTTCTTCTAAATCCTTTAAAGCTTTGTTTTTCACATTGAAATTCTTATTCCATTTGAAATTAGTTTTCATGCATGATGTGATTTATAGATCCAATTTTGTCTGTTTTTGTTGCTGTTGTTTTTCAGTAGGGATAACCTTTGTCTAGGTACTAGTAAGACTAGGCTCCATCTTTAGGGGGCCAATCTTTAATACTATCTTTGGCATATATCAATTTTCCAAATTTGTGAGAATTTTTTCTGGACTCTGTTCTATCCCTGTGCTAATGCCATATTATCTGAATTACTATAACTTTATAATAAATTAATATTAATAAGGTAGGAGCTCTCAACTTTGCTTTTCTTCAGGAGTCTTGACAATTCTTGGACCTTTGCTCTTTCTTGTAAATTTTAGAATTAGATTATCAAGTTCTATCAAAAATGTTTGAGATTTTGATTGGCACTATAACCCATGTATAGATAAACTTGTGGTTAAATTATGTCTTTCAAATTTTGAGGTTGTAACACATGAATGTGTTATACTTTTCCAATCATTTTGTTTTTTCCTCTCTTTAATCTGGTCTTTAATCAAGTTTCTTCTTCTCAGTGAGGTCTTTCCTGTCCACCCTACTTAAAATTACAACCCAACATTCTCCTGGAACACTTTTATTTTCATCCCATATTACATATTGTTTCTCCTTGATATAATGTAAGTGACAGCATATTTTTATCTCTTTGGTTACTTCCTGGAATAGTGCCTGGCACATAGTAGGTTCTTAGTAAATTAATTTTTTATAATTGTTTTCATAAAGATCTTTTACATCCTTTGATAGATTTATTCCCTGGCTCAGTGATATGCTGGTAAATGTTTAACAATAGGCTCTCTGGGGAAGAGGAGTAGGGGAATGATTTATAGAATTTCTTAATTTCCATGATATAAATTCTGCTATGGCCAACTCTAAGCTACAGTGTGAATGCAGAGTTGGAAGGGATGTGGAATGGCACACCATTATATGGTATTCCCACCAAACAGAAATAATAGATGTAAATAAACTCAAGAACATAAATAATTATAAGACGTAATAACATAATTAGGTATTTGTTAGTTCATATAATTTAATTTTTAATGATGGTTATATTTAACAATTGGCTTGCACAATTCCTGAAAATTTAACAATGAACTCTTGCAAGCTGTACTAGCTGGCTCTAGCATACCACTGTCTAAGGTTCTTTATATTTTCTGTGATTGTTCTCAGCATCTTTTCTTGCTTTTTAAAATTAAGTTTTCCAACAATTTCTTGCTGGTTATAGGAATGCAATTAAATTTTATGTAATATCCTTATATCTGGCGAACTGGCTAAAATCTGTTCACAATTTGAATAATTTATATGTACACTCTTCCAGGTTTCTTTGTAGACAAATCCTATCATCTGTAAATAATGACAGTTTTATTTCCTCATTTCCAATCCTTCTATATCTTATATCTTAGTGTTGTGTTATTGCATTGATATGAACCTCCAATATGATATTGAATTTTAGTGGTAATGGAAGGCATTCTTGCCTTACTTCTGATTTTCAATGAATGCTTTAAGATTTTTTTATATATTCTTTGTTGGACAAAAGTGTTCTTTTATTCATAGTTAGATAAGAATTAGTTTCTTTTTTCATGAGGAGGTGTTAAATTTTATGATATGATTATTCTGTATCTACTGAGATGATCATAATATGATATAACAAAAAATGTTCAACTTGTCAGGAAATATTTTGTGACATACCTAATAACATAGTATCAAAATACAGAAAGCAATGATTAACAGAAGAAAAAGGAGAAATGGAAAAATAAGTACACAGAAAAAATAAATGTATGTGAACAAAATAATTAGCTATTTGATCTACTGGAAGAATACAGAGTGCTCTGTTTAATATTGTAAGAACAATACTTTTGGGCACTGGTAGGTGGGGAGGGGCAGAGGGAGAGAAAATCTTAAGCAGGCTCCACACCCAGCATGGAGCCCGACTCTGGGCTCAGTCTCGACACTGAGATCATGCCTCTAAGATCATGACCTGAGCTGAAATCAAGAGTTGGAAGCCTAGCCAACTGAACCATCCAAGCACCTCAGAATACATAGTATCCTTGAGCCACATGGAACATTTACAAAAATTGGCCATTTAATAGGTCAGCTCTAAAGCAAGTCTCAGAAAATTTCACAGAGTCTATATTATGCAGCAATGTTCTCTGACCATAAATACTACCCCTGAGTAATGTCTTCATATTTTCATTTCATTTCACTAATTCTCCTTTCAGGTATGTATAATTTGTCCTTTATCCTAGTCATTTTTTTTTCACATTTAATAACTATAGTTTTCAGTTCCTAAAATTTTATTAGGTTTTTTTTTGGGGGGGTGGGATGGAATCTGCCAGGATTTAATTATTTATTTAATAATCTCTTAAAACCTTTTTAAAAATTTTCTTCAAATATTATTAAGCATAGTTATTTAAATCAGATTATATGCTAAATACAATGTTGGCAGTCTTTGATTTTGTTGTTCTGTTATTTCTGTATTTTGGTTGTGTATTTCTTCATGTCATTGTAATATATACATTTGAACTTAGAGTTCATGGAACTTTATTTGCACAATTCTTTGGCATTTGCATTTAAAATTCTTTACTGTAGAGAGAATATGACTTTGCTTCATCTGTAACTGTAGCCTCGAGCAAGCTTGAATTACTTGATATTAATATCTTAGCTTGGGTTTTTTTGACCACACAAACAATGTGAATTCAGTCCCTAAAACCTTCACTTCCATCTGTATTCAAGATAAAT
Source organism: Halichoerus grypus (assembly GCF_964656455.1). Lineage (NCBI taxonomy): Eukaryota > Metazoa > Chordata > Mammalia > Carnivora > Phocidae > Halichoerus > Halichoerus grypus. The sequence continues at coordinate 111,202,197 of NC_135717.1, forward strand.
AGGTGTATTTTCTCTCATTTCCTTCTGCAGGATGTGTTTTATTTTCCAATTCACTATTTTGTAGAGGGCACTGCATTTTCAAAATTCTTGCTTTATTCAGGAGTCTATAGTTTTACTAGCTGATTTTCGTAGTCCACAGGCTTTGTCTCTAGTCCCTTACATGACTGTAGACTATAAAACCCAACATGGTAGGTCTCAGGGAAAAATCCTAAATTGATCTAGGTATACCATTCATTTTGTATATTACTGGATATCGTTGGCTGATGTTTTGTTTAGGATTTTTGCATTTATGTCTGCAGGTGACACTGACCTCTAGTATTTTTTTTGCATCAATTTCTTGTCGGAATTTAGTATCAAGGTTATGCTGACCTAAAGTACATTGAGAAAAGTTCCTCTTTATCTGTTCTCTGGAAGTGTTTATATAAAGTTAGCTTTATTTTTTTCCTTTGAATGTTTGGTAGTATTTCTCAATGAAACTATATGGGCTTGAACTGCTGTTGGGAAATTTTTTTAAATTACAGATTTAATTTCTTTAGTAGTTATAAGACTATTGAATTTTTTCCTTGTGTTAGTTTTGTTGTATTATTCTCAAAATGTATTAATTTTATTATAATTTCAAATTCATTATCATAAATGTTATAATACTCTTCTATAGTTTTAATATGTGCAGATTTTAGGATGATGTCCCTTTTCATTCCTAGCATTATTACTTTTGCTCTCCCTCTTTTATTCTTGATTGTTTTTTCCAAGGGATTGTCAATTCTATGGCCATTCCAAAGACCTAACTTTTGGTACTCTTAATTTTTCCTTGTTTTCTATTTCTTTGATTTCTACTGTTCATTACTTCTCTCTTGCCACTTTCTTTGCATTTATTTCACTGTTTTATAATTTTTTGAGATGGATATTTAACTCATTAATTTTCAGCTTTTTTCTTTTCTATTATTACATTAAAGATTATATATATTATACATTTCTATAACAGCTTTAGCTGAATCTGACAAATTTTGGTATGTATATCACTTGCAAATCTTTTTTTTTTTTAGCTATTATGGATCAACACTGTTTTTATTGCACAAAATCCAGGGCAAAAATAGAGGCCATAGCTAAATAAACTGTAAATATTTCAGAGCATGTCCAACTCGTAGCAAAGTGGTGTGCTCATTGGCTGAGAAAAGTTTTAGCATGGTAGAGTGACACCGATTGGCCAACAGTGTGAAGTGTATTTGTCATACTAGCTGTCAATGGCTGTGAACATATTAACATTTAGAGCAGAGGAAACATAAACACACACCATTCAGGGTATTTCTTTCAGGAAAAAGAAAACTTTCAGAAACAGATAGCATTATAACAAATCAGTACTTAATAAGAGTGGTGTTTAATGCTGTAATGTAATTTATATTCTGTACAGCTCTTAGCACATTTTGGATATTTGCATGGCCAGTATTAGAAAATATGAATTAGACAATGGGCAATTGCATCTTAGTTTTTTTTATTAAGTTTTTCATTTTAATTCCAGTATAGTTAACATACAGTATTGTATTAGTTTCAGGTGTATAATATGGTGATTCTACAATTCTTTTTTTTTTTCCAACAAGAACATTTTTTACTTGAAGCATACTTCAGAATACATGGTTCTAAAAGATATATATATAAAAATTCCATCTGAGAAAAATAGAATACACATTTTCCTCAAGTAAACACGAGGAATTCCCCTGGTTAAATCACATAAAAAGAGACATAACAAATATTGCAAATTTAAGAAGACTGAAATCAGACCCAGTATATTTTCCAACCGCAATGGTACAAAACTAAAGATCAACAATAAAACAAAGCTGAAAAATCTACAATGTAAATATTAAATATTTAATATGTAAACATGAAACAACACACTGCTGCATAAGCAGTGGACCAAATAAGAAACCAAACAACAAATCAAAATATGTCTCAAAACAAAAGAAAAAGGCAGCATAATATTCCAAAACCTTTGAGATGCAGAAAAAGCAGATGTTAGAGTGAAATTTATGCTATAAGTGTTTGTATTAAGAAAAAAAGTTCGAATAAGCAACTTAACATTACACCACAAGAAACTAGAAAAAGGGACGCCTGGGTGGCTCAGTTGGTTAAGCATCTGCCTTCGGCCTGGGTCATGATCCCAGGGTCCTGGGACCGAGTCCCACATTGGGCTCCTTGCTCAGCAGGGAGCCTGCTTCTCTCTCTCTCTCCCTCTGCTTGTGCTCTCTCTGTCAAATAAATAAAATCTTTAAAAAAAAAAAAAGAAACTAGAAAAAGAAGAAACAGCTGAAATTTAGTAGAGGTAGGAAATAACAAAGAAAAATCAGAAATAAATAAAATAGAGAATAAACAATAGCATAACATTAAAAGTAATGACCAGTTTTCCAAAAAAATAAACAGAATTGGCAATGCTTTAACTATATTAACTAAGAAAAAAAAGAGAGAAGACCCAAAACCAAAATGAGAAATGGAAGAGAAAACAATACAACAGTTAACCACAGAAGTACATAGTATGATAAGGATTACTATAAGCAATTATATTCTAACAAATCAGATAACTTAGGGGGGAAAAAACCCAGATAATTCCTAAAAACACACAAGTTACCAAGATTGAATCAAGAATCTTGCATCCAAAAAATAGGAAATCTTCTTAGACTAGTAATAGGAACAAAAGTTGAAATAGGAATCAAAAATGTCCCAGCACAGAAAAGCCCAATTCATTGGCAAATTCTACCAAACATTTTTAAAAATAATTAGTGATGATTTTTATCAAAATCTTACAAATAATGGAATAGAGGAAACACGTTCAAAATCGTTCTATGAGACCAGTATTACCCTGATACCAAAACAGAATAAAAATGCAATAGCAAAAAAGTCTAGTTTGTCCAATATAAATATTGCTACTCCAACTTTCTTTTGACATCCATTTGTGTGATAAGTGTTTCTCTGCCCCCTCACTTTCAATCTGCGGGTGTCTTCAGGTCTAAAGGGTATCTCTGGTAGGCAGCATATAGAAGGGTCTTGTTTTTTTATCCACTCTGACACCTATTTCCTTATTTATGTCCTTACAGGTGGTAAGTTACGTGTGAGTACCAGTAGACAAATTTATGTGTATTCACGGATAAGATAATGACAATTTTTCATGAATTAAATATGAATATTTTGATGAATATTTTTATATTTTAAATTATTCATCAAAACATTGTGTTCAAAAATTGAATGAAATATAACAAAATATTATTTAGACAGTGGAAAACATAAACTGAAACAAAATTTATTTTAAAGAATTCAAACCATTAAAAAAACGTAGTATCAAATGTTTGATCATTAGTGCCCTTCAAATAAAAGGCTGAGTTAATGGCTTTTCAACTGTGGAAAGAAAGGCCAGAAGAATTAACTTTAGATTTTGCCACCTTGCAAACAACAACTTTCCCAGAGCAAATAATGATTGATGCTCAGTGAGTAATAGAGTTTTATTTTATTTGACAAATTTTATAGAAAAGTTAACTATATAGTCAATACTTGATCAACCAGAGGGATGGAGGGACTGATAAGGTAAAAATCAATCAGTAATTCACAGTTCTATCGCAGAATGAAAGGGAGTGAGGTGTGGGATTAGAGGGGAAAGTGGTGGGGTTACTGGAAAGCTAGGAGCCCAGCAGAGGGACAAAGCTTCTGGGTAGTGGGGATTCCAGACCACAGTCTTTGTTTGCTAGGTGGAACTTTCCGAATGGCAGAGTATCCAGAGCAGGTCAGAACTTTTAGTGTGATTAGCAGCTTTTAGGCACTGAGAGGTTGAAATGTACGCACATCTCTCTCCTGGTCATCTCTCTGAGCTCTTTGTATGTGTTTGTGTCTCTCTGAATCTGATTCTGTCTCTCCTTTTAAAGTCTTTTAAAAATCAAATATTGATGAAACAAGTATATTGGAGGCATTGTGCTTGTTAGGTAGATCTCAAGGAACTTTCAATGTGGTAAGAACCATTCAGAGATCTATTGCTAATATAGTTCTAAAGAGTGATTTTTTAAGCCATTTTTATCTGTCACCGTTTGTTTCACAAAGAATGTCTTATATTCCCTTGAGTTAAGAATTTACATCAGTAAAGACCGAAGATTTAATCTTACTGACAGCCCTGAGGACATTCAAGGGCAATATCACCCATGTCCTAGGAAGTTTAGGACTGAGAGTGATGGCATGTATTAAGGATATTCAGATTGCAACTTCTTCTAAATGAAAATTTATTATTTCATTATTCCTGAGGCTTCATTTATTACGATCCTTGGGATTTGAGATAATTGAAGACAACAATAATAATCCTTTTATGTGTTGTATACTGTGGAGTCATTCATTTTGAAGGATTCCCATGTGTGTCTCAGACTGCATATAAAGTTCAGGGTGGGGAGTTCAGGAATGGCGAAGGAAATGTACATAGACACACAGATGCCCTTGATGTTCTGAGGAGACCTTGCAGTCTCAAAATAAGATAAATCTTGTGGAATGTCAGCGGTATTGCAGACCCTCTCCCCAACTCACAGTAGCTACCGTAATTTGGTGCTGAAGGGAGGATAATGATAATAATGATGATGATGACAATAATAATAGATAACATCCACATCTGTTCTAATGAACAACAGTAACAAAGTCTATGCTATGTATATATGCAAGAATCCTTTCATTTCTCAAGAATAAATGAATCATAAAATATGCTTAAAGCCTGGAGGTATATAATTAAAAATTTTTGTAAAACTAGGATCTGGCAGAACTGATGTTGTAAGAGTGAAATTGTACATTGTGTATTCTTTCACTAAATATTTCCCTTCCTGTCAAGTGGTAAATCAGGTCATCATTTAGGGTACCTATTTAGATTTGCTGTGATCAAGCTGTTTGACAATGGAAATCATAACATCGACAAAGGAGTTGAGGTGCATAAAATGGTAACCTGAATGGGGGTAATGGTGAGACAGGTGGGAACAGTGTGGCGGCATCAGTCCCCAAATGGCCATGTTCCACATGCACCCTACTTATTATTCAAGGTTACTGGAGAAGCCAATGAACCTGACCATATAGTAGCAACTTTAAAAGGAATCATATGGGGCACCTGGGTGGCTCAGTCGGTTAAGCGACTGCCTTCGGCTCAGGTCATGATCCCAGAGTCCTGGGATCGAGTCCCACATCGGGCTCCCTGCTCCGGGGGGAGCCTGCTTCTCCCTCTCCCACTCCCCCTGTTTGTGTTCCCTCTCTCGCTGTGTCTCTCTCTGTCAAATAAATAAATAAAAAATTTTAAAAAAAATCTTAAAAAAAAAAAGGAATCATATGTACTTAATCAACATTATACATTTTGGCAATATGTATTTATTTATTTGTCTATTATTATTTTTAGAGAGAGAGTGAGCATGGGGGAGGAAGGGGCAGAGAGAGAGAGAGAGAGAGAATCTTAGAGCAGGCTCCACGCCCAGTGAAGAGCCTGACGTGGGGTTTGATCTCACAACCCTGAGATCATGACCTGAGCCGAAATCAAGAGTTGGATGCCCAACCAACAGAGCCACCCATGCACCCCATGTCAATATGTTTTTAAAAATCTACATTCAGTTGGCAAGTCAACATGGTGCATTCATTAAGGGCACCATCTCTGCTGTCCAAAAGATCTGGATTCAGATTGCCAGCTATACTCCTAATAGATGTGCAATGTTGTAAGTTACTTCACTTACCTGAGTTTCACTTTTCTTATCAAATACAAAGGTGATAATGATAGTATCTAGAATTCATAGTTATCATGTAGATTAAATGTGTGTGGCACATAATAAAAATAAATATTAACAATGCTGGTAAAGGTCTGGGAAGATACTTACTAATGATTAGTTTTCTTTGAAATACCGTAGGTATTTTTTGCAACAGTTCTATGGGACTGGTTCACCCCTTCCCACCCTTTTTGGTAAAAGAGAGACCATGGCTCATGACATTTCTGGCATCTTTTAGGTGAAAAATAAATTCATTTGATTACTTCTAGTCCTCCCTGAAGCAGCCTCAGTCCAGTGCAGGGCGACAGTCAACCTCCCAATGTGCTGAAAGGCCCCTTTCCTCCTGACTCAGGCTGCTTCAGGCAAGCCTTAGTAAAGAGCCATGGATGGGCTCGTGTTTCTCCACCTAGCACTCTGACTTCTTTTCCTAATTTTCTAGGCTGTCTCTGGCTCCTCCAGGGAGGTAGGAGCAGGAAAAGTCCTAATTGACTATAACTGCCATGATCAGCCCCATGGGGTCTCTTCAGGCAGCTGTGGGTGCTTGTGTGAGTTCTTTGGAGTCCCTCATGCAGCATTGCTGGGAATGTCTCCCCTGTAGCTCCCTTGATGTGGGCAAATGAAATCTCTTCTGGCTGGTTACTGTTCCACCATCATTCCTCCGGATGCTTCTCATGTCCCCACCCTGTCCCAAGCGTGCTCTTGGCCAGAGACTAAGACAGTTCCTGTTTGTCTCTCAAACGTGGCGCATGTCTGACCCAGGGGAAGAAGTCACATACCCTTTAGCTCAATACTTTCTGCTACTGTGGCCTGTCCCCAGTGCAGGGGCCTCTCTTGGCAAGGCTGTCAGATCAGGTAGGCTGACTGTCTCTGCCTCTTTAAATTTCTCAGATGTAGGACACATCCCTGCCCTAGTAAATCACCTTAGGAGACAATATGAATCTCTCGGATACCACTTTCCCTGTTCCCAAGAACATCATTCTCTGACCCTGTGGAACACCAAGAGTTCTTATAATTTTCAGCCTCTTCTCTCAGTCTCTCCACCCTTATAGATGCAGGTGTCCAGGTCAGGGTTGCAACAGAGGTTTTTTAGGAGGTCTCTGGAGCGGTCTCTGATACCACGTGGGTTTTTTATAATTCAGTTCTGACACTAACTGTCCGAGTTAGCACAGGCTCCACAGGCTAAGGGTCTCTGTTCCCATGACCGTTCTCATTTCAGATGCCAGCTGCAAGCCCTGGCTTCCGGTGCTGCCGTCACTTCTGTCCCACCTGGCTACAAATTCAGGAGTTTTTATAGTCCTTCAGGTTTGAAAATTCAGGAGAATGACAGAAAACTCAGGAAAGTGCTACAATTACAATGACTGTTTTATTAGGATGCAAATAAACAGTCAAACAGATTGCTAGGGTGGCAGAGTCTGGACGAGTCCTGAGCCCAGAGCTGCCATGCCCTCCCCAGGCACGCCACTTACCAGTGCATCAATACGTTCCCCAACCAGGAAGATCTCCAAGCCTCCTTGTGGAGAGTTACTATCTAAGGTTTTTGTTTTTCCATAGGCATGCTTGAGCAGCTCATTGCCCACATTATTGAAAGTCATCTCTAGTCCCCTTCCCCTCCCTGGAAGTTGTGGATTGTGGGGCTGAAAATTCTAACCCTCTAATCACATGGTTGGTTTCTCTGGCAACCAGCCTTCCCATCATGAAGCCATCCAGCTGCACTGCCCAGCCCCCCTCCCGTCCCCAGGACCCAGGAGTACCTTTGCTAGTATAAACTGATATGGTCCAAAGGGACATGTATGAAAAACAGGGACTTGGGAAATCCAAGGGCTCTTGAAGCTCTGTATCAGGAACCCAGGACAAAACCAAAGATATATATTTTTTTATTATACCACCACCTTGGACCTTAGGAGTGTTTGGTACCTATTGTGTAGGGACCCCAGCCAAAAGTGAGACAGGAAGACTCTCATTTCACATCCTGTTACACGGATGTTATTTATTTCAAAGTCAATGTTACTTTATTTATTTATTTTTTAAAGATATTATTTATTTATTAGAGAGATTGAGAGAGCACAAATGGGGAGTGGCGGGCAGAGGGAGAAGCAGGCTCCCCGCTGAGCAAGGATCATGACCTTAGCCGTAGGCAGCCCCTTAATCGCTTAATCGCTTAATCAGTGGAGCCACCCAGGCGTCCCTCAGTGTTAGTTTAGATAGGACAAATACGGCCTTTAAATTTGGGTGGGATATCTTCTTCTTCTTTTTTTTTTTCTTAACATATATTGCATTATTTGCTTCAGAGGTACAGATCTGTGATTCAACAGTCTTGCACAATTCACAGCACTCACCATAGCACATACCCTCTCCAGTGTCTATCACCCAGCCACCCCATCCCTCCCACCCCCCACCACTCCAGCAACCCTCAGTTTATTTCCTGAGATTAAGAATTCCTCACATCAGTGAGGTCATATGATACATGTCTTTCTCTGATTGACTTATTTTGCTCAGCATAACACCCTCCAGTTCTATCCACGTCATTGCAAATGGCAAGATCTCATTCCTTTTGATGGCTGCATGATATTCCATTGTATATATATATACCACATCTTCTTTATCCATTCATCTGTCGATGGACATCTTGGCTCTTTCCACAGTTTGGCTATTGTGGACATTGCTGCTATAAACATCGGGGTGCACGTACCCCTTTGGATCCCTACATTTGTATCTTTGGGGTAAATACCCAGTAGTGCAATTGCTGGATCGTATGGTAGCTCTATTTTCAACTTTTTGAGGAACCTCCATACTGTTTTCCAGAGTGGTTGCAGCAGCTTGCATTCCCACCAACAGTGTAGGAGGGTTCCCCTTTCTCCGCATCCCCGCCAACATCTGTCGTTTCAAAAAAAAAAAAAAAAAAAAGAAAAGAAAAAAAAAATTGGGGTGGGATAACTTTAAATGTTCTTGGAATTTTTTTCACCAAGTTAGGTAATTAGAAGTGAAAGGAAATGATGCAGATCAAAGAACTTGTGGAAAAATTACATCCCTGATAACTAGTGACATATTTTTAATATTTGCTGTAAACAACATGAAAGTCTTGCTTTTGGTTAATTGATTTGAATGGAGGTCCCCTGGATACCAAAGCCTTGATAGTAATGACATATATTGAGAAAGAGATATTCCTACTTTGAAAGGTTTGTATTTAGAAAGAATATGTGCCTATAAATTTTAATCGAGGATTGGAAAGGAATAATTTATCTGGTAATTTGTAAATTTTCAAAGATGTCTGAGGGAATTAAAATGCTTTGAATTTGAAGAACATCTTGGGGTCATATTGAGACTTCTGGGAAGTCTGTTCTTTTCTATAATCTGAAAATCGATTTTCTTGCAAATCTCCCTGAATATACGAACAATCAGTTCTGAAGTTCAACTGAACTGTGTCAAAGGGTTGGTTATGATAACTGCAAAAGCTGCATGGAGAGGTTATCTTAAAAACCATATGGCATATTTCAAAAAAGTTGTCTAAAAATAAAATTTGAAAACTTTGAAATTCTTTACAAAGTATGTTTTAAATATCAGAAGTACCTTGTTGTCACTTGGAGCATAATTTTCCCTTAGCTTTTAGGATTACAAGTTAGGTTGTGCAATGATTGATACTTTCTTTATAAACAGCAGTAAAGGTTGTTGTTGTAGACTATACCTCTTGCCCCCAAAATGTCCATGCCCCCAAATACCAGCATAGTATGCAGCCTAGCCACAGCCATAAGCTAACTGTAAGATCTTTATCAGAGAGCTCTTTGCTTATATTAGGTGGACAATTAGATGATTTAAATTCAAACTGTTAACATAGGAAACAACCTGGAACAAAGAAAGTATAAATCTGCCATATAAACTCTATTGAAAAAAGTTATTAGGGAGCTTTTTTATCCTGTAAAAGTTAAGTAGAGATAGGAAAATTTGCATTAGACAAAACTTGCAATAAATAAAAATTTTGTATATCTCTACTCATTATTTACATTGATAACATTTTCATGAAAATAAATACACACTTTGGTGAAGAATAAATATTTAGCTGTTGGGAACAGCAATCCAGTCTCAGTGATGCTGTTATCCTTTATGATTACCTTCTACCACATGCCTAAAGTCATTTTGATTGTAACAAAAATCATATAAATTCACTGTAGAAAATTAAAAAGTATATATATGGGCAGTCAAAAATCAACCTTAGGGGAAAAAATTGTGAATAAATCATGGACTCTGGAACCAGAAGGCTTGAGTTCAAATCCTGGGATGTTCACCTACTAGCTGTGTGACGTCAGGTGGGTTTGCTTCCCTCCCTGTGCCTTGATTTTCCTCATTTTGTAAAGTGATAATAATAATGCCTTTATTATAGGGTTAGTATGAAGATTAAATTAGTTAGTATTTTCAAAGTGCTTAGAATAGTGTCTGAAACATATTGTGTGCTCTATAAATGTATTTTATTTTTTAAAGATTTTATTTATTTATTTCGGGGGGGAGAGTGAGCAGGAGGAGGGGCAGAGAGAGAGAGAGGGGGAGAGAGAAAATCTCAAGCAGACTCCTCTCTCAGCATGGAGCCTGATGCAGGGCTTGATCCCGTGACCCTGAGATCAGAACCTGAGCTGAAATCAAGAGTCGATGCTTAACTGACTGAGCCACTCAGGTACCCCTTTATTTTATTTTATTTTTAAAATATATTTTAAATAAGATATAAACATATCCTCTCTTTTTAAAAGATTTTATTTATTTGAGAGAGAGGGAGAGAGAGCACATGAGCAGGGTGGAGGGGCGAGGGAGAGGGAGAAGCAGACTCCCCGCTTAGCAGGGAGCCCCATGCGGGACTCAATCCCAGGCCCCTAGGATCATGACCTGAGCTGAAGGCGGATGCTTAACTGACTGAGCCACCCAGGCGCCCTAAGCACATCCTCTGTAAGTAAAAAGTTTGTCCTACTGTACATTGTTCCTATTTTTTCATATATGTTATAATCATTTTTTATGTCCATAATATACAATTTTTTTCAAAAGCTTAGGACCATTTATTGTTTTTAATCCAAAAATTGTATAAATTATTACACTTTTAGCTTGTTTCTAGCTTTTTATTTTTTAAAAGAAAGTCATAATATGATTCATATATATAAACTCGCAGAAGTCATGATTTTAGGATAAGTTGTGAGAAGTGGAATTATAAGATCCATACATGAATACACATTTGTAAACATTTATTTTTATAATATAAGAAATTGCTTTTTCTACCATCCTACTAATTTTCTTCCCAGGATCAGGGAACGAGGATATTGCCACCTTTTTTCAAACCTCTGTTCTCAAACCACTTATTTATACTATGTTGGGAAATGTGGTCCTAACAGAAACTTTCTCATCTTTCGAGTTAACATTTTAGCTTATGTTTTAATCTCTTTTCTAGGGATTAAGTGTTTTGAGGGCTTCATTACACTTCCTGAACAGAGTTGGAAAGAATTTTGTAATGTTAATAACAGCTAACAGGGGTTAGGATACAGCCTTGAAATGTGTGTGGCAACTTCAGCACATAGCAGGAACTTGAGCTTGACTGTCTCTTTTGTATTTTAACATAAATTATACTTAAAGAACAACTGTGGAAAAGTGGGTGACACACTAGCAAAAATGAATAATATGTTGTCCATTCAACCTGATAACAACAACTAACACTATGTGTCAGGCACTGTGCTAAGTGATATGTTGTATTTATTTTTTAATGCATGTGTGTGTGTGTGTGTGTGTGTATCTCACGTATGTATTTTATTATGGGACAAGCTATATTATTATCCCAGTTTTACAGACAAAGAAACTGAGGCACAGAGAGGTTTTATAACTTGCTCAGGTTTCCAAATTCCAAGTGGTGGACCCTCGGTTTAAACCCAGGCAGTCTGGCTTCAGACTCTGTGCTCAGCACACTGCCTTTTCAAATTCCTTAATCCAGGAATCAAAGAGAAGGAAGCCACATATTTTGGGTGGGGGGAGAATTTCCTTCAGAAAGTGGAGCTATAAATGGAACCTGTGGCATTGTTTTAAGGATTCTGAAAGAGCTGGCACATTTAGGTCAGGCTTAATGAGCCGAGTGTGAAGTAAGGACGGTTTGGGTTCCACTTAAGGCTGGCACAAGCCGTTCTGCAGAGCAGATGTGAGCAGGCACCTACATGCAGAGTGCAGAAATGGATGCAAAAGCTCCGATCAAAGCCAGTCTCATGCCTATGGGCTATTGCTGACTCTGTGGAAGAAAGCCAAACAGCTCGACCCTACTTTTGCCTAGGACTTTCTGAAGGACATTATTTTAAATAATGGCCGTCTTCCATTTATGTAGCTTAAAGGGTTGTATGTTGCGACTCTTCAATCTAAGATGGTGGCTGTGTTTCGTGAATCCCTGCCCCCATTAGAAAGGCGAGTTGTGTATCTAAATTACCAAGTTGGTTGGGGCGCCTGGGTGGCTTGGTCTGTTAAGCGTCTGTCTTTGGCTTAGGTCATGATCCCAGGGTCTTGGGATCGAGTCCCGCATCGGGCTCCTTGCTCAGTGGGGAGTCGGCTTCTCCCTCTGCCCCCGCCGCCCCCGCCACTCGTTCTCTCTCTCTTGCAAAAATAAATAAAATTAAAAAAAAATAAAAATGAATAAATTACCAAGTTGCTTAAGAGCGTTTTCTGAATGAATCATTTGTTCAACAAAAATGTCCTGTTCTTAAGGAATTTCTAGTGGGAGGCAAATAATACACAAACACACAAGACAGACTGGGAATAAGTGCTGTGAGGAGATAATGGGGATGTGATCAAATAACTTTTGTGAACCTCCCCAAAACTGCAAGTATACACCACTTATGTCCCTTAAAGAGAGTAAAAGGATCCCCCCCAAGTTATCATATCCTGGTATATAAAGTCACCGATGTTCTGAGAGAAGATTTGCCATAAAAAGTTAAGCTATGACTAAGTGTTTTGGATAAAAATATAGAAGGTATAGGGCCAGCTAATAGATTAAAAAACTAAGGATTTGTCCAAAAAAATCAACATAAATTATATTGCAGCATATTTTTACTGCAATATAAATTATTGAAGACAGCCTAAAGAGCACAGTTCAAAGTGTGTAGAGATCTAGATTCTGGCCTTAATTCTGCCACTGATGAACCGGGTGGCTGTGGGCGAACCCGTGTACTTCTCTGTTCCTTGATTTACTTATCTAGAAGCAGAAATACAAAGTATATGTCAGGATAAAATCAGATAACAAAGCTTGAATGCAACTGATTTGTTTTGCATTAAATGGTGTCTGTATTTTAAGCAGTGGTGCCTGAATCTGGTCTATCTCCTGCCCATATAAGCTTCGATTCACAATATCAGAATTTCACCAGTTTTTCCAATTTTATTTAACTGAGGTTATTCTATATAAAAATCAATCATTGCTGAAACATTTCTTTTATTCCAATTGGGTTGATAAGAAGCCATTTGAGAGCAGCTGTGTTTCATTATTTATTTTTATTCAATATTTAATTTGGAGAGAACCAACACTATAGAGATGTAGGAAATAGAGATGCTCTTTTCTGAAACAATCATCATACTTGTTATTGACATCAGATACTGGGCAATTTAACTTGCTCAAAATAATACATTTGCCAGGAATCTCAGCACCCTCCATTCAAAAATGAAAGCTCACTTATACAATAAGAGATAGTCAAGTCATTATGACAAAATCTGAAACCTATATTTTCTCTCTGAACATGATCTTCTGTAATCACGATAGAAAGCTATTTCACCAGGTACTACCCAGGAAGGCGTTGGTAGGTGATATTACCTGGATCAGTTTTTCTTTGCCGTGAATGCCAATGAAATCATTTTCTCGGGTTTCTGTATTTTTCTGCAGTATCAATTTAAAGATGAACTGAACACTGCTTCTTATTTTTAGGATACTTCTTCCTTAACATAGTCTCAAGCAGTTAACAAATTCATATACTGAAGAAGTAAAAGTTGTCATGGTGATTTAAAAAAAAACCACATAGATACATTCATTCTGAATAGTGTTTCTTTTTTGGCAGGCAAGTGGTTTCTGTAATGTACATATAATTATTGCAGTAAACCAAGCAGTGGATTTGAAGCAAGTGTAATCTGAGCTCTGTAAGCTCATGTGGATTCTGCTGTTAAACCCTGTCTTCCGCTCTTTTGTTCACTGTACTGTCAACATATTTTGTACGTTCTCCCCTGTAAACTTTGCAGATCAGACAAACCAACTGTATGAATCAAAGGAGGAAAGAATACATCTTAGTGTACTCAAAGTAGCTATAATTTAGAACGAAATTAGAATAACAGAGACATTTATAAGAAAATGGATTTATGGCACCCACCTTCTTGTCACTTTATCGAAATCTCTTTAAGAGAAAATGTGTAAATGAATAACTGTGAAATAATTATGTATGTGTATTTATTTATTTAGCAAATTCCCCACTGTTATAAGGAGAGAAGCTCAGTTTTTGAGACGATTTTGCCAACAGTTGTGCTGGCAAATGTATTGCTGTGGTTTAAGAACGTGTGATAACCTCACTGTTTCTTTTTGGGGAGGTCCTTACTTTAAAAAAAAGTGTAGATGGGTTATGGCATCCATTTTGTAAGTAATTTACAAAAGTTTGCACTATTTTACCTCTTGTCACATTGAAGAAATAAGGCATAATTTTCATTTTGTCAGCAAATCACTCGATGACAGGCAAGTGCCTGCATAGTGTATATAGCAACATTCTCTAATGGATTGTGGGTCCCACATGAGAACTTGCAGTGTGCTCATTAAAATTACAGCAACAGAAAAAGCAGAATAAATTGCCACCAAGTATTTGACTATGGCATTTATATGTATTTCTTCTTGACATGCCTATGGGCATGTCACTGTAAATTGTCCATGAGGATCGTAGTGACAGCTTTATGGACTAAAATTAGAGACCTAGCCTCTCACTTGGCTAAATGGTGACAGCCTAAATAAGAAGAACATCGTGAAAATAGCTTATGTGTAGCTGCATAATTCTGTTATGACACATTTTACACATAGACTATCCCAAGTACCTTGGGAACTTGAAACAAAAAATGGGAAAGTGAGTGTCATCAGAAGATTTCCAAATATGATAAATGTGAAGGCTCCTGGCCCTGGGATGATTACACATGCAACACAGCATCTCCCTCTTAGGAATAATGTGAGGATTAGTGAAAACTCCTAGCCCAGACACTAGGGTACGCGAGAGGCTTCATAGATACTGAATTTTTCCTTCTCTTCTAGGATTGCCCCTCTTTTTCCTTTGGCAAACCATGTAAGGAAACCCATGTGAAGTACAAAGGGGTGATATCAACAGTAAGTGCTGCAAACATTCAGAAGGAAAGTTTGCAGCAACTGAAGAACTCAGGGAGAGCTGGAACTTGACCAAGTTTTTGAAGAAACTTGGAACTTAGATGAAGTTGGGGAAAGGCAGAGTATTCTAGGCAAGAGGGCCTGCAAGAAGAGCAAAGACTGAGCCGCAGGAGTTTACTAAGTGTTTCTGAGCTACGACGGAGGAACAGCTGAGGTTGGAGGCCGATCATAGAGGGCTTCAACATGATGTGCCCAGAAGATTGTGGACTTCATTTTCCAGGCACTGGGGAAGTTGTTGAATAATTCTGCTTGCTAAAATAATGGCAACATTGATAGAGAAAAGTTTGTCAGAAGAGGATCAGTTTCCAGAGATAAGATGATGATTTATTTTTAGACATAATGGAGATTTTAAGACAAGAGGGAGGCACAGAAGCATGGGAGAAAGTTAGGGCTGTATGTGTCAAAGCTATAGAGTTGTGAGTTTTCTGAGAGAGAGACAGAGCAACATACACAGACACAGAGAGAGAGAGGGAGAGAGAGCAAGACAGAAGAGGAGGAGGGTGACACTGAAGCAGAGAAAGTGCAAGTTTTTAACTAACTTTGACATATGCTCACATTTAGCAGATTGGAAGAGGCAAAACCCATAAAAGATAAAGGAATGGCCACTGAGGAAAAAGGAGAGAATAGCAGAGAAGATTGTCACATGTGCTGGGGGAGGAGGAACTCTTACTCATCTATGAGTTTCCGTCACTGTACGGTGGGTTTAACTTACTTTATTTTCATAACAACCAAATGAAATACTATCACCAATTTCTAGCACAGAGAAGGAGGCTTTGGTTATTAAATTGGGTTGTGCAATTTTCAAGTGGCGCAGTTGGATTTGAAGCAAGGATTATCTGACTTCAAGCTCTGCTTGTCCCCAAGACAAGAGTTCAAAGAGGAAGGTTTAAAATGGCTCCAAGAACACACACACACAGAAAATTAGGCAAACCCATTGGCTTTGGTAATGAAATCTTTGGTGAAGTTCAAGAAAGTCATTTCAGTTAAGAATTGAAAAAATTCATTGCAGGGGATTAAGGAAGAGTTTGTGGTTAGAAATCAGAGGCAGAGGAGATGTATTTGGGCAATCCAACAGAGAAATATGATGGTAGACCTTTGGTGTCTGGGGGCAGAGGAGGTTTTGGGCAATGGTATGGAGGGCATTTTAGAACTTTTCTGAGAAAGTGGTTAAGAGGAAGCTACTGGAGCTTGGCTAGGCTATGTTTTATATTGAAGCAAAAACATTTACTTTGCAAGATAAATGAGGGAGAAGGAGGAAAGGCTGATCTCAGCACTTTCCAGTGGGAGGATTTCCAGGTAAGATATAGTGGCTGAGGTCGAGGAGAGAGACTGAGGAAAAGATGTGTTTAATGCAGATTCTTCTGAGTGAAAACCTATGCTTTGTGTGACATAACACATCCTGTTATCCTCACGCATTTCAGCAAAATTACAGAATCCAAGATGTACTTGGTATGGTTAGTTTTTTTCTTCTTGCAAGGTTTATATCAATGTTGGTGAGGTACTGAAACAGTCACCTCATAAGGAGAAGAGCCCATATTCATGAGCATTTCATTTGTGATGCTTGTTTTATATTGCTTTAAGATTAGAATACTTGAGTTAATAAATTTATGGGGTAGAGAAGGGAAGCAGTAGAGAGCTAGAGAGAGTGAGAGAGATTGAAGGTACAGTGTGAGATTAGATGGACTTGAAAAATAGGTTTTTAGGTCGTGAATAAGAGGTTGTCCCTTTTTTCTCAGAGGACAGGGAGGAAAAGGGAGAAGCTTGGGAAACATAGAGCAATATGTTAAAGTGAAGTGGTGATTGTGCCTAGGAGAATGTGGGGAGAGACACTCAAGATGAGAAGTTCTGCCAAGATGACCCCCATCATATCCTCTGTGTCAGTGGGGAAGAGTGCCATTTGCTGGGATGAGGAAGTTGGGTTGAATGTACGCCTTGAGGAAGGAAAATGTTTTGGCCGATCCAAATAACAAATGATTAAAATAATTGCCAAGCAGCAGAGAAAGATAGTTTTGAATGCCATTGCATTACTTTTACAAACTTTACTATCAGTGTTGCCCTTTGGAGTAGAAGTGAATAAAGTCTAGGGATATATTTAGGTAGGAAGGACTACATGCTATGCCTCAAATTATATCAGGAGTGTTGTTGCCACCTTTGTGTAAAAGAAGTGGTTAGATATATGCAGTTTTCTTTAAAAAGAAAGACCCACTGGGATGCCTGGGTGGCACAGTCGGTTGAGCAACCAACTCTTGGTTTCAGCTCGGGTTATGATCTCGGGGTCCTGAGATCAAACCCCGTGTTGGGCTCCATGCTCAGTGTGGAGCCTGCTTGAGGTTCTCTCTCCTCCCTCTGCTCTTCCCATTCATGCTCTCTCTCTCTGAAATAAATAATCTTAAAAAAAAAAAAAAAAGGAAGGCCCACTAACTAAATTTATATGTCTTAGGACATCTAGTTAAAGTATCTGTATAGGTGTCCATATCATCTCACGACATCTCTGTGTTTTTGCCTCACAGATTCTACCTTTGGTGGAATTATCCAAATGTGAGTAATCCCCATTAATGAGTTCAGTGTTTTGCACATGATGGGCTGTATTTGATGTGTTTCATGGCATTTCTTTACCTTTCGTCCCTTGTAAGAGGAACTTCCATGTTTCAGGTTCTCCCACTGCAGGAATAGGTCTGGGAGCCATGGTTTTAACCAGTTGGTCCTAGTCTGCCCTAAACCACAGCTGATTGGATAGAGGAGTCCCCTGACACAGGACAGCTAAGCTGTACTGAGTGACTTAGGATCCACGGCCTGGCAAGAGAAGATGAGCTAAGCCAGTAGGATTCTCCCTTTGGGGAATCTTATTTGATAAATGTGAAGACAAGAAACTGCAAGTGGTTACTCAAATGGAAAGGATGTCTTGAAGTCTACTTGTGGCCATAATGGTGGGATAGTTATGATTCCAGGTCTAGTTTTTTTTTTTTTTTTTAAAGATTTTATTTATTTATTTGACAGAGAGAGACATAGCGAGAGAGGGAAGACAAACAGGGGGAGTGGGAGAGGGAGAAGCAGGCTTCCCGCGGAGCAGGAAGCCCGACGTGGGGCTCGATCCCAGGATCCTGGGACCACGACCTGAGCCGAAGGCAGACGCTTAATGACTGAGCCATGCAGGCACCCCTCCAGGTCCAGTTTCTAAAAGGACCTGAAGATATAATCCTAAAAATAGAATCTTAACAGTTTGTTCTTTTTTTTTTTTTTAAGATTTTATTTATTTATTTGACACAGAGAGAGCTGGAGAGGGAACACAAGCAGGAAGAGTTGGGGAGGGAGAAGCAGGCTTCCCACGAGCAGGGAGCCTGATGTGGGGCTCAGTCCCAGGACCCTGGGATCATGACCTGAGCTGAAGGCAGACGCTTAACGACTGAGCCACCCAGGCACCCCTTAACAGTTTGTTCTTAAAGCACATTGACTCTGGACAGTGCTATGGGAGCCTCACGAGGTCTCCCGGGAACAGTTTTAACAGTTAGCTGGAACTGAAACAGTACCATCCATCACTCCTCCTGCAGAAAGTGCTCAGAAAACTCATAAAGAGACAGTAAGACTGAAAACCCTGTCTTCAAGAATCTTTTGTCCTCTTCTTTACTAAAACACAAGCAGTGTCTATTAGTATTTCGTCAATACAGAATTCTTTGCGTTACGAAGCAAGAAGAAACTTTTAGGAGTATGAAAGAATGCTGCAGAACAATTAAATCCCTCATTGACAGTTTGTATTCTCTGCATAACCTTGAATATTTTATTAGCAATGCCAGTTTACTTTTCAAAGTGCAATCTTACTGCTAAAAGTAACCTCCAGTGTATTTGCCAGTTGAAAAAGTTTCTTTGTGGTTAAGTAGGACACAGATTTGTCAATCCTGGTATTGTTTCTTTACATTGTTCTTACTCCCATTTTATCCTTGGAAGATGTAATAAAACCAATTAAAATTATATGCGATTTTCTGACGTTATAAAAGATGTATGACTCCAAGGGAGAAGAGTGGCTAAAGGTGGTTGCTAGGGACAACCAATGAAGAGGCTATAAATTAATGGGTTTGCTCCTTTTATATATGTCATTAATCAGGTGGAAGGAGGTAAATTTAAAATATTTCTTAGAAGAAAAATTCTCGTTGTAGGGAGATTCTAAACATATTTGTATGCCAAGATGAACTTACGGGTCTCTTGCGGGGGATCTTCTTGAAGGGATTACTGAGAAGCAATTCTAGAAAGAGACCTATGTCTTGCTGGATCAGAAAAGAAAATCACAGAGCATGATATGGTTCTCTAAAATGAGAGATGATGACAAACTCCTGGAGTTGAGCCAAAATTAAGTAGGTCATGCAGGAGAAGTTTTCTCCTGAAAGCCATCAGAATAGTGTGAATCCGTTGACATTGTTTCTGTTTTATTTTCAAAATGTTTAAAGAGTGGCTGCTTAAATATAGATGCTTATTTTAAGTTAAACCTTAGCTCTTTGCATAATAGATATGTTTTTAACTGGAAAAGGGTTTGGGAGCCTCATGCTAATTTAATATTTCAATATGGTTTAGGGCTTGCAATTTAGACTAAAAACCAATTCATGATTCTGCAACTTACTGATGATAAAGTTACTTAGATTGCAGGCATATTTTGTCAAGTGGGTCTTGGAAGAAATGTGCATGTTCTGTCAGTCTGCTAGTGAGGATTTCTCCCCCATGTTTTGTAGTCTCATTTGTATAATGACTCAGGTGATAAGTTCCTTTATGATTGCTTTTTTTTTTTAAACAGAGTTTTTCTCCTGAATAATATGATTACCAATGTGATATGATAAGCTACTATTTCTCTCGTTGGTTTTAAGCAGTAAGAAGCTTATGCTTAATTTAGTGCTCACTTACAATAGCCCTTTTCATTTACTTTTAGTAAGATGACCTGAAAAAGTAAAGATGAAATTAATATATCAGAGTAAACTATAAACTCCATGAAGAGACTTTGCCTATAGTCACCACTCTCCTCAGTGTCAAGGACAATTCCTGGAACATATTTAGAGTTCAATGAATATTTCTTGAAAAATTGGATAAATAGACCATTGAGAAATGTATATGTGATTATAGGATTATATTTTTAATTTGGAAAAAATAAAACCCCACCAGTCACAGATTTTATTTGATAAAAATCTATGTAAAGCGGTCAGGGTAAAGGGCTTTATAAAAAGTGCTGAACGAAAGTGCCCTGATAGGCAAGAAGGGGCGATTTCATGTGATAAGCAACAGAAATGAGATATTGAAGATACCTCACTTGTGTGCAGATCAACAAAGGCACTTGAAACCCAGCCAAGTGGGGCAGGGGTTTACATTAATGTCACCCTTAGAATGTGGTTCCTGTTTCCATGTTAATGATGTTAGGAACATCCCATGCAAATGAAGTAAACATTAGATAAGCTTTGAGATCCGATTAGGATCATGGGGGAGGGTCAGGTGAGGAGTCTGGCAGAGGTTCAGGGGATAACTAAATGAGATCGTGGGGACTGGCCTTAGCTTTATTTTTTTAATTTTTTTCTCATTCTTTAAAATTTAAATTCAATTAGCCAACATATAGTGCATACCTAGTTTCAGATGTAGTGTTCAATAATTATCAGTTCAAGAATTTATCAGTAAGCCTTAGCTTTAGCAGCGCAAATGTACCAAGCATTCTCTGGACCTGTTTGTAGAGTTGCTGAATTTCCTGCTGACTTGGTGAGCCAGGGGAAACAAGCTAAATGATTTGAGTTACCCGTGTCACCTGTTCTATTTTGAAGCCATTGCTTAATTGGAGGAAACCCCAGGCCTTGAAGAATATAGACTTTATTTACTTGGTAGGGACTTTTGTAAATGGCATAGGTGTCTAGCTGTGGTGGCAGCCAGTTGTTACAGTTAATTATTTTTCTGGACTCTTACCAAGGAGTCTGAGCCCACCCAAAGAGCTTAGGATAAAGTAGAAAGAGGAATAACCATTAAAGTGTTTACTCTTCATGACTTTTAATTATATTTATTAATGTAACAGTTTACTATGCATGTGGCTTATTTAAAAAGTCCCTCAAATCCCTTTTGAAAGTTGTCATGGCATTAATAATTTTTTTTAAATGTTGATCTTTTTACAGTTCAGAAAAGTATAAAGGCTCAAGTGTTAAGTCAGCTTTTTGAGTGAAACCTATAGTTTGCAGGAAATATAGGGGATCCATAATAATTTTAAGATTTTTAAAAAAATTTTATTTGAGAGGGAGAGCACACACTCGAGCATGAGTTGGGAGAGGGAGAAGGCGGAGAGAGAGAGTCTCAAGCAGTCTCCCCACTGAGCTCAGAACCTACACTGGCTCCATCCCATGACCCTGAGATCTGGACCTGAGCCGAAACCAAGAGTTAGTCCTAGTTTTAAAAGTTACAGGTAAGGGGGCGCCTCGGTGGCTCAGTCGTTAAGTGTCTGCCTTCGGCTCAGGTCATGATCTCGGGGTCCTGGGATCGAGCCCCGCATCGGGCTCCCTGCTCAGCAGGGAGCCTGCTTCTCCCTCTCCTACTCCCTGTGCTTGTGTTCCCTCTCTCGCTGTGTTTCTCTCTGGCAAATAAATAAATAAAATCTTTAAAAAAAAAAAAGTTACAGGTAAGTAAAGCAGTGTTGGGGAGGTGGAATTTTTGTAATTCGATATGTGTTAGAAGAAAGGTCTCACCAAAAGTTAACATTTCAGCAAAGACCTGGCAGAAGAAAAGCAGATATCTAGAAGGAGGACCCTTCCAAGCTGAGGAAAGAGTAAAGGAAAAAAAAGCTTGAGACAGGAATGTATGTGGTGTGTTAAGTCAAGACCAAAGAGTGGGCCAGATCAGGGGAAGATGGCAGGAAATGAGGTCAGGGAGTTCACAAGGGGCAGATTGTGTTGGGCTTTTTTGGTCCCCAGAAGACAGCCTTTACCCTGAGTGAGGTAGATGTCATTGCGAGTGTTTTAAAGTGAAGGAGTGACATGATCTGACTTAAGTTGTAAAAAGGATTATTCCTGCTTCTGTCATGATTTCAGTTAGGAATACAAGGGTGACAGATGAACTGACTAATAGTAGTTTACACGAATAGGAATTGTTTTTTCTTATGTCTCTTTTTGATGGAGGCCGTTTCTGGAATTGGGTCAATGTTATTACGATGTTACCGTCATAGACCTAAGCTCTTTCTGTCTCTCTTTCCCACCATCCTCCCCATGTTGGCTTTTCTCCGTGTGCTCTTTGCCTCATGGTTATAGGGTGGCTGGTGCTGTAGCTCCAGGTGTCACGTCTTCATTCAAGGCAGAAAGAAAGAAAGGCAACACTTCACCATATCTACTTGGAAAGCTTTACCACCAGGTAACAGGCCATTTGTGCTTGTAAGAGAAAAGGAGGAGTTAAAATATTTGCTTTCTTAGTTCTCACTGGAAAGTTAGGAAAAGGAGTTGGGGATGGGTGCTGGGTCTGTCAAACTAAATATTCCGGAGTTATGATTCCCTGTATCTGTGCTGCTTTATCAGTTTACTAGGCTCTCATGTACATTTGCTCATTTGGGCCCTCTAGTGGTCCTCTGGGAGAAAGCAAGGAAGGGATAGCTCCGTTTTCGAGGTAAGAGCGTCAAAGCCCGGAGAAGTGACTTCCTCATAGGTATTTTAATGGCAGGGCAGAGACTAGAACACCTGGCACAGACTCTCATTCATTCATTATTTCCTGGCACCTAACTTGAAAATCAGGAACAGTCTGGATTCTCTCCCCAGCAGATACATTACCATTTGCATCCAGTCTCCTTTAGCAATTGAGAGGCTACTGGAAGGCCTCTGCTTTCTCTAAGGGCTTGGAGACTGTGCTTATGTTGTGATTTTTTTTTTTTTCCTGGTTCTCCTGAGTTCTGAACTGCTGGAGGCAATGCAGGAAGCCCGAGTAAAGAAAACATTCTTCTCAGGAGGGAAAGAGAGAGTCATCCTACTGGCCTTCGACCTAGTGGGGAGAGTTGTTGAAAATCCATGGATAGAATGTTGCTTGCAGAAACATTTAAAATGCACCCGAAGAGCTCTCTGTGTAAAGAAAGTATATTTTCATTAGTTTTGTGAATTGCATAATTATTTTATAAAGATGAGAGTTGCCCTTTGCTTTTGACTAAATCTGTGGTTTTCTACCTAAGATTTGCTTAAAGCTGGGTTTCCAAGTAGCTCTGAGAAGCAGAACAGCTGTGCTCCATGCCAGACAGGCATTTTTCCCCTCCTGTCTCCGAGTGGATGCAGCTGGGAGAGGTTTGTGTTGCTCTTCAGATCCATCTTCTGTCCAGGTGTGCATTCACCCTTCCCTTTCACAAGACTGATGTTGTTTTATCTGGGAGACCTTGGGACCAAAATAATTAATGACCCAAGGCTCTGACTGGGCTATGAAAGAACACAGCGAGGCCCTAAGTTGAGGCAAAAAAGAATAACAATGTAAAAAATTATGAGGAATGGGAACTTTAATTTACTTAGGATGCTGGGAACATAAACTACATTTAATCCTTTCAACAATGTGTGTGAGATGTTATTACGGTTTTATTACTGTTTCTGTATTTCAGATACATAAACGGAAATTTAGAGATAATTAAATTACTTAACGTTGTAACTACAAAGCAACAAAGTCCAGGATTTGGATCCAAGCACATTCTAGTTATCCAGGTACTGACAGCTTTCTGTCGTGTCCTGCACACGCTAGTAAAACTAGGGAAAAATCGGGAAAGGTGATGAAATGCTAGGGGCTCTCACGAACTGAATTCAAAAATATATCAGATGTGTCCTACACATGGGATTTCTTTTGGTCTGGTGCAAGGTCAGTGTGGTTCGTTCTCAAATGTCTGTGTGCTTAAAAAAATCATTTAAGGATTTTCTTTTAAAATGTAGGTTCCTGGCCTCCAACCTAGAGGTCCCGATTACATAGGGTTGAGGCAGAGTCTGGGAATCCGCATTTTAGTAAGTATCTAGATAACTTTGATGCAGATTTTCTGGAAGTGACATTTCGGGAAATATTGCTCAAAATTGAAATTCAATAGCCAGTACTGCACCAGGCATTCAGGAAGCTTCTGGCTTCACGTCCAGGGGTTGGTAGAAAACGGATTGATGCACTGTTCATGAATGAAGATGAACAGGTGTTCTCCAATGGAGACTTTTGCCATTTATTCCAATTTGGCATTTAGAACTTAGAGATGACATAGAATATGACCAGCCCCCTTTCTAGGTGAGAATACAGAAATTAAAAAAAAAAAAAAAATACAAAGAGGGAGTTGTACAGCATGCTTTATTTACTTTTTTCCCTTACTTTGATTCTGTAATTTTTTATTTCCCTCACACAGCCAGACACTCTAGAAGAGATTCTCAGAGGATGCTAAAAATATTGCTCTTGTCACTACAGACTTCCCATCCCCATTGCTTGCTTGCTTGCTGAATTCTTAGTAGAGAGGATGTCTTTTGTCTTTTGCCTCTTGTCTCTTTCTGACAAGAATTAGGTTCTGAGCGACTTTTGTGATCAGGTCTTGCCTCTCAGGCCAAACCCACCAAATCCACATCGAGGCTAAGTATTCCGGTCTCTTGGTTGTCATGCTGTTGGGCTCAGGCTGAGCAGGAATTTGTTTTAACTAGGGAGCTCAACCTGGCAATGAAAAGAACAAAACAAAGGACCCAAGGCTAAAATCCTGAATATAAGTTTGTTCCTTTGTTCAACTAATGTTTGAGTGGCTGTTGTTTGTAGGATATGGGCCAGGTGCTGAGATGATAAATAATTTGTGATTAAAATAATTGATTTAGAAAATCACATTGCTTTGGTTTTCTGTTGAAAACCTTTAAAATGTGCTTGCCTATTCTATATTATAAGCTTATTCAAACATAGGAATAAATAAATCTTTTTGAGCATTTACTATGCCTAGTGCCCGGAGAACTATAATTTTCAGGCTTGGTAAAGAAAGTGACAGCATCCGGGAGCATGGTCAGACTTCAGTCAGACTGACCATGGGCCACATCTTGCTCCTGCTTCCTGTCAGCTGGGCAAATAAACTCAGGCAAGTTACTTCCCTCCTCTGAGCCTCATCTATTCATTCATTCATTCGTTTGTTTATTTATTTATTTATTAAGATTTTATTTATTTATTTGACAGGGACACAGCGATAGAGGGAACACAAACAGGGGGAGTGGGAGAGGGAGAAGCAGGCTTCTCGTGGAGCAGGGAGCCCGATGCGGGGCTGGATCCCAGGACCCTGGGACCATGATCTGAGCCGAAGGCAGACGCTTAACGACTGAGCCACCCAGGCGCCCCTAAGCCTCATTTTTTAAAAAAAAATCTGTAAAGTACAATTTAAAGGATCTTTTTAAAGCTTAAATAACTAAAGAATTTCAAGCATTTGGCACACGTATTTAATAAATTTCAATTAATATTATTACTGAGGTTTCTCAACTACCCTCAAGGAGCCTGTAGTACAGCTGGGGACCCAGGTCCATCCTTATTTAAAAGCACACTGAAAGGGAGCATGGTGACTGCCAGGTCAGTCAGAGCAGCAGAAGCGCCGTTGGACAGCAAAGCCGGGAGAGGGGTCGGAAGGAATCCCTCGGAAGAGCCGCAGCTGAAGATACGGTATAGACACAGTATGAAGTCGCCCTCTGGCTATGTTTGCAAACTGATCTTCAGTGTTCCGTACTCTATGTTGAAATCATAAGTGGCAGAAGAAAAAGGACAGTTATTTCTGTAAGGAAAAGTTAAAGGATGTGTGATTCTTTAATCTAGGAACATGATTCTTTTTTTTTCTTTTAAGATTTTATTTATTTGACAGAGAGAGACAGTACAAGCAGGGGGAGCGGCAGGGAGAGGGAGAAGCAGGCTCCTGTTGAGCAGGGAGCCCGACGACGTGAGGCTCCATCCCAGCACCCTGGGATCGTGACCTGAGCTGAAGGCAGATGCTTAATCAACTGAGCCACCCAGGCATCCCTAGGAACATGGTTCTTAATGTTTCTAGTCCTTGAGCCATTTCAGAAAGGTAGAATAAGTGAATAAATAAATAAAGATATATAGAAACACATACACACAAGATAATGAAACTAATGAGAGGGGTTTTATGTTTTTAATTTTTATTGTCCTTACATGCCTAACAGAGGGGTTACAGGAAGTTAAGTGCTGAGTATACATGAATGATTGAATTATATGTGAATGAATGTCATTTCCCTGTTTTCTAACTGGTTTTGCAAAGTCACACACAAAAGCAATTTTTGTAAAAAACAACTTACCTGAATGGGAGGTAACTTTTGAAGTTTTTACTAGTTGCGTTATAGTCAGGGTGGTTATAAAATCTATCATTCAGAATCGGGCACTTTTGAGAATAAAAGGGGATTCTTTATTAATAAGCTGAGACAACAGATGTTTACCTGCATTGTCCTGGGTAAATAGGGACATATATGGGGCAGCCTGATTATAGTTTTTATTTATCAAATACCTATCACTAGTCATTTCTTCATTAATATCAAAAATAAATTCATAGCTCCTATAAAAAATAAGCTTACAAAGGCTCAGTCATGCAAATACTACAATAAAAGTTAAGTGTTTAAAATAAAGGGAAGAAATGAAAATAAATATTTATTGAATGCTTATTTGCTAGGCATAATCTCTTAATTGGATATAAAGCTCAGAGAGATATGTAAATTAATCATTTTCCTTGCTTGTAAGTAATAGATATAAATGAGGCTTTAATTCTAGATCTGTCTGACTTGGGACTTTATTAGAACATATATTGACAGTTCTGGTCTAAAGCAGAAAGATATTTCATAACCATGTTTAAGTAAAAATTGTTATTCTTAGAAAAATTCATAGTGCCTCAGAAACAGCAGGAGAATTTCAGAGGAAGAGGCAAGATTGGACCTTTCCAAGGTCGGAGTCTCTCTTCCTGGAATCCTTAAGAATATGGGAACATTCCTTACTTTGAGGTAATTTAGAAAAAAAAATTGGAAGGGATAATAACTGTTATTCATGTGTACTAATGCATTATTTTTCGTAGTCTGTTTCTTCTTCACTCCAAAGATCTATTCAATTTTCTCAGAAATTGAGTGTCTTCAACCTACTCTTGTCTTGTGCTTTTCCACAGTGTTAAATGCTGACTTCTTAAACTGGTTCAGTGGTAACCTGTCTATCTGTAAGACACTAGACCAGCGTTACTTTGTGATTGCCATCTTGAACCTGAGCTATGCTCTTCTCTTAGGTTTGGCCAAGACCAGGTACATCTAAAGGACATTGGAGATATTGCATGGGGAATAGAAGAGCTGGTGACCTTGAATGTAGGAGCATAGTGCTGGCTGGAGTCAGACCTTTGTTTTCAAATCATGATTCAGGTATGCAATAGCTGTGTGGCCTCAGCTACTTCACTTCTCTGTGCAGGTCTGGCTTCCTGGACATGTGACCTGTTCAGTTACACAAGGATCCTGCCCTTGGTTTAATACTCTGCGGTGACTATCTTGAAATTTGTAATATTTTTTGAACAAGGAGCCCCACATTTTCATTTTGTACTAGGTCTAGAAAATTACATAACTGGTCTTGTTCTAAGCCTTCTTCATTTGGAAAACAGGGATAGTAACATTTTTTTCATCTTTGGGCACACAGGATTCTCCTAGGAAAGGATATGCCAATGGGAAGGTACAGTCAGGCAGTGAGCTTAATCCCGACTGGCTCACTCATTAAAAAGGAAGGTTGAATTTGGCTGTCCCATGGTGCCCACCTCTCACGTTGTTGTTGGCTCAGCTAGCTGTGGACATGTGCCATGGCGTGGGAAGAGGGAAAATCAAAATGCTCTTTTAAATGAGAATATCTAGGAGACATTAGAAGGATAAGGCAACCTTGTATGGAACCATGGTCATGCACTGTGGCATGAAGATTAGGGAGAGGGTTCCTCTACTTCAGCAAAGCTGAGCTTTGCTACCATTGTTGGTTCTGACATTAGCACCATACCTTGGTAGATTCACATTCGTCAAGTGCAGGTGGTAGTGCCAAGTGGTGGTCAAGTTCCCTTCTCGGTTGTGAGGGACCCAGAGAATCAAGCAGCAGATACAACCACCACCACTACCGTCATGAAAATGAACTCACATCATTGTGGGCGGAAAAGGAGGCAAATGACGAATGCCAGCTGGTTCCTCAGGCACTGTATTAAAAACTCATGTGCGAATTTTCCTGCAGTCTCTGAAAAATAGTTGGAATGGAATTTGTAAGGGGCTGGATGTCCTTTAAAAGCTAGTGAAGGAATAATATCAGAGAAAGGTGGGTTGTTGATAAAATAAGACCTGTCTTATATTCTGAGTTAGTGTAGTTTGTCACATATAGGTTACCTCAACGTATTAGCTTCTTTTACTTCTGTTAATCAGGAGAAGAAATGGATTTCAATAATATATAAAGCAACATAACATTCAAACAAATCATACATCAAAGGCACGGAAAAAACAACACTTAATAAAAATGTTACTAATTCATCCTTTCTTTATAAAAACTGATAATGGATTCTTACTGCGATGTTGACAAAGTTTTTTATTTCTTGCTTACACCTCTCAATTCATGAAGTTGAAGGCTCTTTGGTATGCAACTGAGGTATCCTGTTCATGATCCTACATTTATACTGTAGATTTAAATATGGATAGCCAATCAGCACATACCTTCAATTAGCCAGTGCTGTTATATATTTGAGTAATCAGTGTCCACAGAAAATATGTTAATTTTTGATTATTCATGGATAGAAGTAGTTGTCCCTTTGGTAGTTGCACTTTGGTGTCATAGATAAAGCCCTCTGAGAGCAGGGATGGATAAAGAACTGATGGTAGATTTACTGTAGCAAGTAGCAAAATAGCCCAGTGGGAGAGACAACAACAATGAAAACAAAATCAAACCTACCACCCATTTCGGGGAGCCGTGGAGGTAAGGATAGGACTTAAACCATTCATTTGACAGTTTGGGCAATGTATTAAAAAAAAAAAGAAAGAAACTCGGAAGATTTCTTAGTCTGTCGTGCCTGCCACAGAGAAGAAATATGCCATTTAACAAATACTTTGCCCAGGTGTTTTTGCTCCTACCAGCTGGCAACTACAGAATGTAGTACTGTCTTATCATCACCAGGAGACATTGCAACACGTTCCTGGGGAGTTAACAAATAGAAAATATCCAGGCCTGCTCAGCAGGAATGAAGCTTTAATATTCTTAACCTGCTGAAGGCAGTGGAAAGTTTTCATTAGAACAGTTGCTCAAATGAGTCACATTTATATTGCCTTGCTACCCTATGTTTCTTTTTTTTTTTTTTAAGATTTTATTTATTTATTTGACAGAGAGACACAGCGAGAGAGGGAACACAAGAAGGGGGAGTGGGAGAGGGAGAAGCAGGCTTCCCTTGGAGCAGGGAGCCCGGTGCGGGGCCTGATCCCAGGACCCTGGGATCATGACCTGAGCCGAAGGCAGATGCCGAATGGCTGAGCCACCCAGGCGCCCCTACCCTATGTTTCTTTCCTGGATCCTGCGCTGAAGCTGACATTTCCACAGGTGCAACTTGCTGCAAACAGGTCAAGAACTCTGCTCTGAAGTTTTGCAGAATTTAGAGAGCTCTATTTTCATTTAATGTTTGAGCCATCTTAGTTTATAGTCTATGTGAGAATATTTACCAAAAAGTCCGTGGGTTTTTTGCTTACTTTTGAACGATCTGAGCTAAATTTATTTCTTAGAAACATAAACAATGCCTTGAATTATACATTTTCTGGTCCTTTAAGTGACCAAACAGATATAATGGCATACTTCAGCCCTGAGCGTGGTTAATTCATTGAATTTTTATGTTGATCTGAAAAGAATGACTCCTGGAAGATTTCATTTTGAAATACTATCTGCTAAATTGCTAAATTATGTTTTAAGCTTTTCCTTTTAAATGAAGGGTTACTTTCTAAGAACAACTTAGAAGCATTATGATAATTTCTCTTGCAGTTGTGACCTTGAGAAAGATGCAGAATGTTCCTGCTTCGTGATTTTGGCAGAATCCTTTAAACTAAACAAATGATTTCAACAGCGTAATTTTATTATTCCATTTGCTGACAGTTCCAGGTTCCTGGTACATACCTTCTATTTTCTTATTCATAGAAAATCTTTTCAAAGACATAGCTTTAGAAATTCTCTGATACTGAAATATGTTGTTGTACTTATATTACACAAACTCAAAGAAACTTGAGGGAGAAAAACTCACTATTTCCTTGACATTTCCTAGAACCAGGTGACTCAAAAGAAATGTAAAACCAGGAGACAGAATTCAGAAAGGAAAATTACAGGAATTAAATAATCGTTAACTTCTGTGTTGATAAAAACTCAGAAAAAGGAAATGTAATGATCCAAAATATTTAATTTTAATAAATGGAACACCATTTATTTAAAAGACATTTTCATATTATTGGCACTTTATTTTCAACGAATGTTTTGCAGGAACATGCCTTTGGAGCAGAGAGTATGCCAACTATCCATAAATATTTAAGATCTCAAAGAATTATTTGATTTCTTGTAGTAGTTAGTAAAACCATATCAAATAATTTAAATTGGAGCTAGCTGAGAATAGATGTCATGCAACACACATGAAATAACTCTTTAACATTCTAGGCAAAGTGACTCTCCTCAGCTGGTTATTCCATTTCAACACTGCTTATGACACACAGCTTGTTCACCCATGATGGATCGTTTGCAGCAGAGGATGTACTCTGTGGGCAACTCAGGGCATATGCACGATTGCATGAACCACAGGGAAGGCACTTTGGACTCAACTTGCAATATATTTGCTTTTACTTGTTTAAATTCCAGTGTTTAAAGATATATCAAGATATTTTGGATAAGGCAGATCCGATGAACTCAACATAAGAATTTATGAGAGCAAGGGGAAACATACTACAAAAGTCTTCATCCTCAGAGAGGTTCTTTTTAAAATGAATTCAAATTAAATGTAATAAATGAGTTTTTCTCTAAGTATATTGAGGTTTGATAATTCTGTCCAAAACACCATCTTAGAACCTTTAAAACCGTATGAGAAACACAGTTTTTTTTTAATGTCATGCATAAAAATGATACTTTTTAGAAAGAGACCTTTCTAAAAGAGAACATATTCTAAGCCAGGCTCGGTAAACTGTGGCTCATGGGCCAAATCCTGTTTATTTGGTATGGCCCATGAACTACAAATGATTTTCACTTTTTTTTTTTTAAGGTTAACATTTATTGACTACTTATCCAGACCAGGTGCTACATGTCTTAACTCATTTCATCTTCACTGTACTCTAATGAGGTTGGGACTATTACACTCCCCATTTATTAGCGAGGAAACTGAAACAGAGAGATCCAGAGTCACTCAACTAATAAGTTGCAGAGCCAGGATATGCACAGTTTGGCTCCATAATCCATGCTTTCAACCAGCATACTCTCTATTACCTCTGAAACATAAATTCCCCAATGGGCCGTTTATGTCCTTCTACTACTTGCTTTATTCTCATTCCCTAACAGCGCTCTCCAGCTATCTTCGGCTTCAAACAAATGAAACTCTTTTCCATTCTTCTAATCTTTGCAGGCTGTGGGTTGTCCTTAAGGTTTGTCCCTCTGACCAGACAGCTCTTCTTTCATCTCTACCTTTCCAAAACCTGTCCATGCTTCAAGAACCAGTCTTTACTAGTAATAACCAACTAGAAGATATGATGCTAATTATAATAACACCCAAACTTCTAGCTACCAGTTAAACAAAGGAGACTTTACAGAATCATAGGAGAAAAGTTGAGCGAATAGACAAATACATTTAAATATGTTTTTAAATGGTTGGGAAAACACAAAAGAAAAATATTTTGTGACATGTGAAGATTATATGAAATGGAGATTTCATTGTGCATAAATAGTTATTGGAACATAGCCATGCTCCTTCATTTATGTATCATCTGTTATGTGTGGGTGTGTTTAGGCTGCAATGACAGGGTAGCATTGTTGCAACAGAGACCATCCCGCCTGCAAAGCTTCAAGTATTTGCTATCTGGCCCTTTGCAGAAAATGTTTGCCAATTTCTGTTCCAAATTACTTAATTTCTGATTTTGATCTATGATTGCATAGATCTATGATTGCATAGTAAGTTTTTGTAGGTAAACTAGACTTTATGGCCATAATTATTTATGCACTAACATTATGAACACATAACCATAACAGGTATGGTATTATTTTGCGTTTGCATTTGCATGGCATGTAGTAGGTTCCCAATAAATATTTTTTGAAGAAATAGATGAATAAATGGACACTTGAAGCTGAAAAATATCAGTATTAAAAGAATAATCCATTTTAGTCATGTACTTTTTCTTCTGATTTAGTTTAAACTAGTTTTGAAGACTTATTTAGTTTAGTAATATTTGTCATGTCCCTGAAGTAATTCATTGCCATAAATTTGAAAACAATATATTTGTGGAATCACAAATTTGTGTCTGATTTAACTCAGCTAAATGTAATCCTAATTAGATGTGTGGTGTTCTAGTATTTCATGTTCCCAATTCATTTTTTATGGTTCCTCTGTGCCATGCAGTATTAAAAATATATGCAAATCTCTATGATTATTCACACAGAGAGACAGAAGCTTCTGTGATCGGTAATCATCCATTTACACATAAAGAAATTGATTTGTAGAGAATCAATAATTAGATGGCCTTGGAATATAAATCTGAGATTTCTGCTGTAGAATGGCTTTCTTCTGATTGACTCTTCTTTAAGTTCTGAGTCTAAGACTTCCATGATTATTGATTATAATTATTTTTAAAGTTAATGACTGCCTTGGGACTTCTTTTGAGACTGGAATAAGTCCAAAATGCAAAACTTCTGACTGAGTTAGTAAACAAATAAATCTCTAATCTCATCAAGCAGGTTCTTTCCTGGAAGCTGTGTAGATTAGAAACACAGTGTCTCACAATTCCGTTAATAAAATCACATCAGCATAATTTAATAAGTCACATATACAACATTAAGGTTTCAGAGCCAGGGCTAGCATTACTGTGAGAGGGGGTCAGTTATAGAAGTCTTAATGTGAGAAACTTAGAAACTGTTTGGAGTGAATAGGGATAGCAGAAAAACTTTTCTAGATAAAGATTATTAAAATATCATTTAACTTCTTTTTATGAAATTTTAAACTGTATATTTGAGATACAAGATCATTTGAACAAAAATGACCATAACTACTTGTGCATATGTAAAATAAATAGGACAGTTTTCTTAGATTAGACATTGGGACCATATTAATCTTTCTTTATACCGTTGGAGATAAAATCAAAATTGTAATCATGCTGTTTACAAGCATGGGTTCTGTGGTAATGTAGAAAATTTGAGTAAGAGAGAAGGATTTAACAATTAAAACTTTTTAGGGGTATCTTAGTCCAAATTCAACATTGTTTCACTAGGAATATGTGCAACTTAAACTGACACTACTGATCACTGTATGTGATCTTGTGTGTGAAGGATCTGCCTTGTGTGCGAAGGAAGTATTTTCTATAGGTTCTATAGTTACTGTTTCCTATAGGTTATCCTGTTCCAACTCAAATCTGTCTATGGAGATATAGATATAGATACAGATATTATACAACATTTCTCTTATACACAAAATAGTAAATATCATGTCACCTTTCCTTCCAGTGGCTTTTCACAGCACATATAAATATTTGATCAATACAGTGAAATTAGGGAAAATGAGTTACATAAAAAAAGGTACTTCTAGGAAGTAAAGGAGAAAAACTGGAAATAATTAAATTATGAAGCAATAATTATGTAGCATGTTTTACATGCAAATCTTTAAAGACATTTAAATATAGAAATTTACAATTACAAAATTATGCAGGCAACATGCAGTTGTGTTATATAGTACAACAATATAGTGAGTGTTACCTCCCAAATTAAGAATGAGAACACTATTAATATCATCTTGGATCCTTTCAGAGATAGCAATTATTTTGAATTCTGTTTTCATTATCCCCATGCCTTTATTTTAAAATAGTTTTATGTATCATAACCCCTCCCCCATATTTCTTAATATTGCTTATCTTTGAAATTTTGTAATTTGTTTTATTCATTTCTGATACTCCGTCTGGCTGTACTTCATTTATTTTTCCCTGTGGTAAATATCCCATTGTGTGAACATACCACAAGTTATTTATCCATTATCCTATCATTAGACACTTGGGCAATTTCCAGTTTTTCCCCCTATTTTATACTGTGCTGCTATGAATATTAGTGTAAATATCTCTGATACACATTTGCAAATGTTTTTTAGGGCATATAATGAAGAGTAGAATTGCAAGATCATAGTTTATCCGAATGTTCAACTTTACCATATAATGATATATGGTTTTTAAAAAATGTTTGGACTAATATACACCATAACTAGCAACATTCCATTTGATCCATATCCTTACTAGCATTTGGTGTTGTCAGAGTTCTTCATCTGTGCCAGTCTGTTGGGGCAAATGCATTTCACTGTAGTCTTAATTTTCATTTCCCTGATTACTAATGAGGGTGAACGTCTTTTTTCAATTGAAGTATAGTTGACATACAATGTTACATTAGTTTCAGATGTAAAACATAGTGATTCAACAACTCTACATGTTATGCTGTGCTCCCCACAAGTGTAGCTGCATCTGTCACCATACAGCCCTATTAACTCACCATTGACTGTGTACTCTGTGCTTTCATCTCCATGACTTATTCATTCCATAAGTGGAAGTCTGTAGCTCCCACTTTTCTTCACCCATTTTGCCCATTCCCCACCCCCTGCACTCTGGCAATCCCTAGTATTCATGGGTCTGTTTCTGCTATTTTTGTTTGTTCATTTGTTTCATTTTTAGATGCCACATATTCATGAAATTATGATATTTGCCTTTCTCAGACTTATTTCACTTAGCATAATACCTTCTAGGTCCATCCATGTTGTCTCAAATGGCAAGATCTCATTTTTTTTTTTTTTAGATTGTATTTATTTGAGAGAGAGAAAGAGAGAGAGGGAGAGAGAACGTACACAAGCCTGGGGAGGGGCAGAGAAGCAGACCCCCACTGAACAGGGAGCCTGACGCAGGACTCGATCCCAGGACTCTGGTATCATGACCTGAGCTGAAGGCAGATGCTCAACCGACTGAGCCACCAACGTGCCCCACAAGATCTCATTCTTTTTTATGGTTGAGTAATATTCCATTACATATTTTATATATATACACACACACACACACACACACACATATACCATGTATTCTTTGTCCATTCATCTATCGATAGACACTTAGGTTGCTTTCATATCTTGGCTATTGTAAATAATGCTACAGTAAACACAGGGGTACATATTTCTTTTTAAATTAGTGTATTATTAAAAAAAGTTTTTATTTAAATTCCAGTTAGTTAATACACAGTGTGATATTAGTTTCAGGTGTTCAATATAGTGATTCAACACTTCCATACATTACCCTATGCTCATCACAAGTGTACTCCTTAATCCTCGTTACCTATTTAACCCATCCCCCACCCACCTCCCTGCTGGTAACCATCAATTTGTTCTCTATAGTTAAGAGTCTGTTTCTTGGTTTGCCTCTTTCTCTTTTTTTTTCCCTTTTCTCATTTGTTTTGTTTCTTAAATTCCACATATAAGTGAAATCATATGGTATTTGTCTCTCTCTGACTGACTTACTTCACTTAGTATAATACTCTCTAGTTCCATCCATGTTGTTGCAAATGGCCAGATTTCATTCTTTTTTATGGCTGAGTAATATTCCATTATATGTATTCATTAATATATAAATATATGTTGTATATTAGTATATATCATATATATATTTATGTGGTGAAAGGGAAACCCTCTTGCACTGTTGGTAGGAATGCAAACTAAATTAGTGTTTTTGTTCTCCAGTAGTGGAATTACTGGGTCATATAGTACTTCTATTTTTAATTTTTTGAGGAACCTCCATACTGTTTTCCACAGTGGTTGCACCAGCTTACATTCCTGCCAACAGTTCCTTTTTCTTTGCATCCTCACCAACACTTGTTATTTTTTGTCTTTTTGCTACTAACCATTCTGACAATTATAAGGGGGCATCTGACTGTGTTTTGATTTGCATTTCCCTGATGATTGCTGATGTTGGGCATTTTTTCATGTGTCTGTTGGCCATCTGTATGTCTTCTTTGGAAAAATGTCTCTCAGGTGCTCTGCCCATTTTTCAGTCAGATTATTAAAATTTTTTGTGTTCAGTTGAACACAAAAGGGTGAGGATGAACATCTTTTTATATTTTTATTACTATTGTATATTTCTTCTTTTTAAAAAAATTTTATTATGTTATGTTAATCAGCATACATTACATCATTAGTTTTTGATGTAGTGTTCCATGATTCATTGTTTGCGTATAACAGCCAGTGCTTGTATATTTCTTCTTTTGTAAAACACCTTTCATCTTGTTATCTTTGATCCATTTTCCCCCTCCCTTTGGGTTGTCTTTTTTGTATTTATTTGTATTAAAATTCATTTTATGAAATTACCCTTAAATATAAGAAAAAACACCAGCAAAATATTTTGGAACCCACTACGGTTTCAAAAAATTATGTGGATTCTGTAAAGCAGTGATAATTTTTATTAAAATAGTCCCAACAAGAGAATGTCCATTTCTGGTTAAATATTGAGTTCAAAGGTAGATGACAGACTAAACCATATATAGATATGGTAGCTAGAAATATGTTTGTTTTTTATTTTTTTATTTTTTATTTTTATTTTTTATTTATTTATTTTTTAAAGATTTTATTTATTTATTTGACAGAGAGAGACACAGCAAGAGAGGGAACACAAGCAGGGCGAGTGGGAGAGGGAGAAGCAGACTCTCTGCCGAGCAGGGAGCCCGATGCGGGGCTCGATCCCAGGACTCCGGGATCATGACCTGAGCCAAAGGCAGACGCTTAACGACTGAGCCACCCAGGCGCCCCTATGTTTGTTTTTTAAACCTAGAAGTAAGACTGGTCTTTTATCCTGAAGCCTTTCAGTTCTAATATATCTATTATTGGAATAAGTTGAGTGCTAAACTTGTCCTGACACTCTCATTTTATATTAATTAATTATCATATATATTGTACTTTGACAAGTTTTCCAATATTTATGGAATTTAAAAGTTTGGCATGATAACTACTTAAACCATTGCTACCATACCTGCAGGTTTTTTTTTTTTTTTAAAGCCCTTGTCAGTAGTATATAATTAGGCCATTGTCAGTGGTAACATAATATCAATATAAAAGCTACTTAAACATCATTATTCTAATTATTGTAATTACTTAAAATACAACTTTAAAATCCAATTATGCCCTAAAGTGATATTTCAGCTGTAAGAAGAGAGTGTATTATTTGAAACATGAGCTTTCCCTGTTAGGTGTCTTTCATTCTTTCATCCATGCAGAAAAGGTCACTATCTGGGTATATTCACTTCACCTTTCCTACCTGGTGAGGCAGCCTGATTCTCAAGACCTGTCCTTTTCCATGCTCCTCACAGGATTTCAGGCCCCCATGCTAAGCCTAATTTAGGCAGCGACTTCATATGTTTACAGGGGCAGAACAATGACCATGTTGGATTCTGTGCTGAATATATTCTTGTGCTGCTGCTTCCTTTATAAGAGAGGACTTAAATCAGACATTTAAACCAACACTCCCTAGGCAGAGTGAAAGTTCTTCCTAAGTCCAATAAGGAAACTTCATATGGGAGAACTTCTCTGCTTCTCTGTACCACCTAGTCTTAGCAGAATTTCTGAAACTTACCTTCAGCTAGGACGCTCTGAGGATTAAATGATACCAATCTGACATCTAGTAGGTGGTCATTAAACATTACCAATGAAGAAAATGATTTTGATTCTATTTTGTTATAGATCTTTACAAATTTGGCATATATCATGTTTTGCTATTAATTCATAGGCTGCCTAACTAAACTAAATGTAAGGGAAGCTCTCATTTTATAGTTTTTTTGGTGCCTATTGTTGTACTTGTTTTATTTCCCATAATTAGCTGAAAACTAATTTGATAGGGACTTTGTCTCATTTATCTACATAGTACCTAGGAAAGTGCTTAACATATAATAAGTGCTCAATAAATATTGTTTTGGTTGAATTAGTAAGTGATCTAGGGCATATTTATGTTGAAATCACAGATTTAAGAAATATAGTTGGCCAGTAAAACATAATATGTATTCATTTGGACTTATATATGAAACCCATGAAGCCATTATCATTTCAAGGTGACTCGTGGTTCTGGGGGCTCTGTTATAACCACTTTATCTGGTTCACTGGCACCAAGTTATCAGTGGAGAGCTTTGTTGTGAGTACACATTCAAAAGTAGATCACCTTCAGCTCTCCCCTACAGGGTTCAGAAGTCATTCTCAACAATGCAGAGAATAGATTGAGAAAAATATATTTAGGGGAAAGCGGAATGGTACTTTCTTACCTGTGAATGATAGTTGCTAATAGTAAATCTTAGCCTTTGTATATTACCTCATTAAATCTGTACTACTTTGAGATTATATAATTCCCTTCTTCCTGAAAGAAAGAAGTGATCTTTATTCCCATGTCTAGCCATTCCTGAATATAAAAATTATAAAATATGTAAAAATACTGTCCTATTTGTCCCATTCTTATGGCTAGCTTGTCCAGAGAGGAGAAAGAGAAGAAATAAAGTAGAGCTCCTTTTAAAATTGTAAATTCTTCTGGAGAGACAGTGAAAGGGGGGTTGGGGGAGAAAGAAATATCAAAATTTCACAAAAGGCATTACAGCATGTCCTAATTCTTAGCCTTTTTCTTGATTCAATCTTTGTCAGGACTAATTTTACTAAAAGTGATTTTATTCTAGTCTTTTCTATGGATCCTAAAATGATCTCTCAACTTATTCTGTAGTATGGAGTTTTAAGTTGCATAAATTTTTTGCCTTTACTAAGGTTTTCTACTATAAGTCATATAAGAACAATTTATTACCAGCTATCAGTTTTAACAAAGCGTGACCTGGAAAACTAACAATGGAAAATGGAGCTATTCTCTGCCATAGCTTCTATTTCAGTAGGATATTAAATGTTGAAAATGCTTTGGCTCGGGAGTCCTGGGTATTGCTTCCAGCTTTTGATTCCTGCCTACCTGCTACGTTGGTCCTGTTTTCCATTCCAGAGCTAGGTTTATTTTCCAGGATGGCTTTATACTCAGATTCCATTTAGATCCAGACCTGCTTGACTTTCTCTGCTTCTGGCTCAAATCCCAAACAAAAATCTGTCTGGATAGATCAGAGATTCAGATGGTTAAGGGCACTTATAAGCGGTGGTCCTGTATATTTGAGATTTTGGTGAGTTCTCGCAATATCAAACAAAACAGTGAAGCCCAGTTCAAAAAAATAGTTTTTGCTTTTGTTGCTATAATGCATGAACATAGTATATGAGGCCAAACAATACTTATGGGTTATTATTACAACAACCAGGGTCAGCTCCTAAGTCTTGTCTCCCAAGGCCAACAAACTTTTATTTCATTTTTATTAAATTAATATTCATTATTATTATGGCTTTATAAATAATACTGATTTCTGACATAAATGTATTCCTATCCTAATTCTTTTTACTTTTTGTCTGTGCTACACAGAACATTTAAGTTCCAAATTATGTCTAATTGTATTACTAATTTTACCCCAAAAAGCTCAGTGAGAATCTTAATCAACATATCATATTTCTCTATAAAATACTCTTATGTTCACTAATTGTTTCAAGATATTTTGAGCAAGAAATGTGTTGGACTTTTCTTGTGTGTGCCGTAGAGCAGTATGCTCAACAAAAGTACCCAATAACCACCTTAGTTGATAGAACAGAAGTTGCAATGTTTTTCTTTTCCATTTGTATTATTTTTAAACTCACAAGTGTATAACATTAAAAGATAAGCTCCCAAGTGTGTACCATTTAAAGATATTGCTCTCTGCTTCTATAATCTACACATATACTTACCAAAGGAGCAAATGATGTGTGCTTTATTTGCTTATAATAAGTGCATTTAAGGAGATCTACACTTACATGATAAAATAGTAGTTCTCAAATGTTTTGCTATAAGGACCACTTTACACTCTTAACAATTATCGAGGACCCCAAAGATTTACTTTGGAAAATTCAGGAAAACATGGATGAGCACAAGCACACCATTCCACCAGCTGATACAGTGATGACATCATCATACATCACTTAGCCTCTGAAAAAACTCCTCTGTACACTTGAGTTAAGCAGAGTGAAAAGTCAAACAACAGGTGATTTTTGTTATAAAAATAATTTTGTTGTTGCAGAACTAAAAAGGTCTCAGTACCTCCAGGGCACCCAGACAACACTTCAGTAACTGTTGTATAAAACATGAAGTGGCAATAAAGAGAAATATGTGTAGAGTAGCTCGAAGTTTGCAATATGGTTTCACATATGTTTTCTATTTGATGGCCCTGATAACTCTGTGAGTTTATGATTATGTCATTTTACAGGTAGGAAAAAATTATGTTCAGGGAAATTAAGTGATTGGCTCAAGGGAACTCCACTAGTAAAATTAAACTCAAACCTTCTGATGGCAGAGCCTGTGATTTTTCTATTATAACCTATTCCTCCAAACCTGCCCAATCTAAAAGTTCTCCATGAAACCAGGTTAGTCAAGCAAAGTCTAGTTTCATCTCAGCCTCCAGAGCGCACGATTGGTTTGAATGAGAACGGAGGTCTCCATGTACCTTTTGCGTGGTGCTGTGGAGTCCGTTTGGGTCCTGAAAGGTGCATGTGGTACCAGGGGAACCTTCAGCTTTGGAGGTCACTCTTAGTTGGATCCTCGGTGGTTGGGATCACACCTATCATTAACCCTCTAATTCTGCCTTGGAATGTGGCTGTACTCTTTAGCGAAGCACGGTAGACCCACATGGTTTGCAGCTGGGTGGACCACTCAGGGTACTGAATACCTGGGCAGACTTGCCACACCTCTGCTAGGCAGAACTGGAGCCCCCAGCACTAGACTAAAATGGCCAACAGCCAGGAGCACAAATATCAAATATCATTTGCCTGGGAGCTGGCCCTAGTGTATTTATCTCTT
This sequence comes from Halichoerus grypus, assembly GCF_964656455.1. NCBI lineage: Eukaryota > Metazoa > Chordata > Mammalia > Carnivora > Phocidae > Halichoerus > Halichoerus grypus. Next base: position 111,243,455 of record NC_135717.1, read on the forward strand.
TGGAGGACTGTACTTTCTGTACTGTCTTTAAGCTTTAACCTTTGGGCAAATCAAAATGACAGCCCTGTATACCCTGGAAATCAAAAAGGACAGGGTCAAAGACCATTCTTTATGTCTGCTGCTACTCAGGGCTTTGATTCTTCAAGTATTAAACATGAAGAAAATGTGGATCACAGGTGTAAGGGACACAAGTATGTGCTGTGTTAAGAAACTATAAATAACAATGTTAAATTTTCTTTGAAATGAATGAAAAGGGAGGATGAATGTATACAGATGTATAAAAAGCTCTTTGACTATTTTCTTTGCTCTGCAGTAAACTGATCTAAGTTAGATGCAGTAGAATGCTGGGCATAAAATGGTAATTTTACGAAATAAATAAAAAATGGTAATATTTGGAAACTGTATCTTTCATTGTTTTAATTATCTACTAAAAACGAAGCAAAGCAAACAAAATAATAGTCATCACAACAGAGCTCTCTTCTGCTGTGAAGAGAAAGTCTTCATTTCTTCACTTAGCGTTTAGGTGCTTTTTCATTCTCTGTCCAAATCAAAACTACCATTTCCATGGGGTATGGAAAACCGTCGCGCCCCTCCCCCCCCCACCTTATGCCAGGTTGGCCCCAACAGATTCCCACCTCTGCACTTCTGCTCATATGGTTCCCTCAGCTTAGACCACTCTTCCCTCATTTCCTTCCTTTGCTGACTTCTACTCATTCTTTGAACCTTTCTTTAGCAGTTCGGGGCATGGCAGTCTCTCCTTTAGTTTTCTAGAGTGGGGGTTAGTGAAACTTTTCGGAAAAGATAGTAAATATTTTAGGCTTGGTGGCCCAGCAGGTCTCCATTGCAGCTGCTAAGTTCTGCCATTGTAACACGGAAACAGTCCTGGACAAGACCTAAACAAATGAGTGTGGCTGTGTTTTAACAAAGTTTCCTACAAATAGTTTGTAATTATTTATAAAGGAGCTGTGGTTTGCCAACTCTTATTCTAGAGCATCTGTTGTGATTAGCAGTCACTTGTCATGTACTCTCTTCTTTTCTTACTGTTTCATGTGTGTATCTAATACTTACCCAACTAGCTCCATGAAGATAACCTTATCATTCTTGGTATTCCATGTATCTATCCTGGTACTTTAAACAGTATCTATTCAGACATTCTGATATTTGTAATTGACTTAAATGTTTTTTAAGGACCAGAAAAACACTGACCCCTTTTTACTTCCATTCTGTTGCTGTTTTGTTTCTATATAATTCTTGATGTTGTGTTTTTGTGTTGGCTCTTCGCTAAGTGCAGGCATCAGACCATGCTGAGATGCAGCGTATTACCTCTCCATGTTAAGATATATTAAAGATCAGGATAAATGCTTTAATGTATATCCTAAGAAAAGGTTTTATGAGTTATTTGTTGATAGAATGGTTATGATGAGACGTTTCGCTTAGCCTGCCAATGTAGAACTCATTTCTTAGGAGAACAAAGTACTGTAGGTTGGCCTCCTGATAGAAAGCTTGCTGAGTTTTACCATTTAATAAAATAGAGTACACAGTGTAATTTGTACAATGTCAAACTTCAGAGAACAATTTATAACAATAATGTTTCTATTTACAGCATGCCACTAAGGAAGGGACAATAAAATGTCAGGTTTGACAATGTCCACTGGTTGATATTAAGGTCAGAAGGGGAAACATTTCTGTTTCCAGCATTGCAGTCAGTAGGCACGATAGAGGGCAGAATACAATCAACTTTGCATTCTTTTCAAAATTCAAGGCTTTGGAAAGGACAGCAGTCTAGATGTTATATTTACTCGAGAGAAGCTGGAGTAGAAAAACAGAAACAACTGAAAATTCCATGTTGCCAGTTGTTGTCGTTGTTGTTGTTTTTTCCTCTTTCTCTTTCTGTTAGCCTGGAAAAAATTCTGATAAATATAGTCCAGTCACCAGATTTTATTCATGCTGTGTTGTAACCATCTATTTGGATATGTTAGCTGTTCTTACAAACACTACACCCACATTTTCTGGTGACATAGATGGGGTCTGAGAAGATTAATTATAAGCCATGAGATTTGTAGAACCGACAAGGGAGAGTAGAGCAGTCCCAGGTGACACAGGGAGATACTCCGCTCAGATGCCTCCTCTTGGAATATGAATTAGTATGATTCACAGGTAGCAAAGAGTGGTTATGCTATCACAGTGAAGAATCTGATATGTGTCAGCTGCTTCTCTTTATAATAAAATAATGCAGAGCTAAGTATAGAAATAAGTCATTCTCGCACCAGTGCGTGGGATTAAATGCTCAACTTTGTGTAGGCATTTATTACATTCTAGATCCTTCCCATGTTGATAAAGTCATAGGGTTTCTGAAAGTATATTTCTCACTCTCACCTTCTGTCAGGATGTTGCTGTCTCAAAGCAAACTGGTGAGCAGCTAAGCTCTGCACCATGGACCAGGTACTAAGCAGGGCGTGAAACCTAGATCTAGGGGTTTTCCTGGAACTCGTGATGTGTGATGAGAGCAACTCGCCTAGGAGGTGGAGGGTGATGTGCTTTAATGCTGGCTTATGCCGATACCATTACTTTATTACTTTATCGTTATCTAGGAAACACCCAGGAGCATTGAACTAGCATCACTCTCGCCCCACACATAGGAGTGTGATGCTGCCAATGGAATAGGAGTGGGGTTTGGGGCAGAAAATTTCCCTTGAAGCAGTGACATTTTAATGGCAATCTGAAGGACAATGAGAAATTAGACTGAGATGGTGGTCAGAAGAGAGGGCAAGTGTTTTGGGGAGAGGGAGACCATCTATGAGATTTCCAGATGAGTGTAACTAAGTTCTGGATCTGCAAGAACACTGGTAGGACTTGCAGCTGGATTAGGCTAAATAGTGTTTTTTTTTTTTTTTCCTAAAGAAAAATAACACAACAGAATTTCTCACATTATTCAAGTTAAATTACATATCCCCAGCTCTCTACAGTATAAAGCCAAAGACTCTTGTCTTTCTCACTTCGACATTTCTAATTATTATCACTTTTATCTATCCCATTTTTATTTTATTTATTTATTTATTTATTTATTTATTTTTTTAAAGATTTTATTTATTTATTTGACATAGAAAGAGACAGCGAGAGAGGGAACACAAGCAGGGGGAGTGGGAGAGGGAGAAGCAGGCTTCCCGCTGAGCAGGGAGCCCGATGCGGGGCTCGATCCCAGGACCCTGGGATCATGACCTGAGCCGAAGGCAGTCGCTTAACCAACTGAGCCACCCAGGCGCCCTATCTATCCCATTTTTAAAATTAATACCATAATTGTATAGCATTTTTAAGTTCATAAAATGTTTTTATTTTTTTTACATATGTTCTCTCATTCAATTCTCACAATTAATATGAGTAAGAATCACAGAAGCCAGGATGCTTCTCAAGGGGGATGGAGGGTGTCAGCATAAATCTCACAGTTTTGTTTTAGGTTCATTCTAATGTTTGCAGTGAAAATCAGGCGTTAACAGGAATCATTTTTGATTTCCAAACCAACCATAGGAAGTTCCTTTTTTTTTCTGGGAAGTTATAAATCAACATGTCACTGGGAATCGTCTTTTATCATTGAGTATGATCTTTTCAGAAATGCCATTTCTTTGGTGATTGATTATACCTGTTGGTTATTTGTATATCTTCTTTGGAGAAAAGTATATTCAAGTCCTTTGTCCATTTTCCCTGAGTTTTACTGAGATATAATAGATATGTAACATTGTGTAAGTTTAAGGCATACAACATATTGTTTTGATACACTTATATATTGAAAAATGATTACCACTATAGCATTAGAGTTGGCCCATTTTTTATCAGGTTATTTTGCTATTGAATTGTAGGAGTTCCTTTTATATTTTGAATGGTAGCCCCTTCTGAGCTATGCAATTTGTGAATATTTTTTCCCATTCTGCCGGTTGCCTTTTTAGTTTATTGACTGCTCACTTTTCAGAAACTTCTTAGTTTGATGTAGTTTCCATTTTCTATTTTTGCTTTTGTTGCTAGTGCTTTTAAATGTCACATTCAGGAAATCATTGCCAAAACCAATGTTACGAAGATTTTCCCCCTATGTTTTCTTCTAAGAACTTAACAGTTTCAGGTCTTACATTTGAGTTAACCCATTTTGGAGCATAGGGTGTTATACGCAAACAATGAATCATGGAACCCTACATCAAAAACTAATGATGTAATGTATGGTGATTAACATAACATAATAAAAAAAAAAGAGTTAGCCCATTTTGAGTTGATGTTTATGTATAGTGTTAAGAGTCCAGTTTTTTCCTCTCTTTCTTCCTCCCTCCTCCCTCCCTCCTTCAAACTTACTTTCTCTTTCTTTTCTTTCTTTCTTTCTTTCTTCTTTCTTTCTTCCTCTTTCTCTTTCTTTTCATGCAGATATCCAGTTTTCCTAACAGCATTTGTTGAAGAGACTACTACCCTTTGCCTCTTGTGTATTCTTGGTACCCTTGTTGAAGATCAGTTGACTGTATATATGGATTTATTTCTGGGTTCTCTGTTCTGTTCCATTTGTCCATATATCTGCATATGCCAGCGCCATACTATAAAATCACAGTGAGATATCACCTCATACCAGTTAGGATGGCCATTATCAAAAAACAAAAAATCTTAAGTGTTGATCAGTATGTGAAAAAATTGGAACCCTTGTGCACTATTGATGGGAATGTAAAATGGTGCAGCCACTGTGGAAAACAGTATGGAGGTTTCTCAAAAGATTAAAACTAGAACTACCACATGATCCAGCAATCACACTTCTGGATATATGTCTTAAAAAATTGAAATCAGGATCACAAAGAGATTACATGTACTCTCATAGTCATTGCAGTATTAGCCACAATAGCCAAGATGTGGAAGTAAAGTAAATGTCCATAGATGGATGAAATTGATAAAGAAAGTGTGGTATATACATACAATGGCATATTATTCAGCCTTAAAAAACAGGAAATCCTATCATATGCACAACATGGATGGACCTTGAGGGCATTATGCTAAGTGAAATAAGCTAGCCACAGAAGGATAAATACTGCATGGTTCCAATTATATGAGGCAAATAATAAAACCCATAGAAGCAGAAAATAAAATGGTGATTGCCAGAGACTGGGGGAGGGGAAAATGGGAGTTGGTGTGCAGTAGGTACAAAGTTTCAGTTATGCAGGAAGAAAAGATATTAGAGATCTGCTGTGTAACATGTGCTTCCAGTTAATGATAATGTATTGCACACTGAAAAATTCGGTAAGTGAGCAGAGCTTCTGTTAGGTTATATAATATGCTATATAATAACAAAGAAGAAATGTCACTTACTCATTACTTTATCTTGAGACAGAACCATCCAAGGGACAAAAAGGTGGAACACATGTGAGAAAATTGATTCTTCTTGAAAGAAGGCATAGAGACTGGATGACCACTTAAGATTCCTCCAGTTATGGGTTTCTGTGATATAATAATAGCTCTGTTTGAAGAAATAGTAACTGGTTTGCATACCACTGTGCATGATTTAGGAATGCTGTTGTTAGTATAAGGATGATTTGGTAATGTTAATTTACTAACAGTATATTAAAATACGAATGGTGGTATTTAAAAAGCTTGTGGCTAAAAAATCAAGGAGAAAGAAAAGCAAAGCATAAAAGGATCTACTTTAGCTGTGTCACTTATGATATATTGTGGTCCTTGTTTGATACATGACTATAATAAAGCATTGCCATTCAATTAGAGTAAGTTAACTTTAAAATTAATATTGTGCCTATGCTTGATTCCATTTAAAGAGCTGGAGAAAGGAAAGAGGATTTTGAACCATTCACTATGCATTAGCTTCAATGACAGAATATAAATCATAGTAAGTCATGGGCCTCTGTCCAGTTCTGATCTCTGTGTGGTATAGGTCAATGTCAAACTTTAAAACTGTGTGCCTCAGTTAGAATGGCATGCATTTTGTAATTAGATAGAAGTGACTAGAATGGATTGGAGGTTATAATCTGGACCTTTGGGAATGTTTTGACAGTTTACCCAGGAGCCTGCATTTATTAATAGTAATTGTTCCTAAATTTTTATTTTGGCTGGCTTGCTAAGTATATAGAAAGCCCTAGAAGGAGTGATGAAGGAAATGCATTAGTGAAAAGTATTAAAAAATTGTCTTTGACATTTCTAGCACAAGGAGCAAGTCCAGATGGTTGACAAAAGAGCATAAATCCATTGATAAGAACATCCATTTTAATTTTTTCTTTCATGTTCGATATTTAAGTCTTTCCTGTTATGAAGATACATCAAGAATTCTGTTACTACTAAGAAAACCTATTTTGTGGGCATCCATGTCGATCTTCCTCAAAATTCACTCATTATCAATTAATGAACAGAACAAATGAGGGAAATAACATGCACCTGTTTGTAAGTGCCTGGGTCGAGGGGGGATACTCCAGTAAAGAGAGAAGGAAGAAAAGGAATTAAAATTTCAGAAGTTTCTACTGTGTGCCAGGAACTCTGTTAGACGTTTTTACCTAATTTATAAGCAAGTAATAAATGTTTGTTTGAAAGTATGTGACATTGTTTCATAGTTACATACCCCTGCAGTTTTAGATCAGCCTTGTGATCTTACAGGCCAGTTAATTAATTGGTTACAGTATTGCCATGCTGATCAACTTTTTTTTGTGGAGGCTGGGGTCAAGGCAAAAAATACATTGTTCTGGCATTAAGGGATTCAGTACATTACTACAGCTTATTCTTTCTGCTTCTGCAATGTGATAAGCAGTATAAAGAAAAGAGTGTTTGTCTGTGTTATATACAAACATGTCCCCTATACAACAAATTTTGCACAAACATATACCAGCATTTTAATGAGAATCTGATCCTGAAGCATTAGCATTTTTATTTGCCTTATTTGGTTTAATATTCTTACATTTTTTGGCTTTTTGTGTGTGAAATCTTCAAAACAGACAATTCCTTTGCAATAACATTGAGAAAAATAAATTCATTCAGTGTCGAGGATTGGGAAGTCATCTTGCATGAAGTTCACGTTGAAGATGGTTTTGAATGAGGGGGTAGGTGATTTGTAGATAGAAATGTGTTGGGGCTATGTGGAAATACATTGGAAAGTGAAAGGAGAAAAATAGATTATTTCTTCTAAGTAGCATGGAATGGAGGTTGCACAGTGAGTATGTTATTACAGGAGTGGAAAGGAGAAATGGAAGTGGGCCTTTAGATTCAAAAGAAAGTTGAGGAGAAAAAGCCTTGGAGATGAAGAAAGAGAGAAGAAAAGGTTCAATTCACAGTTGTCACTTACTTTCACTTACTTTTTAGGGATTAATTTCCATGACTCAAAGATGGCTTCTAGATCCTCACCAGTGGCTAAATTGGAATTATATCAACTAGAAATAAAATAATCTGGACTAGGTCAAAATAATTGTTGCTGGTGGTTGGGGATAGTTCAAATGTGCATCCATAATGAATTTTGAAATAAGGAGTAGAAGAGGTCCCTCCATAGCAGAGATGAGTAAAGTCAGCTTTAGTATAAAATGGCCCCTGGGCCAGCAGGTTCTATAATGACCTGATTGAATATTCATGCATTTGAAAACAGAATATGCATTGGTCAGCCTTGCAAACATACAAGAAGATCAGTTGAGCTCATTCAGCCAACAGATATATATTGAATATCTACCAGGTACCAAACATGGGATATAGTAATGAACAAGATAGACAATGTCCCTGACCCCCTCAGAGGATTTACAATCACAGAGGTAAATGTTGGCATGATGTGACTGAACAATGCCTAGGAGAGAGAATATCAGTGAAACCATTTTTCATTGCCCAGAGCATCTCTCCTTTGAAGATAGAGGCAGCAAGCATTTTTGTCTGTTAATATTAAAGAATTGAATCAACTAGCTAATATCTCTTTTTCTAAGTCCGTGCTAACCGTACAAGTTTCTGATCATAATTTGTATTCCCAGATGTGTCTGCCTATTGGGGAATAATACTCTAGTCAAGCAAGTATGAGGACTTTGGTCCCTGTGATGTTTATATTTCTCTTTTTAAATATGGCCACTAGCATTCTGTGTTTTAAATCAGTCTACTATGAGTCCACCATTGAGGGATGGATTCCTTCTCAGAATGCTGTCAAAATCAGGTTTTTGAGTCTTGAAGGGTGGAGGCCAGATCCTATACTATTATCACTCTCTGAGTCTCTTGCGAAGCAGCTAGCTCAGCTTGTTGATGACACCCAGTGTTTCTGGTTAGCTATTCTTGTTCTGTCTTAAAATTTCTGGAAGGAATGGATCTTATTCAGTTCCTTCAAAGAATATTGAGCATGGATCTGAGAGATATTGCTTTTAAGGCAGTGGTGGAATAGACAAGCTGTTCTTCTCTTGGTTCCTCATGACCATTCCCTGTGTCATTCCTTGATCTCATCCTATCCCAGACACCTTCTGCCTCAGGCATGGCTGGCAAAGGGCCAGCCCATCATCTTCTGGATGGCTTTCTACTGTTGAGGGGAGGGAACGGTCTTATGATGTGTTAATTTGCTTTTGACATCTGGTTCTAGTCCATCTGTTCAGAAGTCTGCTCTTAATAGTTGGTTACTGGCAAGGCTGTTGTTCTCAGGCCTTAAAACATTAACAAGAAGTCAACCTAAAGTGACTTCACTTTTCTAAAGAGACCTTAAGGAGAGCAGTAGCTACTGAGTCTCTAACAAAATCAGTCTTCTCTTGGTATCAGCATTTTTCTTTTCTTATTTTTAAAAATGCTTCAGCACAAACTACTTAAATAGGTTTCTGACTAATGATTAGTAATCTATTTTTACCATTGTCCTATGCAGATCCCAGTGAAATTTTGCTTCTCATGCCCCAAATGGAATTATAGTTCACAGTGGATTTGAAGAGATTAGTATTAGTGCTATAGGCTTTTTTCATCCAGATTAGAAATGGCAAAGTCATAGAGTGAACATTTTTCCTTAGGATGCTGTAAGTACTTGGGTACATGGTTGCTTAATTGTTTTGCCATCACTTAGGTTTGTAAAAAACAAACAAAAAAACAATGACAAAACAGGATGCCTAAAACTTGAAAACAGTGTTTTTGTTTTGTTTTCAAATTAACAGAACAACCCTGTTTCCAGATAAAATATGGTGAACCTGATAAAATTAGAGATACTCTACCTAAAGGCTGGATGGGCAGGAGAGTTGGGGAGGATCCTAGCTTAGAACTTCATAAAACGCAGTTTTGAAACCTTGAGGTTAGGATTCCAATGTCAAATGTTATTGCTGAAGAGGAGAATGAGGAAGAAACAATGACTATTTTGCCATATGTATGTGGAAGAACACTTTATGCCTGTGGAAAAAGTCAACCAAGACAAACTGGAAATTAGTAAAAGGCTAAACTGGGCCTAGAAGGCCCAGGAAATTGGGAGCCACACGGCAGTGGGGACATTAAGAACAATGACCTAATACCGTGTTGATGGGAGCACTAGTCACAGATTGCAGAACATCAAAATCAGCCTGAAAAAGCTTTTATGAGGTGTTTAAAATTGTGTTAAAATTTGAACTATTCTTCTTGGGTGAAGGAATCAGGCGTATCAGGACTCCGAATATGGTGACAAAGTTTAATTCAATTCATTGATTGTCTACAGTGAGCCAAACACAGTGCCAGATACTTTTTCTAATATGTGGTGTTCTGAAAATAGTGCTGAAGCTCAAAAAGAAAACCATGGGTTATTTCATGCCCCATAAACATGCCTGATAGGAATCACTAGCATTCCATTACCCACTAATATGGGAGACAACGATATATAGTGACCGATACTGTTAGAATTGAGATTTATTCTTCCTATGGGTAGTGCTGATTAGTTTCCTTTCCATGGGTTGTACTCATCGAGAGTTTGAAATATATATACATATCTATGCATGCAGAGACCAACAAATTCCATTTAAATATTCTAATTGTCTCTTAGATACTGCACGTATTAATGTTTAGAGACTTCACATCATGGGAATATTTAATGCCAGATTCACTCTCTTTTCAGCTAAGGCTCACTCATTGCCAAGAGCCCATGTGTTTTCACCCATAAAAGTGTAATGCTTGATGATACTTTGCTCACATTCTGCTTATTCTCTTCAGTGTATAACATCATCCAAAGCAAAACTCCTCTGCCTCTTCAGTTTCCTTCAAATTTATCTCATTCTTCACCATCACCATAAAACTTCTAGATGGAGGAGTTTTTGTCTCTGAATATTTACTTCTCACTGCACTGCAGTTTGTCTTCTGCTGCCACTGCTTAGGAACAGTGGCTCCGTTAGGGTCATCCGTGGTGAGCGACCAAGCACTGATTCTGGGGCCTCCTTGCAGCCCTGTGTTGCTGCCTGTGCACTCTTGAGGGCTGGGTGCTGTTTGCTGTGGGGGCCACTCTGCCCATCCACCCTTCTAGCTTCTTTCCATCTCTTTCACAGGCTCCCATTCCTCTGTTCCTTAATGGACCCAGAATGTAGACCCAAATCTTCCATTTCCATAGCTTTGGCCTTAGTTTTGAACTCATCACCTCTTATCTGGTCCATTCGAAGGAACTCCCAATATTCTCACATATTCTTGAGCATAAACCTCTCCCACCCACCACAGATCACACTACATACTATGGCCAGAGCAGTCACCCATGAAAACAAGCCTGATCCTGCTCTTGATTGCTTAAAACCTCCATTGCCCAATAGATAAAATTTAAAAATTCTGTCACGGCGCATGAGCACCCTCGGAGTCTGGCTTTCCATTTCCCATGTCCCTTCTGTGTCCTCCCCGCGCCAAGCAGGACCGGCTGCCTCTCAACAGTTGCTGCTGTCCCCTCCACGTGTTCTTTCCCTCCCGTTTAGCGGTCCCCAACAGGTTTAATCTCTTTCCGTCCTCCGCCCACCATGCTACAACAAGGGTAGCTGCAATGTCTGTATTAAGGGGAGCCTGTGATGTTCGAAGCAAATAAGGCCAGTGTCACTGCTGAACTCCCTACAAGCATAAGATGATCTATATACGTGCATCGTGGTTCTTGTTATTGGATCACTCTGAGGCGGGCTCGGGGGGATTTGCAGAGGATGCTCAGGAAACCAATAAAGATAATTAAAAGTTTAGAAAATTAGAACCATGAAAAACAGGTAAAGGAATGATTATTCAGCCAAGAGAAGAAAAAGCCTGAGGGGAGATATAAGAAAGAGAAATGATTTCCTAGAGGATAGACTCAGACCATCCTCCATCAATATTGAGAAGAAAACACAGCAAAGCATGTAGGATTTATATTTGCCATAAGGAACATTTCCCAGATAAGGGACTGGCTATCTAGAATAGTTTATTCATGAAACTCTCAAAATTTATCTATAGATCTAAAAAGATATATTTTCTTCTGTCTAGCCAATTTAGGTATGAAGCGGCCTGAATGCAGAGAAGTGAATTAGGTGATTTCTTGCCATCCTATTTTTCTCAGTGTGTCAGTCTATCTTTCAATGGCTCTTTTTGTCTGAATGTCGTTCTCTGGCTTTCTGTCTCTTTGTCTCTCTATCCCTGTTTCTCTCTCTGTTTTTCTTTCTCCTTGCTCTCTCTTCTTTCTCCCACCATCCTCCTGCACTTCTGCCCCATCCTCCTAGCCCCAATATGCCATGTAAATGAAAGCTTTGCAGAAACAGTCCAAATTACTGCCATTCAACTTTTCTTTTCTCAAGTTCATTGTATCTTTTGGTTGGCATTACAACTATTTGGGATTAGAGGAAGGTGTCTATTTCTATAAGGAGTTGAGGACAGAAAGGTTTTTGTGATCACTTCCTTTAATATTATTTTCTGAGATCATCTTCCTCCTGCAGTATACTTTCCTCAGCATAGCGCCATATCTTTTTCCTTTTGAGGAGAATTTTTCCTATAACTTGTGGACAACATGTTTTCCTAGAGAAATATGAAGTTCCTTCATTACCGGACATGAGAAGTACAAGCGAAGGGACGTTCATCAGTAGCACGGCTCTGAGGAGCGAGGAGTGCTGCAGAGTGCCCTGCTCACCTTCGAGGGATACCTTTGCAGTTTCCATTTCTGACCATTGGGTTTAGTACATTATAGTTGTTTGTATAGTATCTTTCTATTTACCTGTGCACTTCCCCACTTTCTTCTGTTGCTGGTGGCAGCCATGTTTGTCTTTCATTACCATTGCTTCAGATTTCTCCTTTACGTTTTTTTTGTTCTTTTCATTCCTTTTTAATTTTCAGCCTTTTGGGCAGATTTCCTCTTCTCTTTTGCGGAGATTGGGTCTTCATGCATGCAGCCTACTCTAGCATCCTATCACTTGGCAGGCAGATGGATTCCAGCACCTGCAACTGGAATCAACACAGCAATGAGGTGATGGATGTTAGAGTTTTTATTATTTGTAAGAAAGTAATTCGGTTGAATCAATACCACCATATTTTTCCCCTCCTGAGCAGGTATAGTCTCATCCTTAACTTTTTTTTTTTTAAGATTTTATTTATTGGAGAGAGAGAGAGAGAGAGAGAGCATATAAGCAGGGAGAGGAGCAGAGGGAGAGGGAGAAGCAGGCTGCCTGCTGAGCGTGGAGCCCGATGCAGGATTTGATCCCAGGACCCCGAGATCATGACCTGAGCCAAAGGCAGATGCTCAACCGACTGAGCCACCCAGGCACCCTCATCCTTAACTTTTTATCTGGTGTTTACTAGATTTTCCCCTGAAGCATTTTAGAAGATAACAGGTAATTCAATTTTGTTTCTTATTTTTTTTCACTAACTCGCGTGTCATAGTTGAAGAGAACAATCTAGGGTCCATTAACATGAGTTCATTGTGACCCACCAAACCCCAGAACTTAAACTTTGCTCTATAAATTCTAGTGAGAAGTGTGAAATTGGCATTTCTTTTGGGGGCCGCAGGAGAGAAAATCAAGGTAAGAGAAAGGAGCAGTGGTCACTATAAGGAAGATATAGAGTCGTCAACTTATAAATGACCACTCTTTGCTACCATTCCAACAGGTGCTACTAAATGGAAGCCTTGGAAAGCTTATTTGGAACCGAGTATAAGTAATGTTTCTGTAAAGTAGAATCATTACTTAGTATATTACCTGTGACAGCAAAATAGTCACTTAAGGAGCGCCTGGGTGACTCAGTTGGTTGAACAGCCTACTCTTGATTTTGGCTCAGGTCATGACCTTAGGGTCGTGAGGTTGGGCTCCACATCGGGCTCTGCCCTCAGTGTGGAGTCTGCTTGAGATTCTCTCCCTCTGCTCCTCTCCCTGCTCTCGCGCTCTCTAAATACATACATACATACATACATACATACATACATACATAAATAAAGTCACTTAAATCATAGCTTTGGGTTCCCTCCCTCTCTCATTTTCTTCCTTTATTATTATTTTCTTCAGTTATTTTGAACACAATCAATTCAATCACAGTTATATTGTTTAAATGTTTTTAATTAAGTGGCACGTAGGGGTTTTTTTGTTGTTGTTCTGTCACAAGTATTTATTAAGCCCATGCCATTTGCGAGGCACTACTTAATTACCTGATCTGTTAATTCATTTAAGCCCCACAAAGACGCTGTGATTTGGTATTATTATCTCCATTTTAAATACATGAAAGCAGACAAGGTTTTCAAAGAAGTTTCCAAGAATGCTTGCCTGAGGTCAAACAGGCCTATAAGTGACAGAGCCTAAGATTTTTTTCAAAAATTGAACTCCAGTTTTCTTTCTGTTATACGTTAGCTGTGCCAGTTGTTCTGCTTTGAATGACAATGATGTATTATCATTACTTTGAATAACGATTATATCTCTGGGAAAATACATTTGAAGCATGGAAAATTTCTTCTATAGGTTATATAATCCAAATAATGGACAACAAACTAATAATCGAAAAATGAATATATGCTGAGCATTTTGCATGTGGAATAAAAGCTGAGTTCTAATTGTCGTGTACATTGAATATTTATTGCCTCGGCTTTTGAGATTGCTTAGTCTCTTCCATAGAAATGTAGTCTTTCCTTCATCAAACAGTTTATACAGTACTTGTTATTCTTAAATCTCTTTTCTCTTTTTGTGCTATTTTACTACTAACGTTGAATTCATAATCTAAGGGATCTTCCTTCAGATGGCAATCAGGATGAATGATTGCTTGGCTGTCTGTCAGTGAAGTTAATGATGGTATAATAAAACAGCAACAATAGCAGCAATAGACATTTGTTGAGTATTTATTAGGGGTCAGGAAAGAAAAGTTGAGTAAACTTTCCCCTATCCCCCAGGGCTGGCTGGGAAACTGCTGGGCAAGGATTTGAACCTGGGTTTGCATGACTCGGTGCTCAGCTACAAAAAATTAATAAAATAAATTCAAGAAATACAAGAGGTTAGAAATTGTTATAATTCAGAAAATACGAGAAATTAAAAAACTCTTTGGACATCTGCCAATTTGTAGTCCCTTTAAGAAAAATTAATATTAAAATTAAAGTTAACTTTTATAAAAACGGTCTTCTTTCCTTTGCAGACAGATGACTAGCTGTGAAACATTTCCCCCCCATGTTTTGGAGAAGTAGTATACAATCACTGTAGGATGGGGCTTCCAAAATTTGTTCAAGCCCTACCCTGGACCAATCTAATAACATGGCAAAAGAACCATTAAGGGTCTGACCTCGCTTCTAGGATCAAATAGTCCCTTTTGATATTTGTTTATTTGGATTTACGGCTTTGGTTTTTTGTTTATTTTTCATTCTGACACTTTATAGTAAAATAAATAAAATCTTCTCAACAGTTTAGAATAGACTAACCCTTCTTTAACAGGTATGTTGAACTATGATCAACGTACCCACCGAATAGAATTGAAAAGGGATAGTTAACTTATTCCATAAATCACTTGTGCCAGAGGAAACATACTATTTACTCAAGTCAAGTTTCCATCTTAAAGGAAAATGCCAACTTTCACTTCTGTGTATCTTTCTTGTACCTATGCATAACGGCAGGCAGGAATGAGGTCATTGCTGGTGCTGCAAGTAAGTGGCCATGGAAATTATACTGCTTTGTAGCAAAATATAAACTAAAATTAAGTGGCTCACCTCTGCATTGAGGACTGTATTTTAGCATAGTAATGGGTGAATGGTCAAACTCAGGGGTGCTGAACCCAGACCTCAAGAGAACTTTCTCTGTACAGCCCGGTGTGGTTGCACACAGGCCTAAATCAGGCCTTGCGACCTGCTTGACCAAAGAAACCATTCCCACGTCCACTTCGGGTTTGCAAAGTAGCCTCTGGAAAGTAACTTATTCTCTCTTTGTTTGCCTCATCTGGTCAGTGAGGCTAATTGTACATAGCACTAACCCCCGTTACAGCAGGCTTCTAAGAGTAACAAGTTGATATTCACTGAGCATCATGGATTTTGAAAAGTCACTGCCTGAGTTTAATAGAAGTGTAAGGGGTAGAGGTGGGGAACACATTATTCTTCTGTATACTTAGGTAATCAACACTACTACTTCCTATAAAAATGCTACTACTCCCAGATTTCCTACATATGGACTCTGTATTCTAGACGTGCCAGTTTAGTTTTTATAAGAAAGAATCTGAATCTAGCCATGGATAAAACATGTATCTAGTCTTCAATTCACTGTAGAATTTTCTTTTTAAAACTTTATTCTGAATGAATTTTCAGAACAAGACCATAAATCACATATTTTCTTGCCTTAAAGAGCTGTATACATAAGCTATTTCAGGGTTGGCAAATATCTAGCATACGCATTACCCACTCCTTGTTCTGCACACATAGCAAACATTGCCGCTTCATTAAAATCCTCTACTCTCTCAAGTAAAGACAGAACCTCAGACTTCTCCATAACACAGTGTCCCAAGAAGCTGTGACCAATCAGTCAGAGGTGGGGGTGAATTAAAGCCTCTGTCATCCCTGAGCAACTCGGACTTTCTAATTTATAGGTAAAGAATCCAAAGTCCAGATATTGTGTATGTATATATATATGCACACACATTTTTTTTTAACTGAAGTCATACAACTTGTTATTTTGGGTGTCGTATGAACTAAAACCCAGATGGACACGTTCCCATTCCAGTTTTATTCTGTGACACCAGGCTGTTCCTATAATTTTCAAGTCTGGCTGCATTCATCTTATTCTTTATATTCTTCATATTTCTCATTGATTGTCTCGTTCATTTTGTCATTGATTAAGTAATATTTATTAAGCTACTACTGTGCCTGAGTTACTGTCTCTGCAGCCAAGCAACTTAGAGTTAAATAGAAAAAACAAGTCATATATAGAAATAACCATGCACTCTAGTATTTGCCTCTATTCAACCACTAAATGTTCTGGCTGAGGTCAAGAGTGATCTAAATGTCAAATTTTACAGATATATTTCAGTTCTTAATTTTTCACTTCACTTCACCATTTCATACTATCAATCATATCCTTTCTTGAATTTCGTATTATATTCCATTTTCTTGAATTTCTTGTTGTATTTCATTATAAAACTCTCCTGATTCTTTTTTTTCCTATCTCTGGAGCTGCTCTCTTTTTAAACAGTGTGGTGTGATTTTTTTCCCCCTTTTTCCAGTTCCTTTGTGGTCAGTGTTCTTGGGATTCTGACCTCAGTTCCCTTTTTTCCCTCTTTGTGGAATTTTACCCACTTTTATAACTGCAAACTTCACCTCGAGCCCAATTCATCCGAACCCTGGAACAGACTGGTATATTCACCTACTTGCTGGACATGTCTCTGCTGTGCCACAGGCACATAAATCTTAACTTTTCTAAAACTGAACGTATTTTCTTCAATTCTGCTCCTCTTCATGTTTTTCCTAGTTCAGTGAATGGCGTCACGACCCGCTCAGTTGCTGAAGCAGAAGTATATGAGTTTCTCTTAACTCCCCATCCTTTTTCTTCCTGCCCTCATCTTACGAGTGAGAAAATTCTGTCAGTCCTTATCTTTTCATAACTTTGACTGTGTCTCCACCTCCTCCCCTCTGCAGCTGGTTCCTTAGTCAGGGCCTTGTCTTTCACCTGACTCATCACGTAGCATCCTAACTGGTCTAATTTCATCTCCTGTGGCCCTATCAATCAGGTCTCCATGTGGCTGTCAGCTTCGTTTTAATAAAACGCAAACTGCACGTCTGACACACAAGCCTGGGATCACTGAAAGCTCCCCTTGACACTCAGGATTACACATGAACCCTTTCCCCCTCCAGGATCTGCTTCCCGCCTGCACTTCCAGCTTTGTCCCTCGTCAGTCTGATCCTGTCCAAAAAATTAATCCCTTGGTTTGGGCTTCAGTTTCAGAGGATTTTGAGCTCCTTGAATGCATCGTGGTCTCTCTTGCTTCATTATTTTTGCATATATTGTTTCTTCTACCTGAAATTCCCACTACTCCTCTTGGCCTTTGCTAAAATAACTCATCCATTAAATTTCAATTCTGATGCCATTTCCACAATGAAGCCTTCCTTGCTCCATAGTATACTTTTAAAATGAAGTTGTCACATTTTCTGTATGGCATTGCAATTGTCTTCTTTTATCATTAGCTCTCTATCTCCATGCCTTTCACTACTCATAGCACACATTGATTGAATCAATTGTACCGTGATTGGCCCTGTCCCCAGAGTCTACCCATTCTGCCCTAGAGCTTCTGGATATACCCTTGTTACAGTTCCTCTGCTAGAGTTTGTAAGTGCTTTGGCAAGTGGTGAATAAAATGCAGTACTTTGATCCTGAAATCATCAGGAATTTTGAGATGAAACTAGGATATGCCTTGTTTTTGCCTAGTGAAGGAGAAAGAAGAGAATTATAGAATGACCTCATACTTATTTTAGAGAATCATTTTAATATCATCTATGCTAGGCATGTAAATTGTCTGTGTTTTTATCTTTGTGGTCAGCCATTACTGTTCACTTTACCATGATATATGTCAGAATGATAGTATTTGACTCTTCAAGTTAAGAGCTCTTATCAGCAAAACTCCTTACTGTATCTTTGTGTTCTAGATTTATTGGAATGTACCAATTATCAGTTCTCTTATTTGCAAATCATTTTAAAGTTCATTTTTATAAACCATGATCTATCTAGTTATCTGTCATCCCTGTAATCTTCTGCCACATTTTATCCTTACACACATCTTAATTGCTTTATTTAGAAAATATGTATAGAAAATATATAGGGAGGAAATTGTAGCACTTTTTCCTGAGTGATGGAATGGTCAGATGACATTGTTCCTACAATTTTTTTTAAAATTTCATTTTAATGCTTTTCATATTTTATTTTATTTTTTAAATTTTATTTTATTTAAATTCAATTAATTAACGTATAGTGTATTATTAGTTTCAGAGGTAGAGTTCAGTGATTCATCAGTTACATATAACACCCAGTGCTCATTATATCACGTGCCCTCCTTAATGCCCATCACCCAGTTACCCCACCCCTCCCATTCTACCTCTCCTCCAGCAACCCTCAATTTGTTTCCTGTAGTTAAGAGTGTCTTATGGTTTGTCTCCCTCTCTGATTTTGTCTTATTTTATTTTTCCCTCCCTTCCCCTATGATGCTCTGTTTTGTTTCTTAAATTCCACATATAAGTGAAATCATATGATAATTGTCTTTCTCTGATTGACTTATTTCGCTTAATGCTTTTCATATTTTAACCTTTATGGTTTAAAAACTTTTTAAAGGGGGGAAAAAGCAGTGAAATAAAGGGAACACACGATCATAGAAAACAAAAGAATTTTATATTCAGGCCAGTCCCTTTCTCATTGACTAATGACCCAAATTTCTATTTAAGAGAATGCCGTTCATTTATTTAACCAGCAGAAGTTTATGAAGTTCCCAGTTTCACTAGGAGGGAAAGTACTGAGATTGATGAGACAGAAAACCCAACTCAGCTTTAGGAGGGTGGGGAAGTGGAAAAGAAAGAGGACGTGATATTGGAGCTTTATTTCAAAAGAAAAGCAAGCACTGACTGCTGAAGAAGCTAAAGGAAAGTATTCAGGCATTGGAAGCAGGATTGGACATAACCGCACAGATATGAGAAGCTGGGGGTGCTCGGGATGGCTGGCGATTGCTACGTGTGTGACATGGAGAAGAGAAGGAAGATCATATGCCACCTTGTTTGTTGATCCATAAACTTTAGGAGGAATTGGTAAAAGGAAATAAAATGTTATTTTTCTTAGTTAGCTCTTCAAATCTATGTAATATCTGATTTTGTTGTAATTAGTACACGTGGCAGTTTTTCCTTGGTCTCTATTTCCCAGGTATCAGGATTGTTTAGTTTCTCTGAACTTGTCACAGTTTATTTGTATAACACCCATTGGGCAAATCTTGTTATATTTTTGTGTTGTTGTAAGTAGTTTTATTTCCATGTGTGGTTTTATTTTTTTATTATTTTTTAAATATTTTATTTATTTATTTGGCATAGAGAGCACAAGCAGGGGAAGTAGCAGACAGGGAGAGGGAGAAGCAGGCTCCCCGCTGAGCGGGGAGCCCAGTGCGGGACTCGATCCCAAGACCTTGGGATCATGACCTGAGCCAAAGGCAGACGCCCAACCGGCTGAGCCACCCAGGCGTCCCCTCCATCTGTGATTTTAAAACACAGTCCTGTCTTTTTGATTCTTTTGATTTGAGTCTTCCTGTCTCATTTGATTCTTCCTGTCTCGGGCACCATTTGGGAATATGATGCAGCTGTTCACGAAGAGACTTTCCTAAATAACCTAAAGTAATAGTAAACTGCTCATTATTACTTATAATTCATGTTCCACGGTGCAATATTTGGGGAGCACTGACTCCGCAGTGCACAAGAGCAGTTTGGGGAGGGTGACGTTGACTTATTATGCTCTACTTTGAATGCAGCGTTTGCCAGGCACATCACCTTCTGAGTACAGCTCATTTCAACCAGAAGGCCTCTAAATAAATTCTGGTTTTGTTAATCAACAAAGGTATAATTATGTCATCATATGCTGTAGGCTTTTAAATCAATGATTCTGAAGCAGATTGTTCTTTGAAATTTCCATCACCTTTTCATGAGCTTGCATAGGGAATTTGGGTAGTTAAAAGTTGAGCACCCTGGGCAGACTTTTGATGCCTCCTGATGGCAGGATGTTTATGGTTTTCTGAATGAGATTGACTATTAATCTGGTGAGCACCCAATCTAGTGAATAAATGAGGGCCCTCTGTTGAAGTCTGGAGGCTGTAAATGTTTCTTTTTCACGAGCCCCAGCTTTGACCGGTCATCTATTCAAATGTACTTATTTGTGTCATTTTGATGTGTGTAATTAATTCTCAGAGTGCTTATGATTCTTTGAGTACATTCTGCTTCCCATAGCATATTCTGCTTTTCAGAGGTCCTTTGTAGTGACCTCTGAGACCCTTTGTGTCTCATTGTGGCAACTCTTGCCCCTAATTGCCTTCCAGACACCAGGGGCGGTGTGCGTCAGCTTTCGCTGCCACAGTGATTCCTAAGTTTGGCTGTGTGTTAGCATCACCAGGGGGTTTAAAAGAATACTACTGATGCCTATGCCCCACACCAGCTTAAGTAAGTCAGAATCTGTTGGGAATGAGACCATGCAATGGTGTGTCCTAAAAGTTCCCCTGGTGAATCTACTATATAAACAAAATTGAGAATGAGCAGATTGTGGATCAGGCCTGAGGATAGGCAGGGTGTGCTCACCTTTGGGTAATGGGGAACGGGGCTGAGGAGTCTGGGAAGCCGTGTCTTGGGGAAGGAGGGAATGGAAATCCTGATAGACGCTTCTAAGGGAGTAGCAGTCTAGACAGAGAGAGTTGGGCATCAAGTCAACAGAATGGGGACTGGAGGGCTTGAAGAGAGGAAACTCAGAGCAGGGGCTAGGACATGAGGCTGGGAACGGCTGCTGCATCATTCCCTGTGCCCTTGAAGGTGTGTGCCTGGAGCAGATAGAGCTGCACTGTGAGGAGATTAGGACGGGGGAAAGAAGGGACAACTCAGTTAAATAAACAACAAAAACTTCAAATCAGTAGAAATTTAGTTTTCCTGTTTGCTATCTTCTGTTCTCATGTTGAATGCTGCTGATTTGCATGTGGATTGTTGGACAAACCAAGGCCACTGAAAACCTTACTAAAGCAATGCTAAGTAAAAGGTTCTGTCTACCTGGTTTTCCTTGCACTGTGCATTCAGACCTTGACTATAACAATCAGGTATGTTTTAGTAGGCTCAGACACTGTTGTGTATCCAGAGGCATCCCTTAGGCCTGCTCTTGTGTCCATTTTCAAAACTACCAGCACTCCCCTGCTCCAGCTCCAGGACCTGGATGAAAAGCTAACTATGCATGTAACCCGGGGGTCTGCTTTTCAGCTCAGGAGCTGCTGCCCGCTTCCCTTGTGCCTGCCTCTGGACATTGTCTGATTTTGTACCCTGGTCCCCATGTTTCTATTTAATCACCTCCCTGGATTTGGTGATTGGATTTTTTTCAATTGGCTGAGCAGCTCTAAATAGGCCTCAGTTATTGGCTGAGCCTCAGATTTAGGATCCCAGTTCACACTCTGATTGCTTAGGCCCGCCTCCTGGCTTCTGGTTGTTGGAACGTGTACAGGCAACCATCGCTAAGAAGTCCAGGGCTGTGTCCCTATCCCCTTCTCCTGCCCTGTAAACCACCTGCTCACAAGTAATGAGTCCCTTCAATTAAGGATCCTATCAAAGTGTCTAAAAGTATATTTTTGAGTTTGAGTGAACCTAAACTTTGTAATGAATATATGCATTTCTATCTATAAACTGAGCATTAATATGCACAATACTCAGTTTGGTTTGCTATCCAGTTCTTCCTCACACATCTGTTTAAGAGGGTTGTGTCCCTCCAGAATGTGGAATTTCTCTCCTTCTCAGATTCAGCAAGTATTCACTGAACACCTGCATCATCAAGTGCTACCTTAAATCCCTCCACTTGTGTTTATGTAATTTCTTGAGGCTATCAGGATTTCAGAAATGGTTTCTGATCTTCAAGGTTCTGGCTGCTGGTGATTTCATATGTTATCAGACATTCTACAGTGTTTCCCACAAGCTGATTACTGCTTAGGACAGTGTGCTAGTTCCAGTATATGCAAGGGATGGTCTCTTCAAGGGAGAGTCTACTTTTAATGAAAAAAAATAGGTCATTTGATAAAAATACCCAGTCGAACCATGACCTCTTCATTTAAGAGGAGTTAAAAGTGAATACCTTTGGGTTTCAAAGGAGTGCTTCTTTGGTTGGATGTGGATGTAAGTAATTTACCTGTTAACACTTGGCTGTTTAAAATAATGGCAGGACGTTGATGTTTGACAGCAAAAATAATTCTAGTGTAAGTAAGAACTTCAGAAAGGAG
This sequence comes from Halichoerus grypus, assembly GCF_964656455.1. Lineage (NCBI taxonomy): Eukaryota > Metazoa > Chordata > Mammalia > Carnivora > Phocidae > Halichoerus > Halichoerus grypus. The sequence goes on from NC_135717.1 coordinate 111,265,775, forward strand.
CCAGAAGATAAAGAGAGCTTATAGACCCTTGTGTTGAATCAATAAAACAGATCTCATTACAGAGATTAAGGTATAGGTATGGATTCATGGAAATGGAATTAAAATTTCAGAAGTCCTGTGAATTCCCACAGTTTGCATTATAGAATATTAAGGTATGGCTAAATCAGTGTTGACTTCTGAATTAGAATATTGATGAGAAGCGTCATCTCCATTTGATGAGGAACTATTTTGCATGTTGTGTGTGTGTGAACGTGTGCGTGTGAGTGTGTGTGAGCATGTGTGTGAGTGTGTGTGTGTATGTGAGTATTTGGGAAAGTGGAGCAATGTTACAGGAATTCTGTGTAAATTCTAAAATTAGAACCATAGGGATTTTTAAATGTTGTATTAGATTCTGATGAGAGTTGCATGTTTTGATGTAAAAGCAAGTCTATCTCTAAATGTCAATCAGGAGTTTGGCTTCTGTGATGGTTTGTTTTACATGTCAACCCACCTGGCTATAGGTGTTTAATCAAACACCAATCTAGATGTTGCTGTGAAGGTCTTTTGAGATGTGGTTAACATCTAAAATCAGTTGACTTTAAGTAAAGGAGCTTGCTGTTGTTCATGTGGGTGAACCCCATCTTGAAAGACTTGAAGAGCAGAAACAGGTTTACTGCAGAAAGAAAAAAAAATTCTTCCTAAGGACTGCAACGTCAGCTCCTTCCCGGGGAATTCCGGCCTGCTAGCCTGCCCTGCAGACTGCAGACTTGCAGCCCCCGCAATTGCATCAACCAATTTCTTGAAAGAAATCTCTTTATTTATGTGTATATGTATACGTGTGTGTGTGTGTATCTATCTATCTATCTATCTATCTATCTATCTATCTATCTATCATCTCCTACTGGTTCTGTTTCTCTGGAGAACCCTGACTGATACAGCTTCCTAAATGGAAAGCATTTTGAAGACGTCATATGGATAATATCCAGGAAGATGCTGGGATAGGAGAGTGGGGTCTGTCGTTCTGATGCTCCCATTTGCCTGATGTTTTACAAAGCCGACCTCGCTGAGGCTGTGCAGAGCCTTCCCAGAGGCAGCTCTGCTCTCGCCGGACCTCCCTTGCTGTCTCTGCCCTTGCTGCTCCCTTCCACTCACGTGCTGCCTTCCACCCTCTTTGCCTTTGTGCATCTGTTGCCTTCTACTTCAAACACGTGTTCTCGCCTCTGTCCCTCCTCTATGAAGCCTGCTGTTCTTCTTGCCCCCCTCTTCACACCAGAAAACCTGGGGGCCTCTCATCTCTGCCTGTCCTCTCCCTTAGAGCATTTTCCACATCGGGCTCTGTTGATTGGTTTGTGTGTCTTTTTTCATTTGCTAAATGGTAATCACCGCGTCTTACTCATCTTTGTATTCCCGGCACCTAGCACAGTTCCTGGCATAGAGGAGGTGTTCAATCAATATTGTTGAAAGACTGAATAAATAGCTCCCCCTCTCCTGCAAGTTAAGGTGCAGATGACTGGGAGGTGTCTTAAGTGGCTATTCTTTCAGGGATAGGTATGTTCCTTGGACCTGAGGCTCTTAAAGAGAAATCCCAGACAAACAGACCTTTAATTCCCACCCAGGGCCTTTGCTCTCAGTATTTGGTGGTGGTGGTGGGGGAATGATATATACGCCAAGCAGATTTAAGCTGATTCTGCAGAAACCTCTGGCATCATATGTTGGCGGCACGAATGCTTCACAAACTCAGAGTTTCGACTTTGGGCTGATTTATTTTAACCTTTCTAATTAATAGCTTGAGACTCTCCCTGTATTCATTAGCAAGGAGTCCAATCTCCCTTTTGAAGTTTTATCCACCCAGTTGGTCTTAAACTTGGTGCCTTACCTAGGACCATGTGGGGTCACTGGGATCCGTTAAAAGTACCGGCCATAAGGAAAGCTCCGCTACCTGGTTCTTCTACCTTACTGTGTCTTGCTGCCACACGGTGTCGCTGTTGAAGCTTGTACCTGCGTAGTTGCCTGTCCGTCCAGCACGGTGCCCTCCCTGGCCGACACCAGGCATAGGCCGTGAGGGTGTCCCTTTCTCCCGGATGGCTGGGTTCAGAAGAGCTCCCATCAGTCATACGGAAACCAGCTCTCCTACCCGTGCTGCTGAATGGGTAGGCCCAAGTTGGCCGCTTGGCCACCCACTTTCCTCACGGTTCTGTTTGGAGGGGCCTCGTCATTTTTCCTTACCACTGGGTCTGACATCAGCTCTTGCTGACAAGCCCCTGCACTCCCCCGCCCTGGGGACCAGCTCTGCATGTCAGGAGGCTTGGAGAGCTTTGCTGGAGTCACAGAAGTTTATTACACTTTTCCCACTCCCCTTCCCCAGGAATGTTCTTATCTTAACCCAGGGAGCTACTGGGAAATTACCCAAGTGATTCTCAGGCAACCGAGGGACCAACTGCTGTGAGGTGACTTTCTGCTTCACTCCTTGAAATAAATGAAGCAGATATAATTTTTATGGGTCTTTCAAATGGCACTTGATTTAGTCTCTACCCTATCAGGCATTATGTATATAAGAATGGTAATCCTTCTATTTGGTAAGGCTGTATCTTCACTTTTCCATTAAGAGATACCAAGAAGCATGATTAGGTAAGAAGCAGAAAGATGTTTAAAGATGTTAAAGATTCAACACCTTATGGAAGCAACTCAAGCCATCTAAATTCCAAATGCGAATTGTCCACAGGCTTTAAAACTGGGCTAAATTACATTGTAGGCACTCTATGCCCTTCACTACATCATTAATTTTCAGTTTCCTCTTTTATTATTCCTTTACATTGTCCCTGTTCGAACCAGGCTGTTTCTATAATTGCACTACTCTAACACACATGGGATTGATCACACTTCGGGCTTCTTCTGTTGTTCCTCTGCTCACCTTTGCGGCAACCTCTGATTCACATTATGGATGCTGTGTTGATTTTTTGCTATCCCAGTGTTTCTCCTAAAAAATGACAGCAATGGTGGGGCACCTGGGTGGCTCAGTTGACTAAGCGTCTGACTCTTGATTTCGGCTCAAGTCATGGTCTCAGGGTCGTGAGATCGAGCCCCACGTCAGGCTCCCCGCTGGACACGGAGTCTGCTTAAGATTCTCTCTTTTCTTCTCCCTCTCTAAATAAATAAATAAATAAATAAATAAATAAATAAATAAGTTACATTTTTTAAAAAATGAAGTAATAGCTACCATTTCTTTTTTTTTTTAAGATTTTATTTTTTTGAGAGATAGAGAAATAGTGAGAGAGAGCATGGGGGGGAAGGAGCAACGGGGGAGGAGAAGCAGACTTCCCGCTGAGCAGGGAGCCCTAGCCCTGAGCAGGCTCAGTTTCAGGACCCTGGGATCATGACCTGAGCCAAAGGCAGATGCTTAACCAACTGAGCCACCCAGGCGTCCCAATAGCAACCATTTCTTAAGCCTCTTCTATAATAATGATTGTTTTTGTCATTTAAAAATTATGGAAATAACATACCTACACAAAAGTACATAGAACACATATGTACAGCTTAATCATTGCATAGCAAATTGTTATAAAATATTTTTAAGTGAACACCCATGTGATCCATGTTATCACCATTCACGTTAAGCACAAGCACATTGCCAGCATCCCAGACGCCCTGTGGCTGTCTTTCCTGGTAATAAACCCCTCTATCCTGCCCTCTCTCCAAAGTAAGCACTATCTCACTTTTATGCTCTTCACTCTTGCTTATAATACTTCCCCAATTACTACAGTTTAGCTTTGCTGTTTCTGAGCTTCATATACTTGTAATTATACAGTAAGCTCTCTTTTTTGTCTGGCCTCATTTATGTCATGGTTTCTGAGACCCATCCAGGCTTTGTATCAGAGTGGTTTGTTTTCATTGTTGAATAGTCTCTGTTGTATGACAAATCCATGATATATTTATCTTTTCTTCTGTTGATAGATATTCAGGCTGTTTCCAGTTTGAGGCTATTATAAATAACGTGCTATAAACATCTCTGCACATCTCTCTTGGTGCCCATGTATACATCTGGGCCTAGAATTTTCTTGTGGGAAGGTTTCTAATTATAAATTCAATTTTGTGAATACTTATAAATCCATTTTTAGTGCTTTTTATTCCTACGTACCTTTTGATAATTCATAAAAGTTTTTCTAGAAATTTGTTTTTATCTAAATTTATTAAAATGCACTCTATCTGTTTAATCTCTGCAGGATCTGTAGCAATGTCCCTTTTTCATTTCTGACATTGGCTGTTGGTGCCTTCTTTCTTGGTATTTTGATCAGTCTTGCTAGAGAGTAATCAATTTTAGGTCTTTTCACAGGATCAACTTTGTCTATCCACTGTATTGTTTCTGTTTTCTTACTACTTGTTTAATTAAATTCTATTTAAATTTTGAACGATTTTTGTCTTTTGGGCTTCTTTTGTTTTTTTCCTCTAATTTCTTGAGGAAGATTCTGAATTCATTAGTTTATTTAGCATTTCTTCTTTTCTAATATGTTAAAATTAAAAGTTTAAGCATTGTTTTAGTCTCACAATATTTTCATTACTATCCAGTTCAAAATATTTTCCCTTTCCCACCAAGATTTCTGTTTTAACTCACATGTGATTTGGGCACGTGTCTCTTGGTTTCCAAAGATCTGGGGATTGTCCAGTTATCTTTTTATTATTGATTTGTAATGTAGTTACATTATGGTCAAAGACTATCCTCTGTAAGATTCAGTCATTTAAAAGTTTTTGAAACTTGCTTCGTGGCATTGTTTACGGTCTATATTTCTAAATGTTCCTATTGCATTAAAAGAATGTATATTCTGTAGTTGTGGTGTTAGTCATTTATGTATATCCATTAGATAGAGTTGGCTAATTCTCTCATTCAAATCCTTTATGTCCTTACTGATTTTTTTGTCTGCTGGTTTCATTGGTTATTGAGAGAAATATGTTGATATCTTCTATTACCTGTGTGAACTTATCTACTTTCTTACCCTTTGTCAATTTATTTTAAGTTTCTATATTGTAAGGGCACATTGTATCTTCCTGATGAGCTGAACCTTTTGTCATTAGTAAGATTCCCTCTTAATCTATAATAGTATGTTTTGCCTTTAAAATTTGATATAGTCATAGTTATACCAGCTATATATTTTACATACATAATAGCTATATATTTTTTTGTCATTGTTTGCATGCTATCTTTTTCAGCTTAATTTTTTTTTTACTCTCTTCCTTTCAACCTTTAAGTACCCTTAGTTTTAGATGTGTTTTTTTAATGACAGCATATATTTGAATTTTGACTTTGGAGGTGTGAAAAATATCTTTATTCTGTCCTCACACTTTTCCTCTGCTTTCTGCATTGTCTGTTTCTCTGGGTGCCTCATTTTTGTTTAGTTTTGAGCTTTTTTTTCTTGTTAGAGATTTTTCTCAAATATATGGTAATGTCCAATCTCTGCTCATTTTTAAGAGGGGACAATGAGAAGATGAGTAGAAAGCCTCTGTGCACAGACAAGCTTATGACAGGAAGTTCTTGAGGAAGGGGGCTGTGGTTGATGAGCATTTAGCTGTTTCACTGGGAGACCTCAATTGTTAATAAGCTTTTTGGGGAGGGCAAGGCTGGTCTTTGAGATGTTTTCAACCCAGACAAACAGCATTGTGGGTAATGGGACTCACAGATATATAATATTATATAACTTATAATATTATATACAATATTATAGATATTATATATCATATACAGTATTATATATATTATTATATATAGTACAATATACATATATTAATTATAATATTATATACAAACTTGTATTTCTATAGTTCCTATTTGAACTAAAATGTCTAACTCTTTGCCTGAACTTCTCCAGATAGCATATGTCCATCTTCATTAGGTGGGGTGAAAGTCATTTCCCAGTTTTATTGGCTGAGGGAGTGTGCCTGGTAGTCTAACTACTCATCATGCAGGATTTCCAACTTCTGTTTTCAGTTCTGTCCTTCCCCTCTATCCCCTTCTGAAGTTCTGAGCCTTCTGTTCTTGAGTATTGTTGAGGTTCAGAGGCAGAATTTAGCTCCCTCCTTAATGTACATCCCAGAAAGATTTAATCATACAGAAAAAGCTAAAACCATGTTCATTGCCATCCCTTAATTTTCTTTCCAAAATTTTATTAAAATTTCTCATTTTCTGTCATCTCTTTTTCTACTCTGCAGATTTGATTCTTTTATTCCTAGACTGTACCTTCTGGAGAGGGGAAACCTATCTTCACACATGTAACCCTGCCTCTGAACTACTGTGACATGGGGCACCAAAAGAAGCTCCTGAGAAATAAGGTCTAAGTTAGGTGTCCCTGCTGAAGCAGGGACATTTAGTTCAAGGACAATGGTCAGGTGTTGGAAGGAAGTATTATGAATAAAGCACAACATATTTTATTCCTAGCCCCATCTGAATCCAGAGGTATGAGGCTATTGTACATGAGCAAGTAAAAGTTAAAAGAGGCATTTCTCCATCATCTCTGTGGGTAATTGGGGTTGTAAGGAATCAGCAGCACTGTGGATATTGGCGTCTGGTGAAAGTGACATAGGTCGCCATAATAGAACCTGCAACAATATCTTCCTTGTCATTGGCACAGACATCAGTATCTTTGGGCCTTGGTACACACTGACGTCATGAGTAGCAGTAACAGAGACTTTGGTGGGCATCACTAGAAGAGAGGATATATTTGGAGCCATCTTTGGCAGTATTAACTGGAAAATAGCACCATGGTAGCTGAAAGTACTTGTTTCAACAGCACAACTTCCTGAAAACTCATTGAATTATTTGGGAGGAACTTGATGGGCCTGAAATGCTCACAAGGTGGGTGGAAATTTGGCTTTATTTCCTTTTTTTTTTTTCCATACCATAGGCTGGTGTGATATAGCTTGTAAAGCACGCATTGCAAAGCAGAGCATGAAATCCTTTATTGTTAAATCAAATGAAGCTATATAATTAGGAAAATTGCAGAGCCAATTTATGGAGCAATAAGAATCATGTCATTTCTAATTTGAAGGGCATTTGATAATACTTAGGCATTGTTAGGATAAAGAAATGCCCCGTGGGCTTGGCTCTTACACAAAGGGTCTAAGTGCAGAGCTGGCTGTGGGTGAAAGGTGTGTGCTCTTTAGCATCCCAAGAGAATTGGACACCTGGAAAGTTTTTGAGTCCTAAATCTGCTACCCCAAGTCACTCATATCATTCATTGGCAAACTCAATTCCAGGGCTCCCCTCCCAAGCTACTGTGAAACTCTCTCCAGCTCTTTATTTTACACTAAGTGATGTCGGCTTCATCTGATCTTTTTGTTACCTTCTGCTGACACTTTGTAGCAGCCCAATAAAAATCTTTGATATGTCAAAAGTGCAACCTCCACTCTCTCTAAGCTACACTTTATCTATCTTTATTTTGTCTTTTGTCAACACTTTTTATTTCAAAATCAGGTTCCTTTTAGACCAGCAAGCTAAGAGATGTAACCTTTTTATCTAGCTTTTTATCTATTAAACCCACAGCTACTCCACCATTTATTGTCACTTGTTTGACACTCTCCTAGTGTGCCCCACATCTCATGAAATGGAGACACATTCTAACAGATTGGTTTTATCTAGAGCTTGTATGCCCATTTTTTAACTGGTGCTGTTCGGAACTTCAGCACACTTACGAATTTTGTTCATGTGAATAATACACTGAGATTTAAAAGTCTCCCTGTTGTCTTAGGCAGTGGGGTAAAGAGTGGGCGCAATGCATTTATTCTTGTTCTTAGGAGTCCCCATTTGAAAATGAACATCAGTTTATCAGCCACACTGGTGACTCTTCTTTTAGCCAATTTAATGGCATCCCTTTCTCAAAGGATTTACAAGATTCTCGTATTGTTAAAATTGAACTAAATATTCAAAAGCACATTTTTAGACTAACATTTTTTTCTTGGCAAATGGTTACAACTCTTTTCATTGCACTGAGTGGAAGCTCAGTCCAGTGAGCTTAGGAACAAAGATGGGAGGCAGTAATTATTAGAAATTAACAGGAGGTGTCTCATGGAATCCCAAGTACAGGAAGCTGGTCTGTGGAAAATGGTGGAATTAGACCCACCTATGTTCTGTTATCTTTCTTCTTTCCTCCTTTGAGTGAGTCAGTGTACCTCTGTCTTCTGCTCAATAACCCCCTTCTCTGTTGCTGCAGACTTGAGTTCCCCAGTGCACAGGACAAAATGTGGACACTTTCCTTTTTTTTTTTTTCATCCAACCTTGTGGATAAAGATTTCCTTCTTTTTCTCTTTGAATCTTGGTTCTTAATTACCAGAAAAGGAAAAAAAAAAAAAAAATAGGCCAGTGGCAGAGTTGGATATTGTTGTATACATGTGTCCTTAAGCTTACCCTTAGAACCCTGATTGGGGAAGGGTGGTTGTAGGACAGAGGAAATTATTAGACAAGAAATACTGGATGGTAACGTAGGAAGTGACCACTTAGCTCTGAGGTGCTGTTTCCTTTCCCTCGGAAAACTGAGTTTATAAGTTTCAGGCTTATAAACCACGGTCTAGCATATAGTGAGACATCAGTAATTATTTGTTTAGTGAAAAGAAATAAGGTAGGTGCTTATCTAATATAAATTCACATGCTGCAAGAAGGGTTTTTGGTTGAGAATATAGCCCCCTTCCCCCTTCCTATAACTAGAGCCTAAAATGTCTTCAACAAGAATAGAGAATAAGTGACTGGGAAATAGTGTTGGGTAGCCAGCCATGGGGAAGAGAATGAGAGGTGATTGAATTCACAGCCAAAAGAAGGAGGAGGAGTAGAAAGAGAAGGAGAAGGGGAGGGAGAGGGGAAGGAGAAGAGAAGGAAAAGAATAATTATCATACTATCACAAAGCAATTATGCTTTGAATTTGAAAATTTTGTAAGGAGTAGAAAGTCTCATTTTTCATGTTTCTTTATTTTATTAGACACAGTGGAAAAATTATAGTTTCTGCCCAAAGTTAATTATTGTATTTATGTCCCAGCGTTTTTGTTCCATTATTTCTTATCTATTTTGACCTTTTAACAGCCCTGAACACTTACCTTCATTGAAAAACATCCATTAAAAGTGAACTTGCTTTTTGTTCTTCTTTGAGCAGCATCAGAATCTTAGCAGAATTTATAAGTTATTTTATGCCTCCCTAATTAATTTGGAAGGAAGCATCATTATGTAAGATAAATTAATTAATGCCATTCTGGCTCAGCTCGCAATTCACTTTACAATTCAGATATATTTTATCTGAATAGTTATAAACACATTGAATGTTATTTAACATTAAAATGTGATCAAGTTAGATATGAAATTAATTTTAAGTAATATGTGGCTCTCTGGATTCCTGTGGGGATTTATTGGAGCTCTCTTAGCAAAAAGTTCAGGATTTTACATTTTTATTGTTTCTATTGTTTTTCCAGTGACTTTAGAAAAGATACGTTGTCTTGGCTGTGTTTAATTCATTAGAAGTAGAAGATAGGTCCATTTTGGGCATCCAATTCGATTGCATATTCCTGGAGTATTTGTGAAGGTGAGGAAAAAAAAGTGAAGTAAGATAGAAACTTGGGGTATAACACAAAAATTCTGTAACTTTAAAATTAGTTTTGAGGCTGTATTATTTTATAGCCTGGTAAACTTCTAAATTTTGCCTTCAAAGAACAAACAACAAATGTAGGTTGGCAGTATCCATTTGAAAGGCAGTGAAATAAATTTGCTTTCTTTTTTCACATGAATAAAAGAAATGTATTTTACTGTATACCTCTTGTATTGTTGGTGCCAGCAAATTGGTGCACAAAGCTACATATTGATATCTGGTCTCATTTAAAAGGATTCTTTTATTTTTTTACTTACTATTTTTTTGCCATCTTTCTGTTAATTTTTTATTGAGGTATAATTGATATATAACATTATATTAGTTTCAGGTGTACAACATAATGATTTGATATTTGTATATACTGCAAAATGATGACCACAATAACCTTAGTTAACATCTATTGCCATACATAGTTATAATTGTTTTTCTTGTGTTGAGAATTTTTAAGATCTACAGTCTTGGGGTGTCTGGGTGGCTCAGTTGGTTAAGCATCTGCCTTTGGGTCAGGTCACGATCCCTGGCTCCTGTGTTGGGGTTGGGGTCCCTGCTCAGTGGAGAGTCTGCTTCTCCCTCTCCCTCTACTAACTCTCCCTCTATCCCCACTCCCCCTGCCACTTGTGCTCTCTTGCCCTCTCAAAGAAATAAATACAATCTTTTTTAAAAAAAGATCTACACTCTTAGCAACTTTCAAATATCCAATACAGTATTATTAAGTATAGTTACTATACTGTACATTACAACCCCATAACTTATTTATTTTTTATTATTATTTTTAATTTTAATTCTGGTATAAATAACATAGAGTGTTATATTAGTTTCAGGGGTACAATATAGTGATTCAGGAATTATATACATTACTCAGTGCTCATCATGGTAAGTGTACTCTTTAATCCCCATCACCTATTTCACCCTTCCCCTCCACCCACCTCCCCTCTGGTAACTATCAGTCTGTTCTCTGTATTTAAGAGTCTTTTATCTGGTTTGTCTCTTTTTTCTTTGCTCATTTGTTTTGTTTTTAAATTCCACATATGAGTGAAATCATACGATGTTTGTCTTTCTCTGATTTATTTATTTTCTATTTATTATACTCTCTAGATCCATCAATGTCGCAAATAGCAAGATTTCATTCTTTGTCATGGCTGAGTAATATTCCACATCTTCTTTGTCCATTCATCTATGGATGGACACTTGGGCTGCTTCCTCAATTTGGCCATTGTAAATAATGTTGCATTAAATATAGGAGTTCATATATTTTTTTGAACTAGTGTTTTCATGTTCTATGGGTAAATGCCCAGTAGTGGAATTACTGGATCATATATATGGTAGTTCTATTTTTAATTTAAAAAGATTCTTTTAAATAATAAGATTCTGTAGATACCATGCAGAGATTTTACAATATTTTACTTTTTTTCATTATTAGTCAACTAAATTACATTCAAATTAATTTACAACATGTAATTGCAGAAAGTCAAGGATGTATTCTTCATTTTGATTTGCTTAAATCCTTGCCTCTAGCTTTTTATTCTAGAAGAGATAATAAAAATGATACAATGATATTCTGTTCTTTGTTAGAACATAATAATTACATGGCCTACTCGTCTTTGATGTTTATTTTTAATTTATCTTATATTGCAGATTCTTTTTTTATCTTTTATCCTTTTGTCCTCTTCCTAGTTTCCCCCTGATGTCAGATAATCTAAGTAATTTTAAATTAATCAATTGACTACTTAATTCATTTAAATATTTATTACATCCGTAAGTCATACTATAAGCTGGGAAAAAAATTTACCTGCTTGGCCAAATGAAACATGTTCTTTATCCTTGATCAGCTAAGTCTTGTGGGAGAGAGGGGCAATGTGAGAAAATCATTAAAATACTTGAGGAAGATGATTTAATACTGAAGTATATTCAAAGAGTTATGGTAATACCAGGGAAGGGATGACTTTCAGGGGTAATGGCAGGAAATTTCTCAGTGGCTAGGTTGAGTTAGTGATCTCAGGCCAGAGGAAAGTGGATGGCATTCCAAACAAAGAACATTGCACACAAAGATACTAAGGTAAAAAAAAAAAAAAAAAAGGATACTAAGGCACATTATAGAATAGTGGGGTGTTTGGTGAGATTGATTTCGTGGTGAGGTGGAGGGTCTAATGAAAGGAGGTTGTGACATGAAAAGAGAGGTGTCTGAATGAAAGCATGGCTTGGCAGGGAGTGGACAGTCTTCTTATCCGTGCTCTACTCTGTGACAGTGGGAGCCCCTGTATTATTTTAGAAAGTGGGAGTCAGTAGGCTAGAGGTCTGCCGTGTTTTACATGCCTATTATGAAATTGTGTGAGAAACTTTACATTCTTATTTCAAAAATGTAATAATGTTAATCCTCAGGAAACCTGTGTGAGAAATAGATGTTTTTATCCCCACTCTACAGATAAGGGAATAAGTTGATCATTTTTCCCAGGTCATAAAGTGGGAGGTAGTTTGCAAACCCATGACTTTCTGGTTCTAGGACTCCTGCTCTTTGTTATAATGTATTCCTTCCCCAGGGGTCACTACAGTGGCAATGCAGAGTCTGAAATAAGAGGAAGATAGTCACAGAGAAATAGGAGGCCATTGCTTTAATTTAGGTTAGAGGAGTTTATGAACAGGATTAAGACATTGGTAGTAGTGATGACAGAAAAACAGCACAGATTTGAGAGCCTTTCAGAAGTAATCTTAGTGATTAATCAAATGTTGGGAGTAAACGAGGGGGAGGAATTGCTGATATACTAAGGTGTCTATATCTAGTACAGATGAGTTTCACTGAATGGGCTGAAGCAAAGCAAGGGATGAAAGGAATGGGTTAGGTATGGTGAATGTATTCACAGACAGGGTGAGTTTGTTCAATGAAAACTCCATCTGCAGTCTTTTTATATATGTCTTCCTTATAAAAATTAGAAGGTATATATGGCTGAAGTTGAGAAATTTGAGGTGGCATTTTATCTGTAAGCATTTTAGGTCCAGATGCAATTTTAATTATTCCAGGCTACTTCTAATAATTGTCTGCAGGATTTTGACATTCCAATGCATCTTGTTTCATAGGTTCATACCGTAGCTCTTGCCTGGGAGGTTCATACACGTGTATTGAGTTCCATCAAAGCCTTTCAATAGGGGCGCCTGGGTGGCTCAGTTGTCAAGCATCTGCCTTTGGCTTAGGTCATGATCCCAGGGTCCTGGGATTGAGCCACACATCGGGCTCCTGCTCAGCGGGAAGCCTGCTTCTCCCTCTCCCACTCCCCCTGCTTGTGTTCCCTCTCTCACTGTCTCTCTCTCTCTCTCTCTGTCAAATAAATAAATAAATAAATAAAATCTTTTAAAAATAAGCCTTTCAATAAGCAAAAAGTAAGAATTTTGAGCAAAAATACTAAAATGTGGTTATTTGGTTTTTTTTTTTTTAAGATTTTATTTATTTATTGACAGAGAGACACAGGAAAAGAGGGAACACAAGCAGGGAGAGTGGGAGAGGGAGAAGCAGGCTTCCCGCGGAGCAGGGAGCCCGATGCGGGGCTCGATCCCAGGACCCTGGGATCATGATCTGAGCCGAAGGCGGACGCTTAATGACTGAGCCACCCAGGCACCCCTAAAATGTGGTTATTTGGATAATAGTTCACTAAGTGACTAGATTGAAGGCTGTTAATCATTTCCTCACAAACACAAGAAGAGTGAGAGAGAGTTAATATAATAAATCTAGGTTTAATTCTTGGTGCTTTGTAGTGACAGATTTTTTTTCCTCAATGTCACAAGAATGCTTAGAATTTTTGCTTTAGTTTCATTGTGTTTAATGCAAGACTGTACTCATGTTACGTCAACTCCTTATCCATGATTTACTTGTGTATGAAGCCCCCAATCTTGTTTATGTTGCCCAAACATGGCTGGGAGAGACAGCTGTGACATTATGAATCCAGCTGGGCACAGATGGATCTTCAGTGAAGCATGAATCCATATTGGTTTGGTGATCTATGTTTACTGCCTCCTGTTAAACTTTCAGAGACTCAACTCCTAAATCACCTGGCACTGACTCCATCCATGTACATATAAGTAATAGACTGAAGTGAACTGGAACTTTTGTTGCTAGTGAGCAAGACTGTTACCTGTAAGGGCAATATACTAGATTATGGTTTTATTGACTATTTAGCCCACGTTAGAATCTGATTAGTTTATGCCCATTTAGCACATGGTTTTCACTAGGTGCGATAGTCTTGATAGCTTCTCAGGCTGCTTTGATAATTATGAACATTTCCACAATCCTGTATATTGAAGTTTCCACACATCTGTTATGGATTTGACAGTTAAACTTGAGATCTCAAAAAATAAAAACTGAAGTTACAGCCTGTAAAGAAATTCATTTAGAATTTTTAAAGAAAATATCAGTGATTGATATTTACCTGGAAGGCTGATAGAACTGCAAGATTTTCTAGATCTACACACAGTGGGAATAACAAGCTAAAGTATAAAACAAACAAAAGATGTATGAATAGTTGAAATAATTAGCTAAAACTCCAAACAAAACTAAAACGTTAATGGTGCCTCCTAGCAAATAACACTTAATTCTCAATCACTCCCCGAAACATTGGGTATGAAGCTTCACAACTTCACTTTTGTAGAGAGCAATGTGATATTCAAACTGATAAATGTATGCACACTCTGTCCTTTATAACCAGAACAGGAAATGTTGTTACTGTTAATGGGTATGCAAATCAATGAACTAGTATTTCCAAATTTTTGTGACAGGTTGCATATTTGTAATTCTGTATGTTTGTCTAAAGCAGCAAAAATTAGAATACTTACTACCTTTTATATATCACCCTTCACTTTTATATATACTAGTTATTTCATAAATTGTGCTATCTCATCTTCATTGTTACCATAGCATTCAGTACTCACCACATGCCCACAGTTCAGATCTTACTTTACTACGGTTTTTATGGTTTAATATACGTAGATCTACCCATACCATATAGAAAAAAATATGAATAACTTGGTTTGCTTCCTTAATTCACACAGTAAGCGAATGTTTATTGATAACATACTATATGCAGGCGGTGCTCTAAGTGCTGGGGAATCAACAGTGAAAAGAATGGCCACAGTAACTCTCTGTCCTCTTGGAGCTTATTATCTAGTTTTAGACATTGTTTTTTCTCTTGATTTTCGATGGTATAGCCCTGTTTCTTCACATCCTAGTAGTTTTTAAATGAATGATGGTTGTTATGTATAAAAGTGTGTAGGGGACCTAGATGATATTTTATTCATCCCGAAAATGTTCACTCTTTCCTCTGTTAGATGGGAGGAATAGAAGTTCATCACCTTAATCCAGTCATGGAATGGAGTAGGTAAGGACTGATTCAGTTTCAGTAAGGACCCATCCATCTCTGGTATTCTCTAGCCTCCCATTGCTCTGTGTATTCTCTTGGGCCATTCCTTCTGGCAGGTTCTGAAATACAATAGTCTCCTCAATGTGGTGAAATTGCCAAACCTCTGCTGTGCTTTTCAGAGACTTTCTGCTTAGTCTCTTAGCCTACCCCCTGAACATAATTCATAATTTGGTAAATGTCTTGAAAGTAAACCCAGCTGTGTATCATGCTTCCTTCTGGGCCCCTCCAAGATGAGGATCTTGGTTCCTTAAGTTCCTAATGTTCGTCTCTCCAGCTCACTGAGACTCCTCCCTGCCCAGGCAAAGCCTAGATTCTCATCCTTTTGCCTTGCGTGCAGAATCAGCAAATGTCCCCAGAGAAAATATAGCTAACGTTTCCACAATTCCCTCCAATCTGATAAATTGGTTTTTCTAGTTCTCATTGCTTAATCAGCTCTCAGGTTGTTTTAAGCAGATTTTATGTTTTATATATATTTTTTAGTTGTTCTTGGCTGGATCATTAATCTCTTGCAAGCTTATCCATCTCATCCCTATTTTTAGATACTGAAATTAGAGAATGATGTCTTCTCTTAGACATACCTATGTTATCACAAGGAAGGTACCCTGAAATTTCCACCCTAGCTCAATGTATTCTAGAACTAATTGGCAAAGTAGGCATGTAGGGATGTGTCATTGAACACATCCTTCAAAATAAGTGTTATTGAAAGAGCTGGACAGTTATGAGAGCTGATACTCTAAAGTACGCTGGGTTCACTGCCCAAGAACTGTTCACCAGTAGTGATACTGAAGGGACTAAGACTGAGCTGTCCAAGTTAACTTGTGGACTTTCACATGGAGGCTGCTTAGATTGGTGAACTCAGTGGGAGTCCAAGACTTGAGGGTGACTCTGACGAGCTGCAGCTTCTGCATACTGCTCTTGACTTCTGTTATGAATTATCCTCAAAGGAAATAAGTCTGGATCTTCATTGTCTGCTAAAATACTGGGGAATAGAGTAGATAGTCTTTGTGGTTTTTTTATATCTCACTAACCCTTGTAGGAAGAAGATATAGCATAGTGGTTAAGTGTCTGGATTTGGGAGTCAATCAAATTTAGATTCAAACCTTGTCCATTTCCTAGATGCTTGACCTTGAGAAAGTTGTAAAAACTCTCCAAAGCTTCAGTTCCATATCTGTGAAACAGGAATAATAACACATTTCATTGTGCTGGCATGGAAGCTATTGGAGACACTGTATTTAAAGTGCTTATAATGGTCTCTGGAATATCGTAAGCCAGCAGCTTAGTTATTTTGGTTATTATGGAAACCTATGGAATAGAGACTCAGAATTTTGAGGTGAGATCTTAAGATTTTTATAAAGATTTTCTAAGGTAGGTGAATGAAGGATGTGGAAAAAAAGTGCTTTTAAGAATTCATATGTTTATTTTTCTTAAGTAAAACTATTTAAATATTTGTTTATTTTATGGATAACAAAACTATAAGAAAGAACTCCAGAAAAAAAAAACAACTGAATTGGAGATGATTTACCTCTCAATGACTTAAAAAAATTATTTCTTTGTAGTTTCACTAAATAACAAACGTATCATTTTCTACTGTGTTTTGTTTTAAAGTTAATCTAAGGAGAATCAAGGTTAACTAATATTCTAAATTGTTCAGGTGTTATCATGTTTAAGAAAAGGAACAAAATTTAAAGTAAAAAAAAAAATCTGAGTAAAAAAAAAAGCTTGAGAGGGAGAGAGAGAAAGAGAGAGAGAGAGAGAGAAATTTGATTCCTAATTACCATTCATTAGTTGTGTGGTATTGATTGGGCAAGTTAAATGATCTCCCTGTGTCCCAGTTTTCCTGGAAAAATTGTACAATGGGAAAATAATTCTTAGATTTTCTTGAATATCAAATGAGGAAAAAAATAAAAATTACATGTAATAAGCATAGTCTTGTTACTTGTATTTAATGATCAGTTGTGCCTCTGAATCTCTCTTTGGACCATGAAGAACATGAATTGGTGTTATAGGAAGCAGAAGAATTTGTGACACAAAAAGAGATGAAATTAAATCTGGTTATTGTTATTTAAGTAATAATTTAAACCACATGTATTTGAATCAAATTTTATGTTTCTTTATTCTGTGGAAATTTTCTGAAATGGACATTTTTTGACCATTATTCAGGTATGATATTGTATCCAAAGCCTAGACCCAGTACCTCTTCAATAGTTCTGAGTTAACAGAACTGAAGGAAAAGCGAGCTTTTCTCTTCCCTTGCAAGTTACTCTAATTCAGGAATTGTTTCCACACTCTGCATACCTGAGTGAGCATGAAATGATGCCTTTACTGAGTATTTCTGTTTGATTTTTCAAAAACTGTTGTCAGTCTTACAGCTTGAAAATGAAATGCACATGGTAATTGGTAGAGCCACAGTCAGTCTTCAAATCTAATTGGAACTGACCCAGACACCCTCAGAAGTCTTCCTAGCCTTTCAGATCTGTAAGCATATGTGATGAGACAAAGGCAGGAGAGCTTGTTGAAAGGGAGGGAAGACCCTTTGCGTGTTGCTGAACCAGAACGCTTTGATATGGCTCTCTCAGTATGGACAATGTCTTGTGTGTTTGTTTCCACAGAGCATATATCATTACAGACTATATGGGCATCCGAAATGAAAGTTTCATGAAATTAGCTGCGGTAGGGACCTGGATGGGGGACTTTGTCACAGCCTGGATGGTAAGAAATTTTAACTTCACCCATTTCAAACATTAGATGGAGGAAAACTTTCATAATGTTGGATAGACACTACTTTTGAAGGGTTTAGAGCAAGAGAGTTACTTCTCTCTTGAGTGGAACAAATTCATGAATACAGATAAATTTAGAGATTGTATGCAATATCTGTTTACCTTAGGGGAAAAATTAATGCAACTATAATATGAATGATGGCTGTCCACCAGGAAATATTTATTTATAACATATATACCTATCTATCTGTATATGTATGAGTATACAAACATACATTCATAACATTAATAGAAACTTCCTTGTGAAGTTCTAAATAATTTTGTGAAGATTATTGTTTTTGACATGTGCAGTTTTCAGGTAAGGAATGTTGTCTGGCCTGTCTCAGAAGACCACATGAAATATTTTTAACAACTGTTTTTTATTTAAAAATTTTTTTACACAACACATCTTATAATATTTTATTAATATTAATTTAATTTAATTTAATTTTTTATTTCAGTATAGTTGACACCCAATTTACGTTAGTTTCAGGTGTACAACATAATGAATCAACATCTCTGTACGTTATGCTATGCTCACCACAAGTGTAGTTAGGGCTCTTAAAATAGTTTTCTACATTTATTTTCCTCATTGAACCTATAAAATTAATGTTGCATTATTAGTATTTATTATTATTATAAGCCTGCAACAAACAGACAAACCATATTTCATGCTGAGTTCAT
This sequence comes from Halichoerus grypus, assembly GCF_964656455.1. Classification (NCBI taxonomy): domain Eukaryota; kingdom Metazoa; phylum Chordata; class Mammalia; order Carnivora; family Phocidae; genus Halichoerus; species Halichoerus grypus. The sequence continues at coordinate 111,284,207 of NC_135717.1, forward strand.
CTGTCAAGAGAGTAACTTCTTTTTTCATTTTTTGTTTTCATTAAAATTTTTTTGGGGGGCGCCTGGGTGGGCTCAGTCAGTTAAGCATCTGCCTTCAGCTCAGGTCATGATCCCAGGGTCCTGGGATTGAGTCCCACATCGGACTCCCTGCTCGGCGGGGAGCCTGCTTCTCCCTCTCCTACTCCCCCTGCTTGTGCTCTCTCTCTCTGTGTTAAATAAATAAAATCTTTAATTTTTTTTTTATTCAGGTATAGTTAACATACAGTGTTATATTAGTTTCAGGCATACAATATAGTGATTCCACAATTTCATACATTTCTCAGTGCTCATCAGGATAAATGTACTCTTAATCTCTTTTGTCTGTTTCACCCATCCCCCACCCACCTCCCCTCTGGCAACCACCGTTTTGTTCTCTGTATTTAAGAGTCTGTTTTTTTGTTTGTCTCTTTTGTTTGCTTTTGTTTGTTTATTTGTTTTGTTTCAAGTTTTTATTTAAATTCTAGTTAGTTAACATATAGTGTAATATTAGTTTCAGGAGTAGAATTTAGTGGTTCATCACTTACATATAATACCCAGTGCTCATCACAAGTGCCATCCTTAATACTCATCACCCATTTAGCCCATCCCCCCACCTATGTCCCCTCCATCAACCTTCAGTTTGTTCTCTGTATTTAAGAGTCTGGGTTTTTGTTTGTCTCTTTTTGTTTGTTTTGTTTGTTAAATTACACATATGAGTGAAATCATATGACATTTGTCTTTTTCTGTCTCACTTATTTTGCTTAGCATATACCCTCTAGGTCCATCCATGTTTTTGCAAATGACAAGATTTCATTCTTTTTTATGGCTGAGTAATATCCCATTATATATATATACCACATCTTCTTTACCCCCCAAAAAACCAAAACAGTAATTCAAAAAGACTTTTGCTCCTCTTTGTTTATTGCAAGATTATTTACAATAGCCAAGATATGGGAGCAACCCAATTGTCCATTGTTAGATGAGTACCTCTGTTTTAACCATTGGATTAATTAAGTACAGTATGTAGCTGGAAAGCTCTAGGTCCTATAAGTTTATAAGAGAATCTCAAAGTACAAAGAGCATAACTCTCATAAAAATGAAACCTGTTAATCTTTGTTGATACCTCTCATAAGTGCAGTTAATCGTAATTGGCTTTATTCATCCATTCACTTGTAAACAAGAAGACATACCAAAGGAAAGGATGCCCTACCTAAACAAGACTAGGCAGGGACGTGCCCCTACAAACGTGTTCCAAATACTGCAGGTAGATTGTCACAACAGTTACTGCCCTTTCTATGGAGAGCTTTGTGTCTTACCTAGAACAAGTATTTTCGGGGGACAGGAAACAGTTATATCTTAACTGGTACTACTGTGATCATCCTGCAAGAGTATTAAGTAACTACCAAAGGGTTTGTGTAGCCCATTTTTAGCCTCGTCCTACCCCTGTTCAATTTTAGAATGTTAATAGAACAAAGTACCAAATGCATCCCATTTCATTAACTTTAAAATCTAGATTTGAAAAGTGATTTTATTTGTAATCACTAGATATGACAATTAGAATAAGCCAAACATCAGGCTGCATGGCTGACTCAGTTGGTTATGCATGCGACTTTTGATCTCAGGGTTGTGAGTTCAAGCCCCATGCTGGGTACAGAGCTTACTTAAAAAATAAGAAAATTCTAAAAAAATAATAAAATAAAATAAGCCAGACATTAAGACCAGGCTGCCTCATGTCAAAAATTTCTATTTCCATTGGGAAAAACTATTTAGAAGGAGAACCAAACAGAAAATAATTTCTCTTCTAAAACTATTTCCCTTTTAGGAGGAAAAGTAGAAGGAAAACTTTAAACATGTAATTTCCATGAAATATGAGGTGATACCTTTTGAAAAATTTCTGCATTAACTATGGATTGTGATTTTTTTTTTTTTACTCCATTTTATGGTGAATCTGCTTAATAAAATGGAAAAAGGAATTCAGAAATTTGGATTCTCTGACCTTGCTGTGTCTGGCATGATCTTCCACGAATAATATGCAATCCTCTGAGCCTCGGTTTGCACATTTCTTTAAAGGGGCTAATAGTTGCTATTCGTGTTATAGGTTTTCTATGAAGATGAAGTGTGTGGTCCTGTGATGGGACTTCAAATGCTGCAGTGCGAGGGAGACATAAGTGCTTTATTGCAGCTGTTTATGTTCTTCCCAGCTTATCCCAGGCTTGTGGTCTGGGGTGCCTGAAGTTTCCTTCTGGTTGGCAGTGCTAGAATACACTCTAAGGCAGTGTGGTCCATTACTTCCTGAATCACATGCGACACTGCCCCTGATCAAAGTCAGGGGAGAAGCACCAGAGCACATCAGCAGAACAGCAAGCCCGAGGACCTTACTCTGCAGTTTTCAGGCTCAAGTCCACCATTTGATACAGAAATCATTTTCTTTCCCATGATGACATCATTATTTTTTGTGGCCCAATTCTAAGCCCTCCCCAGAGTTTCCCTCAAGACAGTGTTTCCGAGACCATATGTGACTCTGCCCCTATTTACTGGTTCTATTTTTTTAATTAAGATTTTTTTTCTTTTGAATCATAACGTGGGGTCCAATTTCTAGGGCAGCCCTGAGAGGCGAATGCATGGGGCAGCTTTGACCGAAGACCTTTACCTTTTCTAGCTAGGTTTCTACTGTGCACTCATCTGCCCTACTCCTGTGGTTTAGCAGAATACACATAATGCCACGGTGCAGCTGTGGTCTTTCTGTCTCTCTGAGGTCTGGCTGACCTTCATAGTTTCTCCTGAATTTGCTACTGTAAGGCCTTCTATTTTTACTAGCTAACCTGATAACTTTTTACCTTTGTCAATGCTGCTGATTACTACTCTGATCAATACTTCCAATACCACCGAGGTAGGACTGGATTGAGAATCAAGAAAACTGTGTTTTAGGTTTAACCCAGCAGTGTGATCTTAAGTCACTTCGCCTTCTGGGGCCTCACATGTTTTCCTTTGTGTAAACGGAGAGAGAATCCAAAGTCCTTTTTTGCTTATGTTACATGAAATGTTGACCTTTCCCTGTTAGACACAGAGACAGAAATGGCAAAAGAAACAGAGTGCCCTCCTGATTTAAAAGTACAGTCACACAGGGAGGCTTCCCAGAGCACATCATTTCTTTTCCCATTTTTATTCACTGACTAGGTGGTAACTTTCCATATAAATATTTATATGTCTACATATGTGTGCAATGATAACATTTTAAAAAATAATAGTTTTCCTCATGAGAGGAGTCTAAGGAGCTTTGACCTTCATTTGTCTATAGAATTCTCATCATGAAGTGAATATCAATGATGAAGGTGACTGTCATGGAAAAGTAAGTGACTATTTACATTTCCAATAAAAGTGTGCCTTTTAATGTATTTCTGAAATGGAGAATTTTTCTTTTATGGAAATAATTCAAAACTTCCCCATGGTTTTAAAAGGCACACTGGGACTGATGCAATCCCCAGGCATGGCTGATTTCAACCGATCGGACAACTGTCTTTGCTCCTCACACTACAGAGCATCAAGCTCTACTAGGTTCAATTTCCGAGGCAATCCTGACTATTCTTAGCTCTGTGGGATGCTTCACGCAGAGGACAAAAAAATATATTAAGTCAGGGTTAAAGTTACTATTTTTTTGTCAAATAGATTTTTAAAAAATTTAATATAAAAGAAATACCTAAAGTGATGGGTGTTGTCATTCAGCACTGAGCTGGCTGTTCATGTTGATAGGAGCAGAGAAGAGCTCTGTCATGAAATTTGCCCACACTCTGCCATTGAGCGAGGAGCGGAGGGGTGTTGGCCCATCCTATAGCACATGTCTCTAGTTTCACTGACCTTCCTTCAGAAGACAAAGATCACAGGCTCTCCTTGGGTCTAAGGTGGCAGGGGATGCTGAGGACAAAGATGGCATTTGCTTCTGCCCCTCATTTAATACCAGAAGGAAAAATCACTTCCTGTCTCTCTATACCTAACCATCTGTTTTCCCCAGCCCCTACTTCGTCCTGCTCTAGTGGCTTTTCTAGCAGTAAATGGTAATCTGGCTTATGATAGTGATAGGGACATCAGAGTCCAGGTTTGAAGTTCGTGGTTGCGGGAAGGGGAGAGAAGGATGCACATGAAGTGAAGTCAAGGCCTGACCTAAAGAAGATAATGACATGGTAAAGACTGAAGGCATAAAGCATTTTTCATCATAACACCATATATGGTGTGTATCAAATCCTAATACTCATAGGACCTTGGTTGGCCTTGATATATTTTTCCCGGGATTGTCTGTGGACTTTTGTGTATATATGTGCTGCTACTAGCAAACCATATGGATTGTGATTAAAGAGATGTCATACATACAAAAAAACAATTTCGTTGTTTGCCATTTGGCTTTACCTTTATTTCATGTTTTTATAGTGACCATTTGTTGTTTTTTTTTTAACTGTGTGTGATTTTAAGAGACTTTATTTTTTCTTCTTGAAATTCAGAGTTCCGTTAGAGCTAGACAAACATAGTCAATATGTTCACGTGGAAATGCCTTTAGATTGATAAAAAATATAGCCTCAGTAGTTTTAAAATTTAAAATTTGCTTAATTATCTCTATTGAATCTAGCAAGAATATGATTTTTAGAAAAAGAAAGTGTTTTTATATATTTCACCCTTCTATTTTAATTGTGCCTGTTTCATATGTAAATACTGCATTATCCCTCTAAATATTTGAGTGACAGATTTTGCCTTCTAATTTTTCACATATTTTCTTTGTCTTCAGATTGTGTAATTCATATTTATATTGCTATTATCTTTGTTCCAAAAGACTGTTTAAGAGGTAAAGCTGAAAACTCTTCTTTACCTCATTAGAAACTTCTTGAGGGGAGTTCCAGCGTCACTTGTGGTACTCAACACAGTACCAAGCATGAAATAGATGCTTCAGAAATCTTTATTGAAGAATAAAGAGATCCTAAGAGTACATATGCATTAAGTTCCATTTCTTTTTCCATTGTTCCCTTTTGTGACCCAGTGTCGTAAAATGGACATTCTAGAATGCTGAAAAGGTGGGGGGAGAACTAGATTGTTCAGAGTCTTCCCATCCCCCTGCCTCCCTAAGCCTGATAAGCCTGTTTCCATAGCCAGGAGGACACGTGCTTGTGAACACCCTTGGATGGAAGTAATAGATTGTTGATGTAATTCTCCCAGAATTGTGATGTATTCTTTGGGTCTAAAAGGCATTCTTAGATAAAACAAAGATGGAGCTCCAGAGATCCTGCCAGAGGGTTCCTTGAGTGGTCATAACTGCTATCAGTGGCGTAGTTTTGCTCCTGGCTCTGGGGATGGAAGGAAGGAAGCTAGGTTGAGATATATCCCTTCAGCCACTTAAGCAGAGAGCTATTACCACATAAGACAGAAATTGGTTACACTTCAGTGGACAGAGGCAGAGAGAATTAAAGAATGGTGTATGCTTGAGAATAATTTCTATTCCCGAATTAGTATTTATTTATTTATAAATCTGGAACAGAATAAAGGGAGGGAATATTTCTGCAGCTTTGAGAGTCAACTATTCCTTCTGACCTAAAGGTAGAAAATGTGAAATAAAATTTATAATTACATATACACACTAACTTAAAATTTGGCAAGAGTTTTTATTGTTGTTCTATGCTTATTGCTTATTTTCTTTTATTGTCTCATGTTCCTAAGGGAGGGCTGTGATTATCTCTGTTATTTTCATATCACCAAATTAATAATAGTTTATTTAGTTCAACATTTTCTATTATACACCTGCCCTTATTTTGTGGACTGTTTTGCAAATGCTAAGTTTGTCAGTGAACAATAGCTTATAATATAACCGACATCGTATCTAGCTTGTTATTCTGCCTGGAATTAAGCTTGACAATTCATATTATAATCAATGTCAGTTTTCTAATTATTTCTCTTCCATTTAATATCAAAATGGAAGAATAAAAAGCATAATTGAATTGATTTAGTATCTGAAATAAGGTATCAGTAAGAGCTTTGCTGAATTTAAATAATGAAAAGGAATTTACACTGTGATAGATGGCATAGAAGGATCAGAGTTAGCAAACTCATTGAGCAAGTGTATATGGCAAACAGAAGGACACTAATGAGATATTTAACAACTGGAGCTGGACTCAAGAACCTGACATTCCTCTGAGTTTTTATCTTTTGCTCTTTTTCTCTGCCTGTTCATTGGAGCTAGTTCATGACTTCAGTTATCTCTATGATTGGTTAACCCCATATTTGTTAAATCTGTAGGTTTCATTTCATTATTTTATACAGTGCAAGTAGAAACTGGATCAAGAATTTAATGAGGTAATAATATATTCTAGCTATAAAGATTCTGTGTTAAGTGAGATTCCCAATAAAAGAGCATGCATCACAGATTTGGGGGCACATGATTTGTTGAGGAAGTGCTGTTCAGAGAAACCGGTAGGGAGATGAGAGAAGCAGGTGAGAAGTGGGGAAGGAGGCAAGGGAAGATGTGGTCAATATGGTTGCAGGGAAAATCTCCCCTTGGCCTGATTCACTGGGTGGGTGTTATGTTCTTGGGGAATAGAGTGTACCAGAAGGTGCAGAGGATCTGGGCAGGCACCAACACTGACTGCCACACAGACAAAACCCAAGGACAGTAGATTTAATAGTACATGTAATTGTCAAAAATTATTGCCAGTTCATTTGGCCATTTGATCGAAACAAAGAACATAAGAGAAGAATTATTTTTTACATTTCCTTTTTATTCATTAGAAAATTTAGAGCCAAATGTGGTCATTTTACTTTTGCACATATAAACATTTTAATGTCTCTATAAATATTTTAGCATTGTGTTTCAAGTTCCTTCAAAATAATAAGTTCTCACTAAAAAATTAATAAGACAGGAGAGTCTAACCTATTTTCAGAGAGCATCACAAATGGTGATCAAGAGTCTTAATTTTCAGGACTCTTGGATTTTTAAAGTATTAACAATCTGGCAAGAAATAAAGGATTTCTGAGTGAAATAGGTTGTAGCACAGAGATGTTTAAGAATAGAAGCACAAATTCTGGCTCTGCTCCAACTCTTCTAAATTCAATGTCTGTAGGAAATCCCATAATATGTTATAGGTATATTATATGTAATTTATATTCGTTTATTAAAAATTTATGGACTATATTATTCTAAGTATGAAGGGCATCTGCGGAAGTGTACTGAATTGAACCGTAGTGAGATATGAAGACACGACGGCCATCGCTCACAGAGAGACAGTCCCACTAGGGGCAGGAGATGTTTCCTGTTCATCTTTCCCATTCCCAATTCAATTTCAGCATCTTTCTGTTCCATTATGCTTTATTTCTATTACTTGGTTTATACTTCCTCAAGGCAGGTGAGGAAAAAAAGGGTTGTCCACACATTCTTTATGATTTTCCTAACATAATGCTCCACAGCTTAAAGCACCATTGATCAGTCATTTTCCTGAAGTTTAAATAAAACCCAGGAAACACTGATATTTCAAAAACTCATAATACAGTGAAATGAATACTGTTTGCTAATATCAGCATAGATGAGAACCTCAGAAAAGAAGCTAGGTGCTTTTCTTTTGATGAAAGTAATTTTATAAGTAGTTGGATTATTCCCCTTATAATTTTTTTTTTAAACTTTTATGTAGCGCCTCTTCTTGTGGGCCTACTGCTATTTGTGTGTGTTCGTGTGTGTGTAAGTTTTCAATTAGTTTCCAAAATCTTCAATGCTTCTAACTACTGTACTATCCTGCCAAGCTGAATAATTTTCTTAGGAATATTTAATCACAGATCTTAATAAGATGTGGAACATAGACATAGAAGTTGGTTTGATACTTTTTTTCCCAGTGTGTCAATAAAATTTGTTGAATTTTGTCATTAGTTGGGGCAAGGGGAGTGCATATCTTTTTAGGTGCTAAGTGATAGTACATCACATCCCAGCCAAACTGTTACTTTTAAATTTTAGAAAACTCAGCCATTTATTCCTATTCCCTTTTGATAAATATTTCTGGGACTGGAAGAAAGCAAAAGAATAATTTTATATTATGCTATCATTAAGAGAAATACTGCAGGGGTGCCTGGGTGGCTCAGTCGGTTAAGTGTCTGCATTTGGCTCAGGTCATGATCTCAAGGTCCTGGGATCAAGCCCTGCATCAGGCTCCCTGCTCAGTGGGGAGTCTGCTTCTCCCTTTTACTCTCCCTCTGCTCTCTCTTAAACAAACAAACAAACAAACAAACAAACAGATACTGCAATTCTTGGTTATTTAAGTGCAAAGTTTTGTTTATATGAAATTGCTATCCTTTAGCAGTTGTTTGCCCCAAGGATTTTTAGAGCACTAAAGATTTTTATATTCACAGTGTATGTTGCATTTGTAGTTAAATGTTCTATAAACATCAAAAAGAAATTTATAGCAATGAAGTGCCTAGTACTTACTTTTCATTGCTTTAAGAAAGCTATTACATCGTGTTTCAAGAAATTGAAGTATTTAAGTGAGCGGGGGAATATTTTGATAATGAATGGTTAAGTAAAATCATGTTTGGCATATATTCTTATCTGTTCTTACATATCTGAAGGCTGATTGGGAAATAAAAAACTTCCTTTTGCCCTGGCTGGCAAAATATGTTAAGGTTTATCCCAGACCTGGGCCTGACTCCCTCCAGTATCCTTCACTAGTCTATGTAGTTGCTCACTGAACATCTTAAGTAGCTTTGTGAACATGATATTGCACAAGGTAAGGAGTCAATCAAGCATACGATAGTAATGGCACTGACAAGCTAAGTATAATATCAAATAAATGCCTTTGACGTTTCCAGATATCAAATAAAACATAAATAGGTCCACATCGGTAGTTTCTTTAATACTCTAGACCAGGGCTCATTGAAAGAAAGTTAGGACACCGCATGTGCCAACTTAAAACTTCCAAATTGTTCTTGACTTCTAAGCAGAGAATATATGAGAAATAATGCCTAGATGAGTCAGGCGCTTGAGATGAAACAGGAAACCTGGAGAGAAGCCATCTGTTTTCACTGAAAAGAATAGCACCTCTCATAAAGGTTTTAAAATACATCATAAAAGATACTGTGAAACTGTAGCTATTGAAGAAAAATGAAACCTAATAATTTTCAAGTTCTGACTACTTTTTCTTTGACTTGTGTTATAATTATCCTAATTTCTATTTGGCATTTTCAGTTTCAACTAGAGGTGATAGAATCAATAGAGGATTTTTGGCAAATCTAAGTGTAGATTTAAAAAAATGCATTTTATTTTGCTTCAGCAAAAAATTAGCAAAATGAACCAATTTTCTGCCTAACTAGGTGCTAGATATCTAAACTCATTCATTCATTCATTGAATGAATATTTGTTTACATAGTGACCTTATAGTTTATTATAAAAGCTTATTATTCTTCTGAGTATTAAAAAGGGATGAAATATAATTAAAATTATATAATTGTTGCAATATTTATTTACTAATGAACAGATTGATTTTACTATATTGATATAGATATAAAATGTCTTTTTCAAGACCATTTAAAATTCATTTTTTTCTAAAATATAAAAATAACATATCCATGTATATTAAAACAAATTTCTTTTACAAATTATTTTGATTTTATGAACACTTAAAAAACAAGCATACTAATTATTCTTGATACCTATTAATATATTTTTTTAGCCCTATAAGGTAGTGTCATTGGTATCTGTCTGAAATTGTTGACACTTCTAATTGACTATCTCTGTAGATCATAATATTTTTGAGAAAATACTTTCTTTAGTGTCAAAGGACCTGTGAAGCTCATAGCATATTCTATTAAAATGGAAGATTGTACAAATTCATTTTGAATATTTTAACCAATTTTGGCTACAAAGCTATGGACCTTCAGTGGTCTAAGATCCTTCTGAGGGTCTCACTCACATACCCATGAAATCTATTCACTTAATAAATATACAGCAAGCTCCTACAGAATAAGAACAGGTGTATGACAGGTAAACATTACGACACATTAAATATGGTAAAGATGGTTATAATATCATTGCATTTAAAGTGACCTTCCTCTTCCTGAGGGACCCTCCTTCAGGCCTTGCCTCAACCAGCCCCTCACAAGAGTCACTGGGCTGGCAGGGGCTTGTGCCCTGTGGAGTTGTTGTCCTATATCCTTTGGTCTACTAACATCTTCCCAAACTTCTTTCAGCATCTTAAGTCATCAGTCTGTGGTGAGGTTTTAATGAGTGACAGTAGCTTTCTGTGTTCAACTTGCATAAATAATAAATACTGGAGTTGCAAATTCAAATGCCCTGAGGGCCAGACCCATCTAGTGAAAGTGTGAAACATCTGGCCTAAAGGTGTGTATGGGGTGGAGGGGGGAGCTATGTTGAATCAGAGAGCATATTCCCTATGAAGAGGTATCCAGAGTCATTTGGTTAAAAAAAAACAACAAAAAAACAAAACCAGGAACGTGAAGTAGGATGTCCCTTCAGCGCTAACTCTGCCCATTGTTCCTCTGTTTTATGCTTTATAAACAGGGAGCATTGAGCTGGAAACTGACACATGCCAGGAACGTTGAAAGGTCAGCGTGAGGAGTGAATCTGGGGCAAGTGCCATTCTGGAACATCTCTATCACACCTCATAAACCTGCGTGTCCTCTGCAGGGTTGGCCCTCCCTCTTTGTTATAACCTCTGTCACACAGAGGAGGCAAGAACTCCCTGCATTCTAATCACAGCTGTTAAGAACAACCAGAGCCCTTGTTCCACTTAGCACTCATTCCACCCAAACAGTTAAGGCACAAGTGGGCAAAGAACCCCAAAAAACCAAAACCAAACAAACAAACAAAAACCCACCCTGTTTTCATAACACTTTCTGAAGTGTTGACGAAATGCTTGTTATTGCGGTCAGATTAGCCACTACCAGCATGGGTGCCAAGAGCCCGAAAACTCATGCTGTATTTGTTGACTGACTGACTAGCTGTGCCTTTCTGAGGGAAATGATGTGCAGATGGATACTTAATGAATATGCGTTGTGGAAATCTTAAACGAATATAAATATCATTAAGGTGTCAGTATGTATCAAGCTCTTAGGCAGTTTCTTCATAGGCACAATGAACCAAGCTTATTATTTAGTGGATTGTCCCACTTGCTTTTTTACCTGAATTTCATAAGGCATTTTTTCCCCCAAATTTGTCTTTACATTGGAATTACCCAGGGAGGTTCAAAAGCAATATGCCCGAGTCCTACTCCCCGAGGTGGCTGTTTTGTTTGTCTGATTTGGAGCCTGGGTGTTGGAATTTTTGAAAGGTTCACAGAGCTTCTAATACCTGGGCAAGTTTGGGACCATTTCTCTCAGATGGTTTTAGGAAGTTTAGCATGGGAATATTTTGACTTATGTTATGGGGTCATAACCATCCAGTATCAAAGCTGAAGGGAAATCCGGGGGAGGAATCTTTTGGTGTCAGGAGACTACACAAAAAAGAAGCAGGAATGAAGGCAATGAAGGATGAGAAGGGGGCTGGCTTCCGCAGGACCCGCACATTGCCACGAGGCCATGCAAGTGTTCAGTAAAGTTTACCTTGTCCCCAGTGCTGACTCCAGAACTTAACTTGAGTTCCTTACAGAGCTTTGACTGTGGGTTTCTTCTTCTTCTTTCTTTTTTTAAAAGATTTTATTTATTTGACAGAGAGAGAGAGAGGGCACAAGCAGGGGGGAGCAGCAGAGGGAGAGGGAGAAGCGGACTCCCCGCTGAGCAGGGAGCCCGATGTGGGACTCAATCCCAGGACCCTGAGACCATGACCTGAGCCAAAGGTAGACGTGTAACTGACTGAGCCACCCAGGCGCCCCTGACTGTGGGTTTCTTCTAATACTCACAATAGAGTCCCCTGGAAGAATGCCAGCCTTGCTGTAAAGTTGACCAGTATCCCTGTGCCTGGGCTTGGGCTCTAATTATTCAATTATTTGCCTCTCCAGTTATCAGGACAGCTATGCCCTCACCTCTTTCCAGCTCATAATACTGAGAACAGCTTATAATTTTGCCTATTTGAATATAGTGTCATTTCCATAAACTTCCTTCCAACCAACCATCCCTCCCACCAGCAAACGACCCTCTGACCCCCAATTCTCCATGTGCTTTAATTTGATTCTTTACCTCTCATTGGATGTTAGTAAGTATTGCCATTCGCCCAGGAGGTGGCTTACTTTTCATAATTATTACTTAGTACAGCTATGAACTGCTGTGAGATAAAAGAGTGCGTGGAATTAGGACAATTAATATTGTTAGTGTTACTTAATTTAAAAAATTACAGTGTTGCATAAATGAGAACACCTTAAAATACAGTTTGCAATTTGCATTTTCTGAATGAAGAATTTTCACTAATTTTAACATCTTTTTATTTTCACTGTGCTGTCATTCCCACATGAATATGAACTAACACCAAGATTGTATATTCACTATTTTTCATAGCAAACAATTTAGGTGAGGGTTTTTGTTTTTCTTTTTTTAATGAGGTCAGTTTTAAGTAGGTCACTCTAAATTATAAATATACCTGATGTTAATGTTATGTTGTTTGCCAGAATTTTCACTGCTTATATGCTAAGTGAGGAAAATTATGTTAAGTGAGGAAAATTCACAATGAAAAGTTATACTATTTAAGGAAAACTTACACATCAACTATGCTTTCCAAAAGATGACTAGCCCATCTTGAGTGTATAAATAATAGTCCCTATTTACTAAAATAAGTCTAAAAAGTAGTGTTCAAAAATGCTGACTCTTAAAATATAATCTTGACACAAAGTAGGTAAATTTGAATTTTTAAATGCCGTTCAACTTTGTCTCATAATTTTTCCCTTCTGATGGGCCCTGAGTTCCAAATATTATTAAAGTTTCTCTACCACTGGGCGCCTGGGTGGCTCAGTCGTTAAGTGTCTGCCTTTGGCTCAGGTCATGATCCCAGAGTCCTGGGATCAAGCCCCGCATCAGGCTCCCTGCTCAGAGGGAAGCCTGCTTCTCCCTCTCCCACTCCCCCTGCTTGTGTTCCTGCTCTCACTGTCTCTCTCTTTGTCAAATAAATAAATAAAATCTTTATAAAAAAAAGTTTCTCTACCACTATTTGAGGCAAAAATAAGACATGAATTTCAATAGTTTTCTGACCAGACGCTTTTAGTCCTGTTTGTTTTAGTAAAGTCCAAGTGGCGGATGTGGTTAAAAGACTAATTTTTTATTCTCTAAAATAGATTATATGCAGGAAAACATGAAGGGGGTAGAGTTTGGGCCAAATACAGCATTCAAGATGCCGACTTGGGAGCAGATGAGTGAAGATGACATTTTCCTAGTCAATGACAATTATCAGGAGTCTCTCATCTGCTGTGTTTTCACAACAGTTCATTGACTTGTCTATAAAAGTAAAGCTTGGAGTCAATTAAGGTATGACAACAAAGGAATTCAATAGCAAACCCAGGGTAATCATAAGATAAGGTAAATGTAGATTTTAATTCCGAAGTTGGAGAAAGCAGCTGTACAAGAACAACAACTTTTGATGCGAAGTGGATCTTGACAGAAGCTCAGATTCCTGATATTTCAGTCCTGTTCATTTGTCAACATAAAGGCAAGATAGAGTCTTATGGGATTAAGCAAACTCCGTGGCTAAAAATATAGTTTGACATTTCTTGAATGCACTTGACAAGACTCTACATAAAATTATATTAGTATTCTTTCCAGCTAAGAGAAGATTTTTAAGGGAGGCTGAGTTCTTTTATTCAAATTCAAATTTAATCCTTGGTTGCCATGGCATCCTAAAAAAATTAATCATATATTGTTGAGTTTTAAATGTTGGGTATAGGGTGTTTTAGTACAGATGGAAAACAATAAACTTCAGAAATGTTCTTATAAAAATTAAGTTGCATTTGGGAACTTAAAAAAAAAAAGTAACCAAGGCCTACGAAGAGCCAATTACAGAGATTCTACACAATAGGAGAAGTGACTATTGACCATGCTGTCAATAGCTGTCCGCGTCTGCCTTGCTCTTTGGCGTCCTTGCTGTGGCGCAGCTGACTGACAGATTGTAGCTAATGTGCAAGTGGAGAAGGAAGGTGGTGAAGAGGATCAAGGGTCGCATAATACAAGATGCCAGCAGTCTGCGAGACTGGAGTGTTGCCCATGGGACAGAGGGCGCTGGTCAGAGGAAGGGATCTGCAGAGAAATCCTGTGGTCACCGGGATGATTGGGATCGGGGGTGGGGAGCAAATGGAAAACACTAAATGGAGAAAGGATTGGATGGAATTGTGTAGGTCCTGGGATGACACTTGAGCATGAGGGCGGCGAGTGTTGGCAATCATTGTTAATCACCAAATACTGGAGCTCGAGTAATGGAAGGCTGGTACCTGTGGAGCTCCAGAATGTTAAGTGCTTCTCTTGAGATGCAATGTCTGTTACTGCCTTCACATCCCTGCCTTCACTTTTCCTTCCCTTTGAGAAACGTCATTTGCCAGCTTGTTGGACTCTAGCTCTTGCTCTGTTTACTTGCAGGAACAACAGACTGCAGTGTCCAATCATATTATTTACTCTTTAAACCTTTTTTTTAAAAAAAAACAAAAACAACTGCAAATGGTTTAGTTCTCTAAAACAAATGCAAAGGTGTGAATGGTTAATCAGGCTGAAACAATCACAGAGCTGTGTTTTTGAAAGCTTACCAAATGCCAGCCTTACTTTTGATGTGAGCATTTTTTTTTCCTAAAGAGTGGGTCCATAATTTTTAATGAAGGCTTTGCCCATTCATGCTTGAAATTCATGAGTATAATGTGCAGCCAGATAATAACAAGATTTGGTGTCAAACTGTGAGGCATATAATTTCTGCATGCCTATGAATTAGCACTCGATACCCTAAAATATATTTCCTGTTCTCCCTGAACATAGTGGTCAAAGTAAAAATGCTGACAAAATTGTTATTAATTGCTTTGTAGCGTCATTGGAATCATCAACATAATGAACTTAATTGGGCTGGTTCTTGAGGTACTAAAAGTAACTTGAAAAAGGAATTGAAGTTATCACATGCCTGGTGAGAAACAAAGTGCTGATGTGGAAATGACAGAGCGGGCTCAGAAACAAATGGAGGCAATTTAGGATAATGCTCATCTCCACCCAGGTTCCTAGTTGCAGATCAGAGAGCAGATGAAAGCACCAAAGCCCTGGCCAAAGGAAGACAGAGAAAAGTGGCAGATTGTAAATTAGCAGGACCCTGCCACTAACCTGGAAACAACATGGCGTTTCCTGAAGGTGTTCCAAGGATAAAAATAAGTACTGAGAATGTGTCAATGTCCAAACCACTCCCTGGAGTAAGGCTCATGCATTTGTAAGCAGCATTAACTCTTTTGAATCACCAAATCAATGAAGTGTCACTTTACTGAGCATCTAAATTACTTTGCTTGTGTATTAAGTAAATTATATATGTGTTTATTTATAAATATATATGCACATAAATTTATACATATTTATATAATTCATATATAGAAGAGTATATATAAAAATCCAGGTTTTTCCACTTTTCCCTCTCCTTTCAAAAATTTTATTTTTTTAAAGATTTTATTTATTTATTTATTTATTTATTTGACAGAGAGAGACACAGCGAGAGAGGGAACACAAGCAGGGGGAGTGGGAGAGGGAGAAGCAGGCTTCCCGCTGAGCAGGGAGCCTGATGTGGGGCTCGATCCCAGGACCCTGGGACCACAACCCGAGACGAAGGCAGACGCTTAACGACTGAGCCACCCAGGTGCCCCCCAAAATTTTATTTTTAAAGACTTTATTTATTTCTTAGAGAGAGAGAGAGAGAGCGCATGAGCTGGGGGGGGAGGGCCAGAGGGAGAAGCAGACTCTCCACTGAGCAGGGAGTCCGAGGATAGGGGGGACTCCATCCCAGGCCCCTGGGATCATGACCTGAGCTGAAGGCAGACGCTTAATTGACTTAGCCACCCAGGCGCCCCTCAAAAATTTTGTTTTAAAAAACAAATGATAAGAGGAAACGATTGGTTACAGTGCAAAATAATCCATCTATGAAGCTTATTTAAGAAAGAATGCTATTTATTTTATTAAAAATTTGAATTGTACAGAACTTTACAGGAAAACAACTATTGAATAATGTAAAAATTGAGTAATATTGGTAATTTAAAGAAATTATTGTGGCTGACATATTAACAATAATAACATAAAATTTATTGACCTCCTGTGCCAGAACCTCTTCTAAATGTTTTAAAGCTATTCATTTATTTAGACCCAGTGCTGTTAGATGTATTTATTATTATTCCATTTTACAGTTGAAGAAACAGAGGCATTGTGTGCAAAGAGTTACCTAGGTACTAAGGGATTGTAACCAAGAGTTTTCATGAGCCTTGGGTAATGGGATTATTATGGATATTGGGTAACACTTCATTTATTTGACACCAAAAATAGATTTTTCCCTACTTAATATTTAATATAAATGCACCTTAATCCCTGGAAGTTTGTGGCTATAACTGTGTTTTGATAAAAACGTTTCTGAAGTTTGTTGCATGTGTCCCTACCTTATTAAACAAAAAAGGTAAGTTAACCTTTTACTTATTGTGAAAATTACTGTGAAAATGTTACCGAATTTGCCTAGAGCTGGGTTCAAATCTAAATCCCGTTACTTAAGAATTATATGACCTGAACCTTAGTTTCTGTATTAGTAAGTGAATTCATACCTACATTCTTGTAAATTACTTAGCATGAAACATGGATCATGGTAGGCTATCATAAATGCTAGCTATCATTATTATTTTTATGGCTCCCATTTCCTTAAAAAGAAAGTTAGGATAATGGGATAATGTCTACTTTATAGGGGCTTTGTGACTTAAATCAATAGAGTTGTGTAAGCTGACATTCTAAATGTGTATGTATGCATGACATGTCCTACACAATGCTTAGTAGTTAACATTCAATAAGCGTATAGATTAAATGAGTTAAAATGCAGGCAGAGCACTTAGAAGAATGCCTGGCACATAGGAAGCGCTTGTTACATGATACAGCTATTGTGATTACTAAGTATCATTTAGTTTCCATTCTTTACTTTGTTGTGCTGTTATAGTTATTCCCTATTCTTGTTGATTTATGGCTATGGTAGATTTATTCATTTATTAATTTGTATTGAATGCCTCCTTGTGCCAGGTGATGTGTTAGGTCCTGATCACCAAGATCCATAATTTGGGAAGTGAGAATTATGTGGTGAGGGAAATGGTGAGATCTGCTATACATGTTGGTCTGAGGCATCTGTGTAACATCGGGATAGAGGAATACATCAGGGTAGTCAGCAATTGGATATGGAAATTAAATTGGGCTCTATACAGTGATTTGGGAATCATCAGGATTTATTATTTGAAACCACTAAAGAGAGTTTAAAGAATAAGAGTATGCTGTATGGGCATTCCAGAAAATTTAGACATTCTGGAGAACTACATATAAAATTAACTAAAAAATGAAATTGACAATGAGTAGTCAAAGTCATTAGAAGGGAACCACAACAACTTTGGGTACTGCCTGTCGATAGAGCATTTGTGGTCCACTCTGGCCTTCAAATGCCCACTTACTTCTTCTACAACAATTGACATAGTGTTTCTTTTTTAGGCCCTCATACAAACTTTGGGGTGGGTGCTGCTTCCTGGTCCTACTTTCCCCACTTCCTAGGATTCCTCTGAATGAAGCAATCTGAGTTCTTTCCAGGAGTGGCAGTTGGCATCCTGCCCTCAGGGTACATGTTTTTCCTCCTTCCCCAGAGCTGAATGGTGTTGGACAAAAGAACTCATCTCTGATCTTTTCCATTACAGCTCCTCCCTCATC
Source organism: Halichoerus grypus (assembly GCF_964656455.1). Lineage (NCBI taxonomy): Eukaryota > Metazoa > Chordata > Mammalia > Carnivora > Phocidae > Halichoerus > Halichoerus grypus. The sequence goes on from NC_135717.1 coordinate 111,302,063, forward strand.
TGTCACTCTACCTGTCTCTTAGCTCTTCAGGATCTGACCAAACGCATATCCATGAACTGGCTGCTTGGGCTTGCCTTGTTCCAAAAGCTTATGTTGCCAAAACTTTACTGCTTTCACAAGTCGCTACTATATCTTTTTTTTTTTTTTTTTCCTTTCTTCCTTCCAAATGTATCTGTTTACGATAGCATTAAGTTTCAATGAATGAATACCTGAATGAGGTTATGATAGTTCTCGAACTGAATAAAGACGGATCATGCAGTGGCCCTTGCACTTGTCCCACTGAAAATATTTCTGCTATCATCTTGTTTCCATTTCATAAAGGTAGGCTAATGTGCATTGAGTTGTGTGGCCTTCTGCATGGGTGTTACATACTTGCCTTTCTCAAAATTAATTATCAACTCAAAGATAAGGATCCAAATAGCCTCTTCCAAGTGATTTTGTACCCTAGAAAAAATCTTCACTGAAAAATCTACACTGATCAGTGTATTTTGACTGGTCAACAGCATTGGGTAAATGCCTGTGGGTAAATCCTGCAACCCCAGCCTGTGGAGCAAAGACACCTCCTAGCCAAACTCAGCCCTCTTTTTTTGGTTCACTTGAATGTCTTTTGAATAAGGCATTTGCCATTTGAAGAAATGGTACTGGAAAACTTTAGCGATGGCTTGCTGTAAAGCTTACATATTTATTCTTTAGAAGAAAGAGAACAATTTAGCAAATTTATAATGTTTGCATTTTAACAGAAGTCTAGATACCAGCCACATTTAAGAAATAAGATTAAAATTCTTCAGCAGTGAGTGTTCATTTTTAAATTGCTCACAAAACTTTTCATATACTCTTAATACCTTCTGCCCACAAGATGATTTCATGACATAACATTTAGGGACATAGCTTAAAAATGCTCTAAAATCAATTTTTTTTTCAAGATGACCTCTACATTTATCTAGCAGTAGTACAGAATTTCTATCTTTAGCTAAAACTGCATTTCTGAAATGATCTTTTACTGAAGTTACAAAAAGATAATAGAATCAGTCAGTAAATAAATTCTTATCTTTGCATGCTTTGCCTTAGAAGCAATAGGTAAATGTGTGACACTTTGAAAGCACTAAAGATTCTTGATACTCATCAGTTTTATTTGTGAGAAATTATAGCTTTGAACATGAAATGAGAAAAATTGGCCATATTTTACTTAAGCCAGAATGATAGTTGAAAAAACTATTTCACAGACTCCTCCTGGAATGAAATAGGAAACTGTGAGCATCATCCAAATGTACTAATTTCAAGCATTGTTGGATTGTCATTGATTAGCCCGTATTCGGAAATGGGATCTCTAAAATGTAACATTCTAGGTAGCATCCTGATTACTTTTTATGTTTGAAGACAAATATATCTAATCTTCTAATAGCATTTTGAATTATTGAAGCCACTCATCATAATACTCCAAGTCAACTGGATTTTTTCTTAAATATTCTCTTGTCATTTGGCATCGAGCCCTAAATTGGAACAACCTCTTGTTTTCCCCCTTCTCAGATGAGAGGGATCCCAAGTTAATTCAACTGGTTCCCCTTGACACTGGGGGCATGGGGTAGGAGCTAGGGGGGGATTGGGCATAATGCCTTCTCTATCCCCAGTGATCCTTGAATGAGTGGAATACACACAGTGGAATGAGAAAGACCTGAGAGATAGGACCAAGGGGCCAAAACATAAACCAGAGCCATGGAACCATACCACTGTGAGGGACTGGACAAAAATCCTGGTCAAAGACCACAGGATGGAAATACAGAACAAGAGTTTTGAAATGGAGAGAATAACCTAGGAACATGCCTTAATCTCTAGAGCATAATGGGGAGATTTCTGAATTAGGGAGCTAGCAATCTTAGCCTTGGTAGGGTGGGCAGTTGAAGCAGAAGATATGAACACAGTCACCCTGTCAATATTCTGAGAATCGCTTAAACCATGGTCTGGATGGTATATTTTAACCATATTCATGGTTAGTAGCACTAACACCTTTAGTTGAAAGAAAAGAAAAAAGTGAATCTATAGAAATAAATGTCTTTGGGAAGAATAATTTTGGGAAAGTAATTTTTGTGGAAGAGATGAAGTTTCACATTGTGCTCGGACCAGTTAAGCCAAAATCAACTTGAATCTCTTTACAATGAAGTCTTTGGGGTAGAGCCAGCCTGAGCATTAAAAATGCTTGCAGTTCAGCAAGTTCAGTTTTTATGGGGTGAATTATAGAAGACTGCTCTGTTTCTAAATGGATAAATCAAATTTTCTAAAATAAACATGTTTTACTACTAAAGTGGTCATGCTGCTATAAGCCTTACAGTTAAAAGATTATATTTATTAGCCCTCTAGTCAGACTCTTACGTTAACACAAATTTAAACATTCTGCAAAATCTTTCTTATTGGATGAATAAGAGAATTTTCAGCACAGAATTCTCTAAGTACTCTGTCTTTGAAATTAGCCTCCCTACCTGAATTTACAAGGCTTCTTATCAAATATGAAAATAGCTTAAAATATAACCAGAGCCTGTCAAGATTTAAAGCCTGTAATTTTTTGTTCCACGCTAGTATTGTATGTAGCCCACTGTCGCTCCTACTATATGTTTGTTGAATGCATGCTTTCTTTATAAAGATTGCCGTCTCTCTCATAGGCTTTTTATATCTTTCTTCTACTTTACTTTCCCAGAAGTTTGCGATCCATACAATAGAGTAGCTCCTGCAGTATTTTTTTTCTGCATGTATTTTTGTCTAAAATTATATACAGTCGAATGTACTTTATTATGCTAGATATTAATTTGTTGCATATCATAGTGAATATCTCCATAGATAGTTCTCTGGTCAAATTCTTGAGCATAACAATACTGAATGCATTGTAGCCCTTTTGGATGTATAGAATTTGTCTTTTATTAAATGCCCCTCCTGCCAGAGACAAATTCAGTTTTTCAGATGCCTAGGCACACCCCTTTTGTCCCAATGATATTTGAGATTTGAAGTGTAGAAAAAATATAAACTAAGGAATTGAATTATTGGGGTTCTAGTTTTCAGCTCTGCCACTTCTGATCTGTGGGGCACTGAGTAAGTTAAACAGCCTTGTTGAGTCTTAGTTTCTTCCCCAGAAGAGTAATGAAAATGCTATGTACATGTACACATTTCTGAGGTTGCATTACATAATACAGGTCATAGTCTGTAGAGTACAGGTGTGTAGTAGCTCAGACCCTTGCACAGTCAGAACTAAAATTATTTACTTTTGAAAGTTCCAAACAGTTCTTTTATTTCCTAACTTCCTATATTAAGTTAGCCCAGGTTAAAAAAAACAAAAACAAAAAGTCTTGGACCCTGCAGGGTTACTCCTTATGACTATTTCCACCCCAAAACATTTTATTTGTATAAGAGATATATGGGTGTTATTGAATCAATGGAAAAGAAAAAAGAAAAATTCACTCCTATTGTCACCACCCTGAGAAAACCATAGTTAACATCTTATTTATTTTCTTTTAAGAATTTCATGCATTTGTACATTATTATAATTACATTTCAACATTATATTCTAAATTCCATCCATTAGCTTAATAACATGAGCACTTACTCATTGTTATTAAAATCCTTTCAATGGCTGCATCATAACTCTGTGTGATCATAACCTAGTTCAATTAACCATTCTTTCATTATTAAGCACTTAGGCTCTTCCTACTGTTGTATTATTCTAAATAAGAATGCCTATTGTGTGTGAAGGTTTTTCACTTTTTTTCATGTTATTTTCTTGGTAAAAATTCCTCAAATTAGAACTTTGGAACCAAAAACTATGTACTTAATTTTTTTTATTGTGATGATAACACAACATAAAATTTACCATTTTAACCATTGTTAAGTGTACAGTTCAGTGACATTAATGATTCACAGTCTTGTGGAATGACCACTCATCTCAACAGCTTTTTCATCTTTCCAAAATGAAACTCTGTATCCATTAAATAATAACTTCCCATTCTCTCCTCCACCCAGCACCTGGCAAGCACCATTCTGATTTCTGTCTCTATGAATTTGAGAACTCTAGATATTTCATATAAGTGGAATCATACAGTATCTGTTTTTTTATTACTAGCTTATTTCACTTAGCACAATGTCCTCAGGGTTCATTCCTGTGGTAGCGTGTGCCAGAATTCTCTTCCTTTTCAAGGCCGAATAATATTCCATGGTGTGTATGTACCGCGTGTTGTGGAGACATTCATCCACTAATGGATATTTGGATTGTTTCCACCTTTTGACTATTATGAATACGCATCTATGAGTATTGGTATACAAATCTTTCTTCCAGTTTCTGCTTTCAGTTCTTTCCCCAGAAGTGGAATTACTGGATCATATGGTAATTTTTCTTTGTTTTTTGATTCACAGCTGTACTGTTTTCCACAGCAGCCATGCCATTTTACTTCCCACCAGCAATTCACAAAGGTTCCATTCTTGCCAGCAGTTTTTATTTTCATTTGTTGTTGTTAGTGGATGTCATCCTATTGCATGTGAAGCGATATTTCTTGTGGTTTTTATTTTCTTTTCCCTAATGATTAGTGATGTTGAGCATCTTTTCCTGTGCTTATTGGCCATCTGTAGATCTTCTTTGGAGAAATGTCTATTTAAGTCCTTTGACCATTTTTAATCAGATCATTTGTTTTTTGTTGTTGAGTTGTAGGAGGTCTTTATATAGTCTGGATATTAACCCCTTATCAAATATATGATTTGAAAATATTTGCTGCCATTCATGGGTGGCCTTTTCACTGTTGACAGTGTCCTTTGATACACAAAAGCTTTCATTTCGATGAAGTCTAGTTTATCTGTTTTTTATTTTTGTTGCCTGTACCTCAGATGTCATATCCAAGAAATCATTGCCAAAGCCAATGTCACGAAGTTTTCCCTATGTTTTCCTCTAAAAGTTTTATGATTTCAGTTCTTCTATTTTAGTCTTTGATCCATCATGAGTTCACTTTTTTTAATGAGTGAACTTTGAAAAAAAATTTTATTGTTATGTTAATCACCATACATTACATCATTAGTTTTTGATGTAGTGTTCTATGATTCATTGTTTGTGCATAACACTCAGTGCTCCATGCAGAACGTGCCCTCTTTAATACCCATCACCAGGCTAACCCATCCTCCCACTCCCCTCCCCTCTAGAACCCTCAGTTTATTTTTCAGGGTCCATCGTCTCTCATGGTTCATCTTCCCCTCCTGCTATCTTCTTCTTTTTTTTTTTTTCTTAACATATAATGTATTATTTGTTTCAGAGGTACAGATCTGTGATTCAGCAGTCTTGCAATTCACAGCACTCAGCATAGCACATACCCTCCCCAATGTCTATCACCCAGCCACCCCATCCCTCCCACCCCCCCACCACTCCAGCAACCCTCAGTTTGTTTCCTGAGATTAAGAATTCCTCATATCAGTGAGGTCATATGATACATGTCTTTCTCTGATTGACTTATTTCGCTCAGCATAACACCCTCCAGTTCCATCCACGTCGTTGCAAATGGCAAGATCTCATTCCTTTTGATGGCTGCATAATATTCCATTGTATATATATTACCATATATTCTTTATCCATTCATCTGTCAATGGACATCTTGGCTCTCTCCACAGTTTGGCTGTTGTGGACATTGCTCTATAAACATCAGGGTGCACGTACCCCTTCGGATCCCTACATTTGTATCTTTGGAGTAAATACCCAGTAGTGCAATTGCTGGATCGTATGGTAGCCCTATTTTCAACTTTTTGAGGGACCTCCATACTGTTTTCCAGAGTGGCTGCACCAGCTTGCATTCCCACCAACAGCGTAGGAGGGTTCCGCTTTCTCCGCATCCCCGCCAACATCTGTCATTTCCTGACTTGTTAATTTTAGCCATTCTGACTGGTGTGAGGTGGTATCTCATTGAGGTTTTGACTTGGATTTCCCTGATGCCGAGCGATGTTGAGCACTTTTTCATGTGTCTGTTGGCCATTTGGATGTCTTCTTTGGAAAAATGGCTGTTCATGTCTTCTGCCCATTTCTTGATTGGATCATTTGTTCTTTGGGTGTTGAGTTTAATAAGGTCTTTATAGATTTTGGATACTAAACCTTTATCTGATATGTCATTTGCAAATATCTTCTCCCATTCTGTTGGTTGTCTTTTGGTTTTGTTGACTGTTTCTTTTGCTGTGCAAAAGCTTTTTATCTTGATGAAGTCCCAATAGTTCATTTTTGTCCTTGCTTCCCTTGCCTTTGGCGATGTTTCTAGGAAGAAGTTGCTGCGGCTGAGGTCCAAGAGGTTGCTGCCTGTGTTCTCCTTTAGGATTTTGATGGACTCCTGTCTCACATTTAGGTCTTTCAACCATTTTCAGTCTATTTTTGTGTGTGGTGTAAGGAAATGGTCCAGTTTCATTCTTCTGCATGTGACTGTCCAATTTTCCCAACACCATTTGTTGAAGAGACTGTCTTTTTTTCCATTGGACATTCTTTCCTGCTTTGTTGACGATGAGTTGACCATAGAGTTGAGGGTCCATTTCTGGGCTCTCTATTCTGTTCCTTTGATCTATGCATCTGTTCTTGTGCCAGTACCATACTCTCTTGATGATGACAGCTTTGTAATAGAGCTGGAAGTCCGGAATTGTGATGCCGGCAGCTTTGCTTTTCTTTTTCAACATTCCTCTGGCTATTCAGGGTCTTTTCTGGTTCCATACAAATTTTAGGATTATTTGTTCCATTTCTTTGAAAAAAGTGGATGGTATTTTGATGGGGATTGCATTGAATGTGTAGATTGCTCTAGGTAGCATTGACATCTTCACAGTATTTGTTCTTCCAATCCATGACCATGGAACGTTTTTCCATTTCTTTGTGTCTTCCTCAATTTCTTTCATGCATATTCTATAGTTTTCTGAGTACAGATCCTTTGCCTCTTTGGTTAGATTTATTCCTAGGTATCTTATGGTTTTGGGTGCAATTGTAAATGGGATCGACTCCTTAATTTCTCTTTCTTCTGTCTTGTTGTTGATGTATAGGAATGCCACTGATTTCTGTGCATTGATTTTATATCCTGCCACTTGACTGAATTCCTGTATGAGTTCTAGCAGTTTTGGGGGGGAGTCTTTTGGGTTTTCCACATAAAGTATCATATCATCTGCAAACAGTGAGAGTTTGACTTCTTTTTTGTCGATTTGGATGCCTTTTATTTCTTTTTGTTGTCTGATTGCTGTGGCTAGGACTTCTAGTACTATGTTGAATAGCAGTGGTGATAGTGGACATCCCTGCCATGTTCCTGACCTTAGAGGGTAAGCTCTCAGTTTTTCCCCATTGAGAATGATATTCGCTGTGGATTTTTCATAGATGGCTTTTATGTTATTGAGGTATGTACCCTCTATCCCTATACTCTGAAGAGTTTTGATCAAGAAAAGATGCTGTACTTTGTCAAATGCTTTTTCTGCATCTATTGAGAGGATCATATGATTCTTGTTCTTTCTTTTGTTAATGTATTGTATCACGTTGATTGATTTGCAGATGTTGAACCAACCTTGCAGCCCAGGGATAAATCCCACTTGGTCATGGTGAATAATCCTTTTAATGTACTGTTGGATCCTATTGGCTAGTATTTTGGTGAGAATTTTTGCATCCATGTTCATCAAGGATATTGGTCTTTAATTCTCCTTTTTGATGGGGTCTTTGTCTTGTTTGGGGATCAAGGTAATGGTGGCCTCATAAAATGAGTTTGGAAGTTTCCCTTCCATTTCTATTTTTTGGAACAGTTTCAGAAGAATAGGTATTAATTCTTCTTTAAATGTTTGGTAGAATTCCCCTGGGAAGCCATCTGGCCCTGGGCTCTTGTTTGTTGGGAGATTTTTGATGACTGCTTCAATTTCCTTAGTGGTTATAGGTCTGTTCAGGTTTTCTATTTCTTCCTGGTTCAGTTTTGGTAGTTGATACATCTCTAGGAATGCCTCGATTTCTTCCAGATTATCTAATTTGCTGGCATATAGTTGCTCATAATATGTTCTTATAATTGTTTGTATTTCTTTGGTGTTGGTTGTGATCTCTCCTCTTTCGTTCATGATTTTATTTATTTGGGTCATTTCTCTTTTCTTTTTGATAAGTCTGGCCAGGGGTTTATCAATCTTGTTAATTCTTTCAAAGAACCAGCTCCTAGTTTTGTTGATCTGTTCCACTGTTCTTTTGGTTTCTATTTCATTGATTTCTGCTCTGATCTTTAGTATTTCTCTTCTCCTGCAGGGTTTTGGCTTTATTTGCTGTTCTTTCTCCAGCTCCTTTAGGTGTAGGGTTAGGTTGGGTATTTGAAACTTTTCTTGTTTCTTGAGAAAGGCTTGTATAGCAATAAAAGCAATATACTTTCCTCTTAGGACTGCCTTTGCTGCATCCCAAAGATTTTGAACAGTTGTGTTTTCATTTTCATTGGTTTCCATGAATTTTTAAAATTCTTCTTTAATTTCCCAGTTGACCTATTCATTCTTTAGTAGGATGCTCTTTAGCCTCCATGTATGTGAGTTCTTTCTGACTTTCCTGTTGTGATTGAGTTCTAGTTTCAAAGCATTGTGGTCTGAAAATATGCAGGGAATAAACCCAGTCTTTTGGTACCGGTTGAGACCTGATTTGTGACCTAGGATGTGATGTATTCTGGAGAATGTTCCATGGGCACTAGAGAAGAATGTGTATTCCATTGCTTTGGGATGGAATGTTCTGAATATGTCTGTGAAGTCCATTTGGTCCAGTGTGTCATTTAAAGTCTTTATTTCTTTGTTGATCTTTTGCTTAGATGATCTGTCCATTTCAGTGAGGGGGGTGTTAAAGTCCCCCACTATTATTGTATTGTTGTCAATGTGTTTCTTTGCTTTTGTTATTAATTGGCTTATATAATTGGCTGCTCCCATGTTAAGGGCATAGATATTTACAGTTGTTAGATCTTCTTGTTGGATAGACCCTTTAAGTAGGATATAGTGTCCTTCCTCATCTCTTATTACAGTCTTTGGTTTAAAATCTAATTTGTCTGATATAAGGATTGCCACCCCAGCTTTCTTTTCGTGTCCATTAGCATGGTAAATAGTTTTCCACCCCCTCACTTTCAATCTGGGGGTGTCTTTGGGTCTAAAATGAGTCTCCTGCAGACAGCATATCGATGGGTCTTGTTTTTTTATCCAATCTGATAGCCTGTGTCTTTTGATTGGGGCATTTAGCCCATTTACATTCAGGGTAACTATTGAATTTAGTGCCATTGTATTGCCTATAAGGTGACTGTTACTGTATATTGTCTGTGTTCCTTTCTGGTCTGTGTTGCTTTTAGGCTCTCTCTTTGCTTAGAGGACCCCTTTCAATATTTCTTGTAGGGCTGGTTTCGTGTTTGCAAATTCCTTTAGTTTTTGTTTGTCCTGGAAGCTTTTGATCTCTCCTTCTATTTTCAATGACAGCCTAGCTGGATATAGTATTCTTGGCTGCATATTTTTCTCATTTAGTACTCTGAATATATCATGCCAGTCCTTTCTGGCCTGCCAGGTCTCTGTGGATAGGTCTGTTGCCAATCTAATGTTTCTACCATAGTAGGTTACAGATCTCTTCTCCCGAGCTGCTTTCAGGATTTTCTCTTTGTCTCTGAGACTTGGAAGTTTTACTATTAGATGTCGGGGTGTTGACCTATTTTTTTGATTTTGAGAGGGGTTCTCTGTGCCTTCTGGATTTTGATGCCTGTTTCCTTCCCCAATTTAGGGAAGTTCTCTGCTATAATTTGCTCCAATATACCTTCTGCCTCTCTCTCTCTTTCTTCTTCTTCTGGGATCCCATTATTCTAATATTGTTTCATCTTATGGTATCACTTATCTCTCGAATTCTGCCCTTGTGATCCAGTAGTTGTTTATCTCTCTTTTTCTCAGCTTCTTTATTTTCCATCATTTGGTCTTCTATATCGCTGATTCTCTCTTCTGCCTCATTTATCCTAGCAGTTAGCGCCCCAATTTTGGTTGCACCTCATTAATAGCCTTTTTGATTTCGACTTGGTTAGATTTTAGTTTTTTTATTTCTCCAGAAGGGGTTTCTCTAATAACTTCCATGCTTTTTTCAAGCCCAGCTAGTATCTTTAAAATCATGATTCTGAACTCTATGTCCGACATCGTACTAATGTCCGTATTGAGTAGGTCCCTGGCAGTCGGTACTACCTCTTGTTCTTTTTGTTGAGGTGATTTTTTCCGTCTTGTCATTTTGTCTTCCAGAAAGTGGTCGCTTTTCTGTTCAGAGAGTTGTTGCTATTCTTTTCTTCGATCTCCTGTTGAGTTCGTAGGTGTTCAGAATGGTTTGATCCCTATCCAGCTGAATTCCTGAGACCAGACGAAATCCAGGTCTCCTACTCCTCTGCCATCTTGCTCCACCCCAAAAACAACTATTTGTAACATGTGCTCTATGCTTTTGACAATGACATCAAAGTCTCCTCAGCTGGGCTGAATGAGAATGTGCCTTGGCTGTGGATTATTGTGGTGTTGTTGGTGGATGATGGAGATGGTGGTGGTGGGGAGGAGGAGGAGGAGGAGAGGAGTAGTTGTTGTTGATGGGTAACAGTCACCAGGACTACGGTGACTATGGCGCTTGATTCACAAGGCAACGGTTGCTATAACTCACAAAAGAGAGAGAGGGAGAGAGAGAGGGAGCGAGAGGGAGAGGGAGACACTCGCACGGGGAGCTTAATGAGTGAACTTTTATATATGGTATAGCTAAAGGGTCCAACTTCATTATTTTGTATATGGATATAAAGTTTTACCAGTACTATTTGTTGAAAACACTATTTTCTCTGCAGAGTGGTCTTGGCACCCTTGCTGAATGAAAATCATTTGACCATATATGTGAGGGTTTATTTCTAGACTGTTCTGTTCTGTCAGTCTCTGTTTCTCCATGCCAGTACCAACTGTTTTAATTATTGCAGCTTTGTACTAATTTTTGAAATCAGGAAATGTGAGAGTTCCAACTTTATTTTTCTTTTTAAAGTAAACTTTTTTTAACCTGAATTTTCTATATAGATATATGCACATTCATTTCCAACTAAGTCTAAAGAACCAAATAAGGTTTTTTCTACTTTCTGAAGGGAGAATAAGTGAATTTTACATCCTGGTGGATCAATGCTCTTTTCCCTGTGACTTAATTTTTTTTTTTTATTTTAAACCTTTTCTTTTGAAGTAATTTTGGACTGATAAAATAGTTGCAAAAATAATACAGAGTTTTTTTTGTACCCTCCAACCTGGTTCTCCTAATGTTAATGTCTTATATAACCATAATTCAATTAAGTGAACCAGAAAATTGATACTGGCATAACATTATTAGCTAAATATAGAACTTACTCAAATTTCATTAGTTTTTCTGCCAATGCAAGATCTAATCTGAAATCCCACGTTTTCTCTTCATAATTGGTAAAAACCTTGGGGGGGAAGACAACTCTGAGACCACACAAATATACTATTTTTCTTCCAGCTATTGCCCACTAATTTTAACATTCATTAGTGGATCTTGCCTAAAACAATTGTTACCGTGGTTTTGCCCATTGATGATATTTGCATTTCTCTCATTCCCCTATGTTTGTTGATCAAACTTCTTTCAAAAGGAAGAACTATCCTTCTTCCTCATTTATTTAGACATATTTTTAATCCTTTTAATTACAGTTAGTCAAATGATTCCTATTTTATTTCTTCCAGGTTTTTGCAGTAGTATTCAATATTATAATGAAAATGTTTTGTTTCTTTAGTGGGCCAACATGTCACCTTCTCAGGAGACTGTCTCTGACTACCCTTTCTAAGTTAGAATCCCCCCAACTCTTCTGTATTTTACAAACTGAGAACTATGATAGAGATTATCAAGGGATGGTAACTTAGAGGGGATAGTCACAGACAGCCTTCTGAGACAGTAGCATTTTGCTGAGACCAGGAGTAAGGAGCCAGGCAGAGAAAAAGTGGAGGGAAGAGTGTCCCTGCAGAGGGAATAGTATACTCAAAGTCCTGAGACAGCTAAGAGATTGGTATAGTCAGGAAACTCAAGGAAGGCCAGTATGGCTGGTGCACAGGGGACAAGGCAGAGATGCTTGGGGATTGAAATTGGGTGGGTAAGCAGTGGCCACATCAGAGTCTTGGATACTTTGTTAAGAAGGATGGATTTCATGCTAGAGATGGCAGAACACCACTGGACACTTTTCAGAGGACAATTTTGTTTGGGCATTATCCATTATATTATTCACTTCCTGTAATACTTTCCTAGGGCTGCCGTAACAAAGTACCACAAAATCAGAGGCTTAAAAGAACAGAAACTTACTCTTCCACAGTTCTGGAGGCTAGAAGTCCAAAATCATGGTGTCGGCAGCACTGTGCTCCCTTCAAAGCCTCTAATCCTCTAGGGGAGGAAGCTTCTTTGCCTCTTCTTAGCTTCTGATGGCTGTGGGCATTCTTTGGCTTGTAGTAACATAATTCCCATCTCTGTCTCCATTTTCACTTGGCTGACTTTTCTCTGTGTGTCTCGATATCTTTTTTTTTTTTTTTAAAGATTTTATTTATCTGACAGAGAGAGACACAGTGAGAGAGGGAACACAAGCAGGGGGAGTGGGAGAGGGAGAAGCAGGCTTCCCGCGGAGCAGGGAGCCCGATGTGGGGCTGGATCCCAGGACCCTGGGATCATGACCTGAGCCGAAGGCAGACGCTTAACGACTGAGCCACCCAGGCGCCCCTGTGTGTCTCGATATCTTTATATGATAGTCCTCCCACTGTGTTTCCCTGTGTCTCTCTCCTCTTCTTATAAGGACACCAGTCATATTGGATTAAGGGCCCACTCTATTCTAGTAGGACATCTTAACCAATTACATCTGCAAAGATCCTGTTTCCCAATTAAGGTCACGTTCTAAGTTACTTAGATTTCAGCATATCTTTTGAGAGAACGTAATTTAACCCATAACACTCTCTCTATATATGTATTGTTTTACTTTTGCACATCAACCTATATGGTAGGCTTTTGGGTAATTTTCAAAACCTTTCTTATTGTTAAATGTCCCCTTTTTAAGTAGCTTGTTCTTATTTTATCAATGTGATAATTTCATATATTTTGCTTAGGAGATAAATTAGAATTGTTTTCATAATGGATTTTTATAGTTGGGACCATTTGCCCTATGTCTAGTTTTGCCTTGTTTTGAGTTAGAATGTGTATTTTTTCATACATTTGTGAAATGTGTATAATTTCATGATTTTTTATTTAACATTTATTCTTTGATCTGTCAAAACACTAGTATTTTTCTTGTAATTATCAATAACTTTTTATTTATTTATTTAATATTTTTAGGTTTTTATTTAAATTCCAGTTAGTTAAGATACAATGTAATATTAGTTTCAGGTGTACAATATAGTGATTCACATTTCCTTATAATACCAAGTGCTCATCACAACAAGTGTACTCCTTAATCCCCATCACCTATTTAACCTATTTAACCTATTAAAGCTATTTAACCCACCTGCCCCCACCCACCTTCCCTCTGGTAACCATCAGTTTGTTCTCTATAGTTAAGAGTATATTTCTTGGTTTGCCTCTCTTTTTTTCTCCTTTGGTCATTTGTTTTGTTTCTTAAATTCTGCATGTAAGTGAAATCATACAGTATTTGTATTTCTCTGACTGACTTATGTGGCTTAGGATAATACTGTCTAGCTCCATTCATGTCATTGCAAATGGCAAGATTTCATTCCTTTTAAGTCTGAGTAATATTCCATTGTGTGTGTGTGTGTGTGTGTGTGTGTGTGTGTGTATCACATCTTCTTTACCCACTTAGTTGATGGACACTTGGGCTGTTGCCATAATTTGGCTATTGTAGATAATGCTACTGTAAACATCAGGGTGCAAGAGTGGTTCAATATTTGCAAATCAATTGACATTTATTTATAAATGTAAAAGAAATGTTTAATGTTCAAGAAAATTCAGGAAGACTCAAAGAGAAAACAATTTTCCATACATCTATGACTCACTGGTGACTGCTTCTAACATTTGGTTTATTTGCTTTCAGGCTTTTTTCCCTCCAAATATTTTGACCATATTAATTGGATCTCTGTGTACAATTTACAGAATCTCATTTTTCTGGACATTATGATCTCAGCATGTTATTGAACACACTTTGTAAATATTTTTAGACTGCCAAATGTATTATCATGTAGATATACTTTAATAAAGGAGTCAAAGAATGATGGCCCACAGGCTAAATCCAGCCTACTTTTGGTTTTTGTAAATAAAGTTTTATGGGAACACAGCTACACTCATTTGTTTGCATATTGTGTGTGGCTACTTTTATGCTACACTGGCAGAGTTGAGAAGTTGTGATAGACACTGTGTAGACCAAAAATCCTGAAATATTTATTATCCAGCACTTTACAGGACAAGTTTGCCAACCTCTGCTCTAATATACTTCACTATTCCTTGAGTTTGAACTTTAGGTAGTTTACTTTTTTTGCTTTAATATATAAGATGGCAATAAAATTTTGTCTATTGTAGTTTTTCTTTATCTTGAGCTTTCTTAGACCAAAGTTTTGGATACCCTTAGGATAGTCATTCATTAATTCATGTATTCCTTCCTTCCTTCAACAAAAATATTCAACTAGTGCTGTGTTAGTTTCTGAGAACACATTTATGAACAAGATACAGGTGGCTCTTACTTTCATGGGGTTTACAATTAGGTAAGGACAACAAATATATTAAAATGTGCTAAACATTTTGATAAACATTTGATAAGCATTTTGATAAGCATTGTATTTAATGAGATTATCACATTAAATAAAGAATGAATGAAGAATGGAAATCAGTCAGCAGGCTGAGGAGTGGCATTGGCCGCAGGAACAGAGAGTCTCAGGGAGAAGGAACAGAATATTTGAAGATTCAAAGAGGAAAAGACTCAGAGAAGTATAAGGACCATGAAGTCACAGAATTCTGGCTAAAGCAGCAGAAGTAAGGGGGAGATAGAGCTAGAGAAGTTGAAGGACTGGGTTTTAAAGATTTTTTTTTTAAACCATGGTAACTATTTTTAATTCTAAGGGTATAAGAAACTACTGAAGCAGATTTGCTCACTACTTGGGCGGAAAATGGAGAATGTTTTGGAGAAGATGAAGAGTTGATGCAGAAATACCCGTTAAGAGTTCAGGCCAGAGAAGATGGAGCTTATACTAAGCTTGATTGTGGTGGGTCTGGTGGACACAGAAAGAAGGGAAGATTATCCGAGAGATATTTTGGAGGTTGGATTGCCAAGATTTTCTGCTAACTAGTAGGTGGGCTTGTGAAACTGGGTGGACTTCAGTGTCATTCACTGAGACGGAAAGCATTGGAGAATTTGGGAGTGGGGATGCTGAGTTTGAGATGGCTGAAAGGTGAACAAAAATAAATGTCAAATGAGAGGTGGACCAGCCCAGGCCTGATGACCCATAACTGAGGCAAGAGTGCAGTGTTGATACATATTCTGACATCTGTGGCTGACAGGTGACCAGAGACCTTGTGGGAGTCCGTGAGTTCACTTGAACATAGAGTGTAGTGTGAAGTCAAAATGATGGCCTGGGATAAAGGCCCAAGGAATGCCACCACTTTTGTCAGACAGAGGAAGTAGAGCTATAAACGATAGATTATTAAAAGACTGACAACACCAATGGGAGTAATTCAGAAGAATAATATCATACATCAAAGGGCAGGGAATTTTAGAAAGGAAGGAGTGGCCAACAGTGACAAATGCTGCTGAGACTCATGGAAGCAAAATAGTGAAAATGTGATTATTGGTTTGATTGAAATGAATGGTCTTTAGTGACATGTACGAAATTAGTTCAGTAGAGTTACAATATAGAAATGATTTGGAGGTAGTTGGGTTAAGTCAGAGGTTGAAGATAAAGAATAGCAAGTGTAGATGATTTAAGAGGCTTGTGAAAGATAGATAAGGTAGAAGCTCAAGGGAGAGATGTGGCTAAGGAAGAGTTTTTTTTTTGTTTTTTTTTTTTTTTTTTGGTCTGTTTGTTTGATCTTTAAGAAAGAAAAAGCTTAATCTTTTACATGTTTCAAATTTTCTTCTCAAACATTGTTACTAATTTATGCTCCTACCAATGGCATATGAAAGTGCTTGCCTACTCAGGGCTAACTAGAATAGAACATTACCATTTGTCGTAGAATTTAAGCTCTCCTGGAGCAGAGAGTTTTTTTAATCTCTTTTGTTTTTTGCTATATACCCAGTGAACGGAGCTTGGCACATAGCAGGTGCTCAACGTATCTGTGGAATGAATGAATGAACGAATGAGTGAATGAATGAATGACACATCTTTGTTAAATTGTGATGTGTAAATGATATCTCATTATTCCTGAAGTGTGGAAGTCTTTGTTAACTAGTAATCTCAAAAAACAAACAAACAAACAAAAACAAAAACAAAAAACCCTAGTAATTTCATGCATAGAGATCCCTTTTAAGCCAAGAACTCCTCAATGGAAAGAGCTATGATTTGTTAATCCATGGATCTCCATCATCTTGTACAGTTTAGCACTTCATAGACTCCCAAACATATTTGTATGGAATTTTTTTTGCCTTACTTATGGGGGGAAGGAAGAGAACTCCAGTAACTTAAGCTAGAGTCCTAGAAACATTGAGCAGCAAATTTGGATTTACTAAACCAAAAGGAATTATTTTTTCCTTTAAAAATAATCCTGGGGGTGCCTGGGTGGCTCAGTCAGTTAAATGTCTGACTCTTGGTTTCTGCTCAGGTCATGATCTCGGGGATCCTGGCAGTGAGATCCAGCCCCACGTGGGGCTCCATACTCAGTGCAGGGTCTTCTTAAGATTCTCTTCCTCTCCCTCTGCCCCTCCCCTCTCTCGCACTCTCTAAAATAAATAAATAAATCTTTAATAAATAAATACATAATCGTGCATGGAGATTAGAATCTGATCGTCTTCACTTGGCTATGGCCATTTCATTTTCTGCATTATGAGGTTACCCCATCACTGGAATTCCAGCTGGTAATGGAGAGAATGCTATATAATGATCTCAAAATAATTAACATGCTGCTCTCAGAATTTTATAGAACAACACAGGAAGAGAATGACAAAGTTAGGAATATAGAAAAATAGCAACTGAGTACTAGTACAGTATAATAGAGGACTGGCTCAGAAAGAAAAGGGGCAAAGTTATGTGTGACTTGTAAAATGCTTAATGTAGTCCTGTTACTCATGCTGACAAACTGCTATCCCAGCTTCAGATTACCTCAGATTAACAAACACTGGGCTACAAACTATTAAAGAGATACAAGTGACATTTTCAGCAAAAAGCTCAGGACCATCGCTTACTAGTTTCTGGTAGGGGCATTCTATTTACAGTGCAATGCAGACCATTTTAGGAGAGAAATGCTGCTTTAGAACAGAAAGATGCACAACTATTGGAGGCTAAATGGTCAAGTATCTCAATCTGCAGAGTTTGCTAGATGAAAAAAATATGCTGGGCAAAATATTATTGAATATCCATCTTCTTTTTCTTCTTTACACAAAAGATATACTGTTATAGCTTATTTAAGGCTCAATGCAAAATGAAAAATCTCTTTGCAGTCCTATCACCTAAATTCTAAGAACAGTCTACTGTTTCCACACACATAATCACAAACCTGGACTGTAATTGAGATATTTATTTATTTATAGTGTATTTGTGTTCTGCATCTGCTGTGGCTGTGCTGCTGCGGGCAGAGTGAAACAGAGTGTTGCAGATTTAATTACGGTGGTGAGGTGGGTATAATCAGGCTGCAGTCCCTCACATTTCATCTTTTTCTTAGATCTCTGCCTCACCTGATTCGCCATGCCTCAGGAAAGTGATTAATAATTCAGTCTTCACCACTTATAAAGTGGGGATTGATTAGGGTATGAATTGATTAAAATTTATAGCTACAAATCATCCATTTAATTAGTTTCTCAGTTTTGAAAAATAATGTAATGATCATCTTATTAATT
Source organism: Halichoerus grypus (assembly GCF_964656455.1). NCBI lineage: Eukaryota > Metazoa > Chordata > Mammalia > Carnivora > Phocidae > Halichoerus > Halichoerus grypus. The sequence continues at coordinate 111,320,041 of NC_135717.1, forward strand.
TCAACGATCACTGGATTGTTCTCTATACCAGCTTTGTCAATGAATTGTCTAGACTAGGCTCAGATGTCTGCAATGATGGAGATCTCATTAGCTCATGGGAAAGTCCATTCTAGCTCTTGAGAAGTCTATTTGAAAGTTTTTCCTGGTAGTGACCCGAAATCACTTCTCTTGAGCATACATTTTGTGATTGTTATTCCAACCATTGCAGCCATACAAGGTATTAATATATTTGTGAAGATACATAACATAATTCATGTAAGTCTTTTCTTCTTGGGGCATGCCTCTATAACTTAAGTCATTTCTCAATTGATTTGACTTCAAGATGCCTCAATATCCCAGTCACTATTTTATCAGTATTTCTCTTAAAATGTAGATTCCACAGGAGAATTCATTGCTCTGGCTATGGCCTGATCAACACAGAAAAGAGCTCTGCTATCATTTCTTATGTTTTAGATACACTATTAATTTAGCCCAAGATTACATGTGTTTTTGATAATCACATCAATTTATTGATCCAAGTGGAATGTACTGACAACTGTCCTTTTTCAGATAAGCTAAGCCATGTCTCTCCCATTCTGTATCTAATTTATTTATTGGCTATGATGGTAGAAATTACATTTAACCTTATTTAATTTTAACTTCTAAGATCCAGCCTATTTCTGCATTCTTTTAACATATGCTTTGATCTTTTTCTCTCATCTAGTCTACTTATCTCTGCCGGTTTCCTGCCACCTGCAGGTTTGAAGCATAGAACTCTATATCACCCAATTCATTGATTCATATATTAAATCTCAGCATTCCCTCTAGGTGGGCACCATTTCATTAATCAAACTCTTTAGATAAGGTCATTCAACCAATTTCAAATCTGTAAATATCACACTGCAGATAAGAGCAGGGTGCAGGGGTTGAAAAGTCAGAGATAGTAGACGTGATTCCTAAACCTACCACATAAAAGATTTAATATTGTAATTACCCTTGCTAAATTATGCAATCATGGTTTTCTTACCTTTAAAAGGATATAACATCTGCTTCTTTTAGATGGAATGGATTGTGTAAGTTGCTTAACATAATGCCTGGCACATAATAAGTACTCAGTTAATACTGGCTATCTTCCCCATTGTGTTATTTAGGTAAACACTAGATGAAATAACAACCTCAAGATTTTTGTGCTGTACAACCGTCTGATGTGGGCTGTTCTGGTTGGCAGGTGGCTTTCTTCCATGTTGTGATTCAGGGACCCAGGCTCTTTTCATCTGGGAGCTCAACTGTGTCTTAAAATCTCAGTGTCTTCTTTATCTATGTGGAAGAACATGAAAGAAGGGCGGAGAAGGCATACCCACTTCATAACTACCATCTCTTAGAAGTGAAGTGGCATCAACTCACATTCCATTGAGGAGAACTAATCACATAGCCTCACCAAGCTGCAAGGAGGGCTCAGGAAATGTGGTCCCTGGCTGGGTGGCCACTTCCTAGTGTTAGCTCAGTACTTGGGAAATGAGAGCACACACGCTGTTCACCACCTCTGCCACAATTGCCATAGTCACTGTCATCAATATTCCCTCATTAAACCACATGTGGCTCATGTCCTTCTATCTTGTCAGCAACAATGACAAAAGAACTATCTGACATTTCACTGTGTCCTCTCTACATACTAAAAGGTTTTGAAGCATCATAAAAGTATAATAAAAACCCAGAAAATGGGGCGCCTGGGTGGCTCAGTCATTGGGCATCTGCCTTCAGCTCAGGTCATGATCCCAGAGTCCTGGGATCGAGCCCCACATCGGGCTCCCTGCTCAGTGGGAAGCCTGCTTCTCCCTCTCCCACTTCCCCTGCTTGTGTCCCCTCTCTTGCTCTGTCTCTCTCTGTCCAGTAAATAAAAAAAAAAAAAAAAAAAAAACAACCAGAAAAGAGCCTGATAGATAATTCAGGCATATACTCCCTGACAGGCTTGGAGTTGTCCTGAATTTCAGCAACTGGCTGAAGGTCTCATAGCCTGGTTGTAGTGATAGGCAAAAGGATGATGATTTGGCCAGTGGCACCTCAGTCTTATGCACAGAGAGAACTTCATTTGATGTATAGTTGAACAAAAACCCCAAATCCTTTTAATCTAAATTGTTAATTTAAAATAACTTTCTAGGGGCGCCTGGGTGGCTCAGTCAGTTGAGCATCCAACTCTTGGTTTCAGCTCAGGTCATGATCTCATAGGTCATGGGATAGAGCCCCTCATAGGGCTCCATGCTCAGCCAGGAGTCTGCTTGAGATTCTCTCTCTCCCTCTGCCTCTCCCCCTGCTCTCTCTCTCTCAGGTAAGTAAATCTTTAAAAAAACAAAATAAAATAACTTTCTAGATCTATTAGTTGCCTTCCCTATCTTAGCATATACCTTTAATTCTTTTCCACATTTTAGGATATTAAAATTCTTCCACAGGCATCATGGTAATCATTTATAACCATCAACTGTTTTCTTATGTTTTTTCATATATATATATCCATGTAGGATTTAGAATACACAGAAATGTACAAAGAAAAAAGCAAATCACTGCCAATAATCCTCAGATAAAGATAATAATAGTTTACATTTTGGTGCATTTCTAATATTTTTCCCATTAATTATTATTAATGGCTACATTACATTACATTATTTGGTAAGTATATAAATATATCTTGGTTCATTCAGGCATTCCTATTATTGGATGCATGTCCATATGATTGTTGTTGCAAGTGCCCCAGTACACTATGGTGCAATCTTAATGAGCTAACTGATCTTTCAATCTTGCATACTTATTTACTTTGCATAATTGTTAATTGAGGGTACTTATATTAGGTGATGTGAACTGAGCGTGATTAATTATAAAGCACTGAACTATACTAAAGGCATGTGCTTAACATGTTTTTGCCTGGTGCCTGCTGCCCCAAACATTGTCTCTATAATTGTTTTGATGTAAACATTAGCTGAGTGGCCCTAGGGAGTGCTGTGCTGTAAACTACTAAGGGTTAAAAATAGGATCAAAGGCAGGCCAGATAAGGAATAAAGTCACAAAGAATTAACATGTAACTGAGTAGTGTGCTCAGAAAAGGGAGAAGGAAGGTGGTGGTGGGGTGGCTGGCCCATATGTTTGGACTTGGTCTTGGTACATAAGAAGTGAGCCTCATTTGACAGAATCCCCTCCTTCTCAATGTATTCACTGCCTAGCTACTTCCTTCACACTCAGCAAAATCCTCCTAAGCCCAAGACCTAAAACATGCATCTCTGTGATGGGTGGAATTCTAAAAGTGCCCCCCGTCACAGTTCCTGCCCTCTGGTTTCTCAGTCAAACACTAATGGAGGTACTGCTTAAAAGAACTTTCCCAGTGGAATTAAAATTACTAATCATCTGACCTTAAAATAGGAAGTTGATGTTGGATTATATGGGTGACCCCAGTGTAATCATATGAATCTCTAAAAGCAACATAAAAAAGGCAGAAGAGTTATTCAGGAAGATGTAGTGGGAGAGACGAGGCAGAAGGGGAGCTCAGAGAAATTTAAAGCTTGAGGAGGGCATGACCCATCAATTGCTTGCTTTGAAGATGGAGGAAGGGAGTCAAGGAAAGCAGGTAGCCTCTAGAAGCTGAGAATAACCCCCAGATTATACCCTTCATGGAAACAGGGACTTCAGTCCTGCAACTCCAGGGAACTGAGCTCTGTCAATAACCAGAAGGAAGGAGCTTGGAAACAGATTCTTCCCTAGAACCCCAAGGAGGAAACAGAGCTCTGCGCAACAGATACCTTGCTTTTGACTTTGTGAATCCTGGAATAGAAAACCAGCAGATCCAGACTGTGCTTCATTTTCTGATTAAACAACTGTGAGCCAGTCACAGGATATGTTTTAAGCCATTTACATTTGTGTTAATTTTTTATAGCAACGATAGAAAACCAATACAGTTCCAATCACATTTAAGCATAAGTCCCATGCCAAGTACTCATACCTTTGCCTATACTCCCTCCTGTGTCTAAAATGCTCTTCTTCCCATTCCTCTAGGTAGTCCCTACTTAACCTTCAAAATGACTGGGCCACCTCCTTCAGGACGCTTTCCTTGATTTGGTTTGTTATGATGTAGATGCTCCTGCTCTGTGCTGCCGTAACCATACCTCTAGCATTGAATTCATACACTGTTCATTATTGGTTTACTTGTCTGTGTTCCTCTTCAAAAACCTTAAATAAGTCTTTTGATAAGGGTTCATATCTTGTCTGACTTTGCATCTTCAGTGACTGTTACAGTGCCTGGCACATATTGTCATGCAAAACAGATTGCCAACACAGTGATTGAAGGAATGGTGGTTCTCAGGCTAAGGCCGTTAACTGGACCAAAATGTTTCATCACAAAAATTGGATAACTATTTCCTTTTTGCCAATTTATAGAAAAGGTACAGTGATTAAAAATTTCCAATTTTAAGTTGGATCCTAATAAACTATTTTTCAGACTTTTACCACTTGCTTTTGCTTGCCCTCTGGGAAGAGCTAATTCAGAAAACAATAAGAGAGGGGTAAATGATCAACAATTCAAAAACTTAGGAAAGAAAAGGCGATCAATATTGCTTTTAAAAAAGTATTTTTTTCATGAACTCATGTTTATAGTTGTGAATTCATATTATATACATATAACTTAGTCCTGCATTACCAGTTGGTAAAATTATTTCTACGTCACATGACACAAATATTGCACTGGATTTTATTTTGGATTTCATCATGTGCTATAAATAGCATACTGACTTCTTTGCACTCTATTTCCTGAATCAGGTAAAGGGTTTGTGTTCTATGAATTCATAAATTTGGGGTATTTTTTTAATGGTTTGCTCACTTTTGTTTAACATTATGCACAGCACAAAAGAATCTGGCTAATGTTTGAGATAAAGAGGTTCATTAGATCTCATGTTTGTTCCCAGACCTACCTAATATATGCATATGAGCTCCTACTTTCTTATAGTGTTATTATTAGTGAATTTTCTCACATGCCACCTACCACTTGTTCTAAGACAAAGCAGCACTTTTAAAACAGTTCATTAGAATGTTCTGCAGTAGTCTGAGACTAGAAGTGATACATATCCAATAGGAACTCCTAAGGGCATTTCAGCAGGCGGAATGCAGAATGATCAGCAGATGATTTGACTAGAATCTCTGCCAAAACCTCCACTTTTGTGAAAAGGGCCTTTGGGAGTCATGATAATGAGGTATGGTTAGAATTTTGACATCTGCTTTTGTAGATATCTTGGGAAGCCGTAGCCCTTCCCGTACCAATCCTGATAACTGAGTCAAGGAACCCCTGTCGACTCGCCTTCCCACTGAACCTTATGCCTCGGTGAAAGTAATCAGAGCATTTTATCCTTCAGAGACATAGAGTTGGCAAACCAAGAAAGATTAGTCTAGAGAAAATGGTATCCTTCACTCTCCAACTTGTTTGTTTAATTGATAGCCAACTTTGCAAATTCTCTTTGAGCTGTGAGATGCACGTGGAAAGACACAGAGAGGGAGGCATGCATGTGTGAATTGCTCACCACCAAACATCCCCATATGTTGTGTCATTTTCCTATGGAATGGGGAAGGTAAAAATGAGAATGATTTACTATCATAATAGCCTATTTTAGTAAGGAACATATGTTTAAAAAAATCCAGTGGTATTCAGAACTCTGCTCAGTTTAACATAATTTTGAGTAGCCATGTTGTATGTCTAAGAAAACTCATTTTCTAGAAGGGCTACCTTAGCATTCTTTACTTTATAATGATTTTGTGGAAGAAAACCAAAAAGGAATGAAAGTCATAAATTTGTTTAAAAATTAGATAATAATGGCACTAGGAAAGCAAAATTCGTTTCATGTCTAATCTCCCAAAGCATCGTTACTCTGTGCATATGCACTCGGTGTTTTGGAAGCACATTAAAATTTCAGTTCATGAGAGTGTATTTGGTACTGGTTCTCTGTTGAAATGAAGGAGTCACCTTGTTTTTAAGCATGCCTAACTTACTCCTTAGGAATGATTTGAACAGTGAGAGAACCTGGGAGGGTGTATAAAATAATCTTATACTAAACCAGCAGTGATTTTATATTTAGGCATCTTCCTTATTTAATTCTCAAGGCAGTCAAATTTTCTAGTACATATTAGTTTCTTGCACAGATGGACTCTCACTAGGGAGGCTTCTTAGAACTATTTAATGTATATGTGCTTTGTCATTGTATCCAGAATTTTATATTTGCATATTTATTTCCCCTATATCAGTCTATTCCAGATGCACAGAGGTAAATAGGGAAAAAACCAAGGTCATCATGATCTTTAATATTTTCTTCTGTACTTCTGATCTATGTGTGTCAAAGCAGAATTCTTAGTTTTCTATTTTTTAAAAAGTATACTATTTTATGTTATATTCTATAAGACTAATTTTGACTGTGTAGTTTTTATATTATGCCCTTTATAATGAATGCTGTTAGTTTAATATTCATTTGTTCATTTAATCATTTATAAAATATTTGAAAGTCTCTGGAGGGCAACGGCAATATATTTTTAATGCTTGGCATTTAGTAATGTTTTTTTGAATTAATATTATAGGCCAAAGAAAGTGTCTGGGAGGTAGAATTCAGATTGAATACAATGGGAGCTGTAACCTGGAGGAACTCGTGGTCTAATGGCGGGGCGGGGCGGGGGGGGGGAGTGGACATATTGTATTTGTGCTGGGTCCGGAGTTGTAAATAGAATGGAATCAAGCAGAGAAGTGGGCAGCTTCTCAAGCAAAGTACTGTGTACTAATATTTGGGGATCAATCATCTGCTGCCTTTAAATAACCCCATTTGACCACTGGTATTTGTTTTCTGAGACAGTTGCTTCATGTAAGGGGTATAATATACAAGTATTGAACAGAGATACCCTGTGTAAGATCCTAACTGACTCATATGGAGCTCTAACCAATGATTTACTTAGCACTGATCTGTCTATCCACAAGGTCTAGGGAAGAATCAATATAGCTAACTTTCTATTTCAAGAGGCAACTGATGAAATTAAATCCTTTTTTTAGGTGGATCTGAGAATGGCTTAAGAGTTGAAGTGAAAGAATCCAGCCTGGTATCTGGGGGCAGAAGATGTACATAGAACCTCCTCCAGGACATATTCAAAAGGGGGCTATAAAATCCAGTAAAATAGTTCGGGAAACCTTATGAGGAAGGAAGGCATCTAGCCAGGCTTTAAGGTTTATGTTAAATTACCTGACCAATGTGAGCTCCTTACATCTCCCTATTGGATTTTACTTATTCTTGATTTGGGTTTCTCTTATAGGACTGCAGTTCTGTTTCCTCTTTCAATGACTTTGACCATCTTCCATTTGAACATCCAGTAAATGACTTTGGCTTTCCTTTTCTGCTTACCCTTTGCTGCTAATCCTGATTCATTTTTCCTTATTGTTTTTCGTACCATTTCAGTCTTACTACATCTTACTGCTTAACGGATTCAAAGGCCCCTTAACTCGGTAAAGAGAATCTGAGAGTACTGGCAGATGACAGTGGTTTCTAGAGCAACTCAGCCCTAACTGTGCCATTTCTGGGGGCCAGAAGGCTAAGGAACTCCTCATCAGGCTTGGCCAATTACCTCTTGACTCTTGTCTTCAGAGGTCAGTGGTTAAATAGAGGGGACCAGTAGACTTTAGTGACAAGCCTCCTTCCTCCTGCTGCTCTCTGTTCTGTCCATAGCATCTCCTACCTGCTGTCCATTTTGCTCAAATGTCACCTTCTCAATGAAGCCTATCGTTAACACCCCAGGTACAATTGTAGCCATCCCTGTGTTTTGCTACTACCTCCCCCTGGCAGTCCCATCTGTCTTATCATGCTCATTTTTTCTCTTTTTTCCATGCCATTTATTATCTTATAACATACCATGTAACTTATTTATTATGTTTACTATTTAGATTTTGCTTCTTCCACTAACATGTAGATACAATAATTTTTATTTGTTTTCATTGATGTAGCCCAAGAATCTTTAGCACATCGATCATTCTTTTTTTTTAAATTTTTTAAAGATTTTATTTATTTATTTGAGAGAGAGAGAATGAGAGACAGAGAGCATGATAGGGAAGAAGGTCAGAGGGAGAAGCAGACTCCCTGCTGAGCTGGGAGCCCGATGCGGGACTCGATTCGGGGACTCCAGGATCATGACCCTGAGCTGAAGGCAGTCACTTAACCAACTGAGCCACCCAGGCGCCCCAGCACATCGATCGTTCTTAATAGATGTTTATTGACGACATAAGTGAAAGACTCCCATGTCCACTTCATTGCCATGATTAGGAAAGGACTTACTTTATTCTTAATATTTATTTCAGATATCTATTTGCTGGGAATCTTTCTTTCAATCAAATGTTATTGCAGAAAATGGTATTTCTCTGCACAGTATGAAAGGATTAGTTATCACTGTGGAAAAAAAATGAAGATTTGTGAGAATGGCTTTGATGGAATAGAGATGCTAAGAGAATGTTAGACTTGCTTGTGTATAATAATATAGTCTGGGAAATAAAAGTATTTATCTCAGGCTCATGTTATCATGAGCATGAATTTTATTAACCTGTTTGTAATGTACAAAAGGATGTGACCGCATGGGATAACTGAAAGGAAAAAACAAAACAAAACATCGCCTTGCTGTTCTTCCAGACCAACAAAATTCTCAGTAACGTGCAATGCTTAAAGGTCTTTTGTGCAAAGGGAAAGGAAAAAAGATTCAAAACCTTAAATAGGCGAAGAGAAGAGGTGATATACTGCTATTCTTCAACACTTAGGAAAGAACTTAAAAGTGCTGTCAAAACTAACTTGTCTGCATCACTATGAGGGGATATAGAAGTGATTTTAGAAAAATTAGATTTATTTTATAAATAAAAATCCAGAGTTTAAATTATTCCTTCTGAATTCTTGGAAACTATGTGCTAGATGAGTTGGCTCCAAATGTGTGGAGCCAATTCTGGAGTTGCCTGTTTTTAAGAGAATAGCAACCAAGCATGATTTTTTGACAGAAGGTTCACAGGCCTATTCCAAAAGCTGATTAAATCGCTCAATTAAATGAGAGATGACAAACAGGACCAGTTGTAGACTGAGGGCTGGTCCACATCAGCTGTGCACACAGTGTGAACTATAGAAGTGTCCATCTAGGGAAAGTAATAATAACAAAAATGGCCAGTCAAAATAAAAAATTTAATAAAATGGGCTCTCCACTTTTATGATGACCTAACACTTTAAAAATGTAGCATTGAAAACTCTAAGATTTTGGAAAAAGCAACTTTGGATGTGAGGAGTGGTTAATTTTACATGAAATGTTCTTGTTGATTTTCTGATGCTAATAAGCCACATGAATATCAAGTGAAAATATTGGCTCTTCAAATCATGATTCTCAGTGAAGGGCGTGTAGTAAATCATTTGTAAGACTTTGGAAAAAATACCAAGTCCTGGGCTCTCCTTCAAACAAATGGGATCCCAGTGCCCTGGGGTGAGGCTCAGCAGCTGTGTGAGAGGAGTGTTACTCAGGTGGTTCTGATGCCTGTTGCTAGCTTCTAATTACTAAAGAAAGGAAGATATGGAGTAGGAAACAGATGACAGGTAATTGTTTCAATTAAACACTCCTGAGATTTACAACTCTTTAGCTACAATTCTAAAATCTCAAAAGCTTTGAAAGACCAAAAAAAAGAAAAGAAAAGAAAAGAAAAAAGCAGCAGAAGATTTTATAATCCACTTTGTGGCAAAACCTGCCCTGCCCTTATTCAGTTTTTGGCAAAACCCTATCTGAACTGACCCGAGGTTATTTGTGGTCTTTATTTATCCCAACAAGTGTGATGAGTGATGTATTTGTTACAGAAACATGGATATGTTTTATTATGGAGGTGTTACCTGATAAACTGTAAATGTTTATATATATATATATAAATATAAATATATATAAATATATATTATATTCCCCTCCTAGAATCTGAAGAATTCTAAATCCTACATCTGGCCCCAGTAAATTTTGGATAAGAGATGGTAGACTTGTAGTAATGGCTTCAATTGACCTTTTTGTTCTGTTCTGCATCAAATTGATTTGAGTACATCCTACTGCCTGTTTCTACACTCCTTGAGGGCAGGATCTTGATATACTCATTTTATACAATAATAACCTTACATCTTGAATCATTTAAAATAGTATCTCCCCCAGGTCTGTGTTAGGATATATCAGAGAAACAGAACCAATAGGATGTATAGATATATATAGATAGATAAGAGGAGATTTATTAATGGGAATTGGCTTGCACTATTATGGAAGCTGAGAAAGCCAGAGAGCCAGGAAAGCTGGTGGTGTAATTCAGTCCATATCTGAAGGCCTAAGAATTAGAGAGGGTGTCAAGCTCAAGTCCAAGAGCCTAAGAATGGAGTGGGAGTGGTCCATGTCCAAATACCTGAGAACCAGAAGCACCAATGTCCAAGGACAAGAGATTCCAGATCAAGCAAAAAAAGCAAATCTGCCCTTCCTCTGCCTTTTTATTCTATTTGGGGCCTCCAACAGATTGGATGATGCCCAAAAATCCAAGGGAAATTTTCTTAATTCAGTCTACCAGTTCTTTTTTTTTCTTTTTTTTTATTATGTTATGTTAATCACCATACATTACATCATTAGTTTTTGATGTAGTGTTCCATGATTCATTGTTTACATATAACACCCAGTGCTCCATTCAGTACGTGCCCTCTTTAATACCCATCACCAGGCTAACCCATCCCCCCTCCCCCCTCCCCTCTAGAACCCTCAGTTTGTTTCTCAGAGTCTATAGTCTCTCATGGTTCGTCCGCCACTCCGATTTCCCCCCCTTCATTTTTCCCTTCCTGCTATCTTCTTCTTCTTCTTCTTTTTTTTTTTTTTTAACATATAATGTATTATTTGTTTCAGAGGTACAGGTCTGTGATTCAGCAGTCTTACACAATTCACAGCGCTCACCATAGCCAATTCTAATGATAATCTCTTCTGAAAACACCCTACAGACTTACTCATAAATAATGCCCAGCTGTCTGGATATCCCTTAGCCCAGCTAAGTTGACACATAAAATTAACCATCAGAAGTCCCACAACAATCTTGTGAGGAACGCAGGACTTACCATCCCAAATATAAGGTGAACAACCTGAGGCAAGTCAATGAACAGAGCCTAATGGAAGGCCACAGAGTGAATTCTCAGTATTTAGTAAATTGAACATTGTTTTCAATTGAGTTAAACTAGCAACTTAATTTTTTTCTATAAGTGAAGGAATATATCAGTGTGTCATGGTTAAAAAAGCTTTAAAAAGGAAAATATTTAAATAAATACATATAAACTATATAAACAACTTTGAAATCCATGACCAAACATGAAAGAGTCAAGGAATGCACATTTTATTTATGGATTTATAATTAGAGTCAGATTTAAGCATAAAGATAAATGTATAAGGTAAGATTGATACTGAGTTGTGATTCTAAAGTGTTTCTTCCTAATTTTCCAGATTGAACACAGCAATCACCCCATTTTTATAAACATTGCTCAAATAGCAAATAATCTTAAAGGAGTAGACCAGTAAAGGGAGCAGATTGGGAGAGAAGGGTGAAGGATGAGCACATGTCAACTTCATTTCCTCTCCAGCTGTGGGGGCTTCAATAGCAGAGCCAGGGGACCACACATAGCACCCAAGTTCCCCTGCACCGAAAGCTTGGCCTCCAGCTTACTGCTCTGACTGCGTAGTCTTTCAGGACATATTGGATGCCCAGTGTTTCCAGTCTTTTTATAAGGGAATTGCCATTTTCCAAGTGCAAGTGTAACTGAGGAAGAGGATTAAGAATACAATGACCTGGGGCACCTGACGCAGCTGGTTAAGCATCTGACTCTTGGTTTGGGCTCAGGTCATGATCTCAGGGTCTTGAGATCATGCCCCATGTCAGGATCCGGGCTCAGCACTGAGTCTGCTTAAGTTTCTTTCTCCCTTTCCCTCTGCTCTCCCCACCACCCCACTCTCTCTCTCTCTCTAAGATAAATAAATATATCTTTAAAAAAAATAGAATACAATGACCTAGTTTGGCCACAGTACTACATTGCTCTGTATAAGACATGAAACTTCTCTGTGTCTGCTTCCTTCACCATTTGTTAAATGAAGATTGTCAATCTTGTCCAACACAGAATGACTATGGGTATACAGGAACTGATGTTTCTAAGAGTGCTTTGGAAAATTATTGTATATTCAATGTAGTGAAGTATTGGTTGAATGCATTGAGTGAATGAAATATGTTTTCACAAAAAAATTCTGAAAATAGATTATGAATTACAAGTTGGAGTAAAACGTTGTGCATATTAATGAAGTAGACACACAGTACATTGGCCAAGAGTGTGGACTTTGGATTTGAGCAAGCCTGCATTTAGTCTGCATCCTGGCTCTACCATAAGGTGACCTCAGATCAGTGATCAAGGCTCTCCAAGCTGCATGTTCCTGTTCTATAAAACCAGGAGCATGGTAATGCCTAGATTGTGGAGAAAACGCATGTCAATTTGTTGTCAATAAGTATGTGTTAAGCTCCCAAAGATACAACGTGAAAAGTTGATTATCCTTTCTCTGATTCTGGTTAATTAAAAGTAGAAACGAGGTATGCGTGGGGAGGGGAGGCATTTCTCAAGTGCAACCAGCTTCTATACGTGCAGATTTAAAAACACACCAGAGAATCTATGGGGTTTACTTGGCTGTGCACCTTTGAAAATTATCAAGTATCTTTATTCTTTCTAGAATTAATTACTTCTAGACATTAATCATGCCTTCCTAGGGACAATGGTGAAAACTTGAATTCTTTGTTAATGCATTGTGTTCTCTACAATGCTAGAGTGGGGTTATAGAAAGGGTGTGGAAACATTGATCTGTTACTGGGAATATTGTAAACTGGGAAAAAGCAACAGCAACCAGCATACCACCTCCCAGTACAAAATACCTTGGCTATACAATAAAAAAAAAAATCAAACAGATAATAAAAACAGCAATCTTTTCAAAACCATGATCTTTTTAGGGAAGTAAAGAATATCCTGAGATCAGGGCGCCTGGGTGGCTCAGTTGGTTAAGCGACTGCCTTCGGCTCAGGTCATGATCCTGGAGTCCCTGGATCGAGTCCCGCATCGGGCTCCCTGCTCGGCAGGGAGTCTGCTTCTCCCTCTGACCCTCCCCCCTCTCATGTGCTTGCTCTCTCTCATTCTCTCTCTCTCAAATAAATAAATAAATAAATCTTTAAAAAAAAAAAAAAAAAAAAAAAGAATATCCTGAGATCAAAAATTGAATGTGACTCAAACCCATAGTAAGGAGTGGGGCATTGATTGATAGGCTTCGGGGCATCTGCCAGTCATTAGTCACTGAAAATTCTTGCTTTATTCTTGTGTGAGAGAAAGGAGACAAAATTGAGGGCCCAGATAAGATATGTGGTCAAATCATAAATAGTAAACATAAAGCCAGGAACCCTGAAAAGCTATATTCTCAGTGAGACTGTTGACTGGAAAAAAAAAATTGCCCCAAATAGGGAAGCATCTTAGAAACTTGGTTGTCTTGTCATAGGTTCTGGAGACAGGAGGAAATGAAGTCCCCCCCCCCCCAAGAATTTTAACCATAAGGTGTGTCTCAAGTGGATGGATGGCCCAAATGCTCACTACCTGCAGGTTTTTTAAAACCCCACATTAAGAATTTATTTTAAAGTGATTCCAGGTTAGATGTTTCTTTAGACCCTTCACAGGAGCATAAATTCTCTCTGGAGAAGCACATTAACAAATCAATCCTTAAAACATCTCCACAAATCAAATGCCAGTAAACATAATTGCATAACAAAAAATTACAAAACATACAAGAAACAAGTATCATGAGTAACAGCAGTAAATATAACTGGCAGAATTAGACTACTACCCAGATTTCAGTTTTTAGAATTATCTATATAGAAGATAAAATATTTTCAGATAATATATTCAAATAAATAAAGAGAGAATTGAAAATGTAGGTAAGGAATGAAAGAATGGGTCATTTGAAAATGATCCCCCAAGAAACTTTCAGAAATAAAACTATATAATGATTAAAATGAGGAGTTTAGCTGTTGAGTTGAAGAGCATATTAAAGAGAATTAGTAAAGTCTAAAATACACCAGAAATACATTTTTCTAGAGTGATGTACAAGGAAATAGAAAATAACTAAAAGAAGGTAAGAGACATGAAATGAGAGGTTCTACTGTTCATCTCATCAAAGTTCCAGAAGGTGAAAATAGGATAGGAGAGAAGCAATATTTGATGGAAAAAAAAAAAAAAAAAGAATTTTCCCTCACTGTTGAAATGCATGAATCTTCATCTTCCAAAATCATAATAAATTCAGAACAGGAAAAAAAATCATACCTAGACAAATGAGGTGAAACTACATATTATCAAAGGAAAGATAAATTTAAAGGTAAGAAGAGAACAAAACAAGAGATGACAGTTCATTTCTAACTAGTAACAGTGGAGGCTGGGAGAATATCTTCCATGCTCTAAAAGAAAATTATCTTGTAAGAGTATACCCCATGAAAACTCTTTTGCAATGATAAGAGCCAAGTAGCAATTTTATGAAAAGTGAAAGAAACTTTATCCTTAACAGACCCTCACTGAAGAAATTTCTCATAGCAACATTACAAAAAAAAAAAAAAAAAGTGATCCTAAAAAGGCAATCTGAGATTTAAGGAGGGATTTGTGAACCAAAAATGTTTCGTATGTTATTAAATATAAGCAAAAATTAACATATATGAAACAGTAACCATCATGATTTCTTTGTTAAATATAAGCAAGTGTTAATAAAAGCCAGATAGAACTAAAATTCTGGGAAAATGTGCATAAGTTGGGAAGGGTTGATCAGAGTTAAATCACTCTGAGTTCTTTGAATTGTTTGGGAGTAGAGTGGCAGTATTAAATCAGTAGATTTTACTAATTTATATATGCAGAGAAAAATTCCTAGGGAATAAAAATGAAGATTTTAGTATCTAAAACAATAGAGAAGAGAGGAATGAAATGCAAATAAAAAGTCAATCAATATGAAAGGAGACAAAATTGAAAGAAAAAAGAAAAGTTTCAGCAACAGAAGATATAAAATGAAGTGAGAGAAGAAATAGATTATTTTGGTAAGCACAATAACTGTAACCTTTCTGTCAAAGGACAAAGATGGAGAGGTTAGCTTTAAAGCAATTCCAGCTCTATGCTTTGCATTAGTTTTCTACTGCTGTGTAACAAGTTACCACAAACTTAGCTTAAAACAAGTCCCACTGAAGTTAGAAATCACTGTGGGCTACACTGGGTTCTCTGTAAGATCTCTTAAGTCTGAAATCAAAGTATTGGCCATATTGGCTCTTATGTGGAGGGTTTGGGGAAGAACACACTTCCAAGCTCATTCAGCTTTTTGGCAGAATTCAGTTCCTTTTGTTTGAAAGGCGGAGGTCCCTATTCCCTTGCCCCCGCCACTCCCAGGTCCCCCCAAATGGCCCTTTCCAATCCCAGAAGAGGAGACCACTCTTTGCAATAAATCTCCTTCAAGCTTCAAATCTGATTTCTTCCATTACTTTTATTTTTTTTATTATGTTAATCGCCATACATTACATCATTAGTTTTTGATGTATTGTTCCATGATTCATTGTTTGCATATAACACCCAGTGCTCCATTCAGTATGTGCCCTCTTTAATACCCATCCCCAGGCTAACCCATCCCCCCACCCCCTTCCCCTCTAGAATCCTCAGTTTGTTTCTCAGAGTCCATAGTCTCTCATGGTTCGTCTCCCCCTCTGATTTCCCCCCCTTCATTTTTCCCTTCCTACTATCTTCTTTTTTTAAACATATAATGTATTATTTGTTTCAGAGGTACAGGTCTGTGATTCAACAGTCTTACACAATTCACAG